>NC_041012.1:23692286-24018350 GCF_004193775.1 Glycine soja | reverse complement strand
TTTGCTTGGTAGTGATTCTTTGGCAAGACGTTATCAGCAGGAAGCATGTTTGTCAACAACATCAGCAACTCACTAAAACTCTTGTCACTCCACCCAAATCGAGCTTTCAAGTTAACCAGAGCTAACACAGCTGACAATTTTGTGAAAGATATGCAGCCGAAATACAAAGGCATTTTTGAATCAACTTCTATGTTGTCATACAACGCTGCATGTGCCTCTTTCAACCCCTCTTGCCCAAGATCGCGAATCATTTCTTCTATAGGATTTTCGCCTGTCTGTAGTAACATCGTCAGCCTGTGACATGTCAGTGTATCGAGGGATTCCCCATGCCATATCCACTTTGTGTAGCTATGAATTATTCCCTCACAAATAAGATGAGTTCTTATGTCATCAATTGTTTGCCGCCTCCCATTTCCACACTTCACACATGGACAAAAAAATTTTCCCCACATAGGTTGCGCTTTACTTTGAGCAAACAACAAAAACTCTTCAACACCATTCTCGTACTCTTCAGTTATACGTGATGCGTTCATCCAACTTCAATCCATGTTACACCTTCTATGTCAAACGTTAGTGGCTTAGGGGTTACTTGACAGATATCACAAGCATAGAGCCACCAATTGCAGTAGAAAAACACACCAGAACTGCACCTTTTGTACAAACGCTGCAGTGGAAAAACACATTAGCAATTGCAGTAGTTGGACAACAATGCTAACAAGAAAAATGGTGCATGGCTGTTTCAAGGGATTCGGCATTTTTCAGTTTGTTGGCCTCTATTACCAATGCTTATAAGAAAAAATCAAGAAAAACTGCACAACGACAACATCGAAATTTAATGACGAAAGTGGTGCAATTGAAATTCAACATTTTTAAACATTTATAAATCAAATCAGCTGAATTTGGGAAAAATAATCTATGTCAAAGTAGCTGATTTCTGGTGGTAGAAGAAATTTCACTTCCAATGGTGGCAGGATTTAAAGAGTATCTTTCAGCAGCAACACAATAACTGCTTTAATGATAATTTAAAGTGGAGGGTGGGTACGGGGTCCAATATTAGTTTGCGGAACGATTTATGGCTGCAGGACAACTGTAATATCCAAGGAAAGTATCCCCAATTATATGTAATAAGTAAACAGCAGAATTCTCTAATTAATTCTATGGGAGAATTTGTGGACGGCAGATGGGAATGGAAGTTATCTTGGAGAAGGGACTTTTTTGACTATGAAATACAAATGGCAGCTGACTTTGTAGAGGAGATTCATTCTGGTCACATACATCTTATTTGCAACTGTACAATGACAAGGAGACTTTGGTGGGAGCCTTTGAGATGGGTTAATAGAGTGGGTCCTTTTTCCATAGACCCAAAGAACCACTTTTTGCAATTCACTCAATGGAACAACAAAGCTAGTATAAACAACAGATGGAAATTTCTGTGGTTAGCTCTATCCTTCTTCGTCTGGCATCATAGAAATGCTATGATTTTCAAGAACCAGCCGTTTGATCCTGAAAAGGTCATCGATGATACCTTGTTCCACACTTGGTCTTCGTTAAAATGTGCAGAGAAGGACTACACTAGGGACTACACCATCCATATGTAGCAGTTGCATGTGGAGGTCAAGACCAGGTTGTCTCATGAACGACAACTCCATTAGCCATCTTCCAGCGGTCAATGACATGGTGTGCATGCAACGGGACTCGAGAAATTTGAACACCTTGCAATACATGTTCTGGGGGTGGTCGGGTAAGGACATAAAAAGGCGGAGATGAAGAGATTTATTGTAGAATATTTCAGTACACCTAGTACTGAATTTTATACATAATATATTTGATTTTTGCCTTGCAAAAAAAACAACAAAGGAAGGGTAAATGCTGACACCTCTTCCAAGAGGTGCAACATACATGTAATTAAGTTATGGGGTGTAGCTGGTCCACAATACCATCCTAAAATTCAACCACAATTGGGGTTAATTTATACTTGTTCCTATAGTACCTATGGTACTCTCGTAATTGTATGATATTGGCACAAAAAGACATAATAAACATCATACTAGACAGCTCAAAAGAACAATTACACGGCATGAATATGAAGGCATTAAACGAATACATGTTTTCAGGCATCATACATGTTTGTGATTTGTGGAATTTCAAAAACATATTTTAAACTATTACTAGAAACAATAAACACACCTGCAAATAATGAAAGGAGTTCTTTGGTGATTCTTTGGTGCCTGATTCAGCCTGAAAAATAATAACACTTTGGTCAATCAACCGCTTCTATGACAAACATTTGTGTAATATGTAGAAAATAATTTGTGGCAATCAACTTGATATGATACAGAATTAAATTGCAAGGCATTTACTAAAGAAAGCAGTGAAGACAGAGTTCCAACAGTCATATATAAAGCTCAAATCATGGAAGAAGGTCTTCACTACATCATATTCTTTCTAGCTATATAAAGCTGAAATCATCATTGCAAGACAGGAATATATAATTAAGAAATGGCTCCAAAAAAACAATTAGTGTAAATTTTGAAATGGAAATGTTCCAATATGATCTGATTTGTATTGTAGAAATTATTGTCCTAGCATTTGGATGGAATCTCTATGCCCTTGCCCTGTTTCATTTGACATGTACTTAGATTTTGCTTTCCTTTATTGAATCTGATATCACAACATCATATCTTGGCATCTACAAATTACAGCTAGCATTTGGATGATGCTCTGCTTTTACTTTGGTCATGGCTCAAGTCCAACGAGAAAGATTTTACACTTCACTTTAATCAATGTTCTTCCAATGTAACACTAGGTTTATGTACTTAGCTTGGGAGTGTGGGGGCTGGACTTTTGTAGCATGGGTTAGGTAGCAGGGTTCTATGGTGCTGGCTTTGTTCCTACTAATAATCATAGGAACCAGCTGGCCCCTAAAATTTGTAACTTTAGTACCACTGGTACTCATTATTAATATATCATATCTATGTTTGCTGACAAAAAAAAAATTAAAAGAAACTATTTGTGTAAATTTTTAATATGATTAAGCATATAATGTAATATAAATTACTTAATTTATATCTATAAATTTCATAATAGTGGTTATTCCACTATCTACTATCCTACTATACCAGTTTTGGGGTGAAATGCTCTGCATTTGTATTCAGGAATTGATAATGATGCATACAACTCTCATTGACCATATTAGCCCAGAAAGGGAGCTTGGACTAGCCTAGCCTGAGTCTAAAGGGTGAAGGTTCCATGTGATGGGGTTAAACTGGTGGTATATTGATGGAAAATTTAATGGGATCTTAAATTGTGACCAGTCCTGATATCAATTGGTGGGAGGTATTGGTCTGATTGACTTAGGGATATTGTTGAAAATCAACCTATTGTTCATATGGAATTAGAGGTCAATTTGTTTTTTTAATAGGGCAGAAACATTTATCAGGCTGGAGGGGTAGAGAAGTGAATGTGCAACGGGATGGGTTGAGGTTGAGTACAACATGTTGGATTCTATATCCAGATGATGCAAAGGCCCAAGCTGTTCACTCAATAGAGGCAATGGAGCCTGATAGGGGGGCACATCAGGATTGACTGAGTTATATCTGAGTGCCATGGTACACAGTCCTTGAAGCTCTGAACACAGATGGAGCTTCATAAAGGGCCACATCATGCTTAGTCAAGACATATCTGGACGGTACACTAAGCAAATGGTTTTTTTTGCCCAAAATACCAGAGAATGGAGTTCTTGCTCATAGTAATGCCACCAAGAATAAGAATCCAAGGAATGTAATTAGAAACCTTGGAACAAACACCCCCTTAGATATTGGGAAAAAACTCTAACAAATGAATGAAATTAGAAACCAAGGAATGTCTATTTTTCCTTGATTAGTAATATCAGCCTGTAGAGATTATAAAATTTGATTGCATCATACAAAGAAGGATTGGTGTAACAGAAAAGTGCAACAATGAAAGCTTTCTGAACCAAATTCTCATACAAGGATGTGAGAAAATGGGCTTCAAAGTAGAGTCTGTGGCTATAAATTCCTCAGCAGATGACTATTGTGGTTCATGCTGTTATGGTTGCAGAACAGGAGATAAGAAGGGAACTGACTCCACTTGGTTGGTTGATTCTGTAGGCAATGGTGCAGTGATCCTCACTGGATGTAAAGCTGAGAGATTCATACTTGAAAATGTAAAGAATGGAATGAAGAAAAAGAAGTGCTTAGGAGTGATTGCTGCAGCAAGTTGGAGGACTAAGGTAAGAAAGAAACTCCAAATTCAATACAAGGTAACCATCTCAGCATGTGGCTTTCTCAAGACTCGTCCTCTAATGATTTCTAGTGGACTAGTATGCTACGAAGACATAATTTGCACCAAGAAAATAATTAACTAGAAACTAAAAGTTTGCAGTGCAAACCTCCTATCATTTATGCTAAAACACACTGCATTATCCCATCTTCGCGATGAGTCCATGACAACTAAGAATATAGTGAGATTTCAACTCATGTAAGCAGACAAGAATAGACCATAGTCACTGTTTACATTATTTCCTGTTTATATAAATTTCTCGTTAAATATTTAAAGAAAAGGAAAATACTAAACTAGAGCTATTCACCAAAATAAATTTTTATATATAAATAACAATAATAAAGAAAATCATTAAGGATTACGTTGTTTATGCCCCTTAATAACTAAAAATTTTCAAATTGAAATTCTATATTTTGTTTCAATTATTTAAATTATTAATAATTGGGAAATAAATAATTTTAAATAATATTAAAAATGTTGTAAGGAATATATCTAGTGGGAGAGCTATTTTTAAATGATTGTGAGTAAAAATAGTAGGCTTAAATATATTTTTGATTCCTGATAAATATCTGATTTTGCGTTTACTCTTTAATAAATTTGTATTTTGCGTTGAGTTCTTAATGAAAAAAATAATTTTATTTTGACCCTTAACACTTATTCTTAGTTCCTAATAAATTAGTAAATTTTGTATTTACTCCTTAATAAAAAAAAATTATTTGTTATTAGTCGACACTAAAAAAATTTATTATTTTATTATGGAGTAAATACAAATTAACTAATTTATGAGAGACTAAAACAAAATATCAAAAATAAAATATAAAATTGTTATTTTAGTAACGACTCAGCGTAAACCAAAAATTCATTAGAGACCGAAGAGAAAAATGAAATATTTATTAGAAATCAAAAGCCAAAATAGTAAATTTCCTTCACTTGTATGATTTAATTAATTTATGATATTTAAAATTTATAATAATATTTTGAATAATATGTAAATATAAATAACAATTAATTATATGAAAACTATTAAAATTAAATATTATTTAAAATAAAATAATTAATCTTTTATTCTTTAATAGACAATTCATATTTCATTAGTAATTTTGTTACATGAGTTGCTAAAGGTGTTTATTAGCAGTATCTTGTACTTGTGAGAGAAAAACATACTAATTGTTATATTTTGTAACATAAGTATTTTTTTTCTTAACATAATCATACAACATTAATTGATCATAGAAAAAATATATTAATCGTAATAAATATCTACAAAAATGATATTTTTCGAAAAAATTCAATCAGTCTTTCATTGAGGGTTTCTAATGATATTAATATTGCTTGTTGTAAGTATATTAAAATTAAAAACTATAAAAAAAATAAAATTTTCATTGTTATTAATCAACACATTAAAAAATAGAAATTACATATTATAAATTAATCAAGTAGAAACACATGTGACAAACATGTCTACTAAAATGAATATCTCTACACATGAGAAGGTTATTAAATAGACCTCACTTTGAATTTCAATCAATAAATAATTTTTTTGTAAATATAAAAAAGCAAAAAAAAAATCACTTAAATATTATATATTTTAAAATCTAAAATTTCCATGTTCTTCCAAAGAATTTGCTGGACACAAGAGAAAGCACCACCAACCAATCTTTATTTGATTTCAAATCGTGAAGGTGGCCATTGCATATGGAGAAGATACGGGGAAAATTCTAAAGTGTATCTTGAAAGAGCAAATTTGGGTGTTTGGGCAAATCGGAGGACTGGTGTAGGGAGGCAGCATCTTCTCTCAATTGTAGTCAAATGGATATTCCATTCTCTTACCTTGGAATTCCTGTAGGGGTGAGCTCTAAAAATAGGTCTGTGTGGCAGCCCATTATTAGCAAATGCGAGGCTAAACTTACAAAATGGAAGCAAAGAAATCTATCAATGGGGGGTAGAATAACCCTCATTAATTCAGTCTTAACAACCTTACCCATTTATTTGCTATCCTTCTTCAAGATTCCTAAGCTTGTGGTGCAAAATATTACATCTATACAAAGGAATTTTTTATGGGGCAGCCTCCAAGACTCCATTAAGATTCCTTGGGTGAGGTGGGACATAGTCTGCCTACCTAAGAGTAAAGGTGGGTTAGGGATCAAAGATTTGATTAAATTCAATGAGGCTTTGCTTGCTAAATGGGGGTGGGAGTTGGCAAATAATCAGAATCAGTTGTGGGCCACAATTCTATTGTCTAGATATGGTGGTTGGAGGGATTTGATTTCTCATAGGAACTGCAGTTTAGACTCTCCTTGGTGGAAAGACCTCAAGGTTATCTTCAAGCAGCAGCAAAGCAACACAATTTGCAAAAATAGCTTTATTTAGGCCATAGGTAAGGACGGTCCATGGAATACAAACCAAGTACTTATTGGCTTGACAACAAAAAAACACTCATTGGAAATATATATGTTTAGCAATTAGCATAGACTCGCTGAACAGGAATGGAGAAATATGACATAATTAGATTTTTCCTTTCACAAAGAATGTAGAAGAAACTAAAGACCTTCTCTTTTAGGGGTACAAATAATTTGAAATATAAGTAGAAATTGGCCTTCTGGGCAGAGAAGATGCTAATGAGGATGACAATTTGATAACACTAGTGCATTGACTAGAACTTGCTTTAGACATGGTCATGCAAATTTCATCATGCTTATGTGTGTTACATTACATGTATTACAGGTGTATGCATGTGAAAACAGAAGAGAATGTCCATGACCTTGAATGGAGCAAAGAGATACAAAAGCAGAAAAATTGCATAAAACTGGATGATGTTGGGCTTTCACATAATAGAGGAAGAGAGAATATATATATGTGTGTGTGTGTGTCAATCTCCTGCAGAAGCAGAAGGAACAAAAAGAAGTGGAAACCAAGCAATTCCAAAGTGATGATGCACAGAGAAGAGAGGAAAATTTGAGTGACCCAAGAAGAGATGTTTTTCTTTCTTTAAACTGACCAGAGGAATATTTTTATTTTTTATGTTTAATTTTTTGCTTTTTTCTCTTGCAGAGGGAACAAAACAGCTATAAAGGAGCCTAAAGAGTGTGTGAGAGAGGAGTTATGGGGTCTATATATATGAAGATGGCAAGGCAAGTGTTGAAAAAATTGGGTCGGAAGAATAAAAAACTCGCAGTGAAAACTTTTTTTTTTAAGAAAATGTTTCATAAATACTCCATATATTATCCTACACTTAGAGAGAAAATAAAAAAGAAATAAAAAATATAAATATAATAAAATTTATAATGTGATAGCAAAAAAATATTGATGATGTATTTAAAATGAAAAATGATTCACCTACAATTATTTTTAATCATAAAAAATGTATGATTATTTTTTTAATTACATTACGTAAGAAAAAAAGGGTGGAATTTGGGGTGTCAAAATCTGAGTGCATGACACAAATAAGAGTTGTTAAAATACATAAGAAATCAGTTCTGGACTTATCAAGGGATGTGTGAAACCAGTTCCAGTTAAAGAAAAATGTACATGTATTTATATTGTTCACATTAAATTTTCAAGTAGTATTATATTATTTGAAAATTTGATATTTGTTTCAATAAAAGAAGCTAACTGCCTCACATCGCTAACCTTTCGCAACGGGAGAAGGTGGAGTCAGAGCTGTCTACCCTACGTTGTTAGGAATGTGGTTTCCAGATAATCAGCAAAAAGAAACTTACTAAGATTCGCCATATTTTTTTTAGTTAAATAGTTATTATTAAGGGTGAAACTATTTTTTATTCTATAACATGTATGTTTAACTTTTAACTGCAAATCATTTGCTGAATCAATGCTGAAAATAATTTTTACTTTCAGTGATCTGGTTAGAGCACAAATAAGCAAGGCAATTTTTATTTAAAAAAAAATAGCTTCAGGGGTTCTTCACTTCTTGACTTACCAATACGCTTTGAGGCTTGAGCTACTATTTCAAAATAAACAAATAATTGGCAAAGTTAGCTGTATATGTGTTTTCTAGAGTCAGCATCAGTAGTTATTACAAACTATATAATAACATTTTTTTTTCTTTAATTCCATATGTATATATTGTTCGTTATCAATTCGGCCTAACAAATCTTACTATCTAGATTTCGTGGATGTTTCAAATTAAATGATATAACTAATCTTGTACATTTCTTTCAACAATACTTTCTACTTTTGAATGTTAGGAAGAAAAAATGAATTTGATGGGGGAAAAAAACAAAGTGATAATATATATCTATCTTTTAAAAGGATCTTAGTTCTACTATCAGAAATATTCTTGGTATGAAAAAAAAAAGGGAAATGATAGTGGAAATGATGGGGGAGGGTGGAGTAAATGAATAAAAATGCAGTTTTTTATATAGGTTGAATTTGTTCTTTGCTTCTAATTAATGAGAAGATAAATATGCAACCTTACGCAGCACATCGAAAAAATAAGAAAGTAAAACCCTTGCAGAGGAAAATTTTCATTTGGCAAACATAATCCATGAGAAGGAAAGATAGAAAAAAAATCCAGTTCTCATAATTAATGTCGAACTCACCTATATACCCATCGGGTCAAGTGGCATAAATAGATGTAAAAGGATGTGTTGTATTGTCGAGCCTTTGTCATGTCTCAATAATGTTCGTTATAAAGGTGAAGGGTCTAAGGTGTTAGGGAAGCGGAGAAAAAGGAGACAAACTTTTTGCCAAGAACATAAAGAAAAAGGAGGGAAGTGAGGTGTGTGAATGCGTGGGTCAGAGATGAGGCAGATATGCTGTGGTCATTTCATAGCACTTGTATGCAGACACAATAACGTGGGTGGGTATTTGGCTTGGGCCTCTCTCTAGGAGCATGTGGAGTCTGTCAGAGAGTGAGGGAAAAACTAACAAAAAAGAAAGGAAGAGATATAGTATATTTTGGTGTGCTTGATACTTCAAAGAACTTCTATTCATTTTAGAGGTTTATTTACAGACATTTTTATCAATCAAGTGTATGGAGTAACTAATAGTCTTAAAATTCAAGTATTAAGTATATGGAAGTGGGTTAAATACTTTAAGCAAGAATTTTTCCACTTATAATATATGTATTCAATTTGACTTAATCACTACTAAAAGAGGTCTTTAGTTTCTTCTACATTTCAAATTATTTGTACCCCTAATGGAGAAATATGAAATAATTAGATTTTTCCTTTCACAAAGAATGGAGAAATAGGGAACCAAAGCAAGATTTTAGAAAGACTTCATTGTGATGCACAGGAGTTGAGAAACCTCCAAATCACCATACAAGATTTGATGAAGAAAGTAGACATAAATGAGAAGAGCACAAAAGGAAAAAGTGTTGAGTTTGGTGAGGTGAAAGGGCATCAATCAAAATTGACATGGGTGCATTTAATACCAACTTACTGTATTGCCAGTAAGAATGCTGAATCAACCCCATGGTAACCATTCAGTCTACATCTTACTGTATTGGCAGTAAGATTGCTGAATCACTTGGCAAAGCATCAATCAAAATTGACACGCATGCATTTAATACCAACTTACCAATCAACAAAAAAAACTAAGATACACAAAGTTACCAACCAATAACAACCCATAAGAAAATTTTATATTTTTAATCATTTCTAAATGCACAAAGTATATTTAATAAACAAAAAGTACCTTGTGGTTGTGGCAGCAATAGATTCAAAAGCTGGTTCAGGCCTTATGCTTGTGGCAGCAATACGTTCAAAAACTTCTTGAGTAACTCTTCCAATTGATATAACTTCCTCTGAAAAAATGTAACGAAATTAATTCAAACCCACAATAAGAAGCTTTGTTCACTGCAGTTTCAAATTTCTGCTTTATTAGTCTTCTTTTTTTTTATCAGCAAAGATAAATTATATATATATAACCTGGAAGTACCAGAGGTACTGATTACAGAGTTAGTCACCATAAAAATGGTTCCTCAGTCAGACATCATAAGTCTGATTGGGAACCAAAATATGGGAAGCAAAGTATACATATATTGATCCCTACTCCCTAATGAAACCCCTACTGCTGCAAAAAATGATGTCTCAAGTTACTAGACCATTGACTAAAATGTAATGTAAAGTCCTTCTCCAAATTATGGAGCCAAGTCCACATTAAGAAAGTCGCGTCTTCAAATTACCGAGATTGAAGTTCTTCTAATAATATCCCTAATCATATAACAATATTTAATTGTTTGTTGTTAAGCACATTACTATTTATACACTTTAAATTTATGAAGCTACAAAGTATAAGATTTTTATGATGATATGTTAAAAATAAATTTTGAGTCACTATATGAAAACAAAAACAATGGTATCAATTTTTATTTTGATCAGCAAAGATAATATTTTATAGATATGTAAAGAGTTACCAGAGGTACTATATTACAGCAGTATGGGTACCATAGAAATGGTTCCAAAGTCAGACAAAACAGGTCTGAGAGGGAACCAGTATATGGGTACAGTAAATGTACATCTATTAGTCAAAAATATGTATCCTCTACTGATGCAAAAGTCGTGTCTAATGCTACTTGACCATTGATTAAAATGGATAGTAAAATCTTTCTCAAAGTGCCTGAGCCACGTCCATAGAGTGAATATTGCATCTTCAAACAGTTTGTTAGCATTAAAGGTTGCATTAGAGAACACTATGTTGTTCCTAAGCTTCCAAGTGGACCAAGTTAGAGCCAACCACCAGCATTGCCATCTCTGCATCCTAACACTATGTTGTTCCTAACACTATGCTGTTCCTAACAATGGTATCAATTGAATAATAACTACAATTAATGACTCTAATTTGTTAGGACTAAGCTCAAACATATTTCTTTCTCAAAGTTCTATTCCAGCCATGACCCAAGAGCATTTCTTTTAGACTTTTCCAAAACCTAGTGCCAAATAATTATCCAACTCGAATAGCAGTTGTTGGACTCTAAGTTTCAGTTCAAGCTTAACAATCAGTGTCATACTATTGATCAAAACAAAGCAGGTATAAATATGCAATACTAGACTCAAAATATGCAACAAACACTAGACCTAAATCAGTGTCACAGAAATTGGAAGAAAATATTTTATCCAAGCACAAACTTGAAGCCTTATTCCATGTATTGGGGGGAAGTTATGGCTGGCCATATGGGTAGAGGTGTCATAGAGGAGCAGGTATGGAGGAAGGGACCTTGGACTGCTGAAGAGGACAGGTTGCTTGTTGAGTATGTCAGGTTGCATGGTGAAGGCAGATGGAACTCTGTTGCTAGGCTTGCAAGTAAGAAACACCAAACTTTTTTCACTGTTTTGTTTCTTAATATATATGATTGGATTTTCACATTTATAAGTGACAATATAGCAAAAAAACAACTGAAATTGTTTTCAACTTCTACTGTTCATAGTGGCTACATTCATGTTCACCGGAAGCTCTTCATTTTGAAAATTATACTATTGTCTGGTAGAAATTATGATATGATCTATGTATCTATAGTTTTAGTCAATCTCTACGTGATACGTAGTTGAGTTTTTCAATTCACAATAAAGACTAGATAAAACTCAATATGTATCATGGCTGAAACCATTAATCTGAGACTATATATATCAAGACTAGATAATCCTTTTGGCATATTCAACGATGACATTGTTAGGGCAACTCAACACATTAATAATCACATTTTAAAAGTCTTACTTAAGTAAACCCCTAATACTATAACACATATATATCAGCAAACAAGAACTCTGAGTACTTCGACATCCTTACCTTGACAGTAGCAAGGTCGCGACACCACTCCAAAGAGCACGACTTCGGCTATGGCGGTGGTGGGAACAACAGGTAGCTAGGGTGGGCACGACGGAGGTCAGGGAACGGCGATGTGAGGGTGGGCACAAAAGAGATCGAGTGGGATGAGTAGAATGTGCGCTAGGTTTTAGGTTTTCGTCGTAGAGTTTTCGAAGACAGGAGATGAAGTGTTGAATCAATGGAAACACGAGTATATATAGTACAAAATTTAAGACGGTGTATAAGCAACACTGTCTTTGTATCCTTTTATTTCTACGACGGTGTCTTCAAAAGCACCGTCTTCGATAAGTTGAACCAAACGTACAAAGTCGGGGTTATATTCAAACGTCATCGTTTACGAAATGTACCGTTTAAAAATCGTATATAATTACGTAAATGCCACCGCGTTGACTACTACGTCGGCTACTGAATGACCGACGTAGAATGTGCGTCGTAAAATAGGATATTTTTAGTAGTGTTAGTTTTTTTATAAGTGTAAAACAATATAGAATGCACTAATTAATTATACATAAAAATTACTTCGGTTGCTTTTTAATTGCTGAATATTTGAATTTATTTATTTATTTTTTGTTTTCAAAATTCAAGATAATATTTGTGTTTTCAATTATACTCTCAATTATTTTTTTCATGTCAAAATAAGTGTTGCATTTGAAAAAATTATATTTCAAAATAACCATTATGTTAGTTTTTCAATGTAATAGTATTAATTATTTTTTCCACTAATACCTATAATAAGTACCTCTCTAGTTTTTCAATACCTGAATGTTCATATTTATAAGACTCAAGTTAAAAATGATGTTTATTCCTTTTAATATAATCAAATCTATAATATTCATTACATTGATTATTTTTCACTAGAAATAATCATAATTTAAAGAAGAGAAATAATGTATTGATAAACAATTTAAAGATAGAAGAGTATTAATTATAAGGATAGTTTTGAAAAGAATTATAAATTTAAGACAAATTTATTCCTATAAAATATAAGTTAAATATTATCTTTTAGAGATGATTTTAAATATTTAATGAAATTATCTAAATGTTAAATAGTTTAAATTAATTATATTTTATAATATTACAATATGATTTCTACTTTGTTAATAATATTGTATTATTTTTTATGGCTTGTAAAACTTTTTTTTGTTATTAAATAAAAAAAGAAAATTTATCTATATTTTTTTTAAAAGCAATTGCAAGAAACATTAAACATTCTTACAGAAGAGAAAATTTGTATTAAAATATACAAAGGAAAAATCTATAAACTTTTTATCAAATTTAGAAAATTAACCACATTTTTTTCAAAATTATTACAAAATTTGCATGTATCTCACTGCATCTTATCATATACTAATCATATAAAAATTATATTTAATCATATCTTATTAAAATTATATCTTATCTCTATAATTTATAAAAATATCTTATCTGTATAATTCTTATCATATACTATTCATATAAAAATTATATTTGATCGTATCTTATTCAAATTATATCTTATCTCTATAATTGATTGGTCTCAGGAATCACTACTAAGATATCCTCTACCACAAAGACTGCATCTACTTATACACCGTCATTAAGGTTAGATAATAAATAATGAAAAGCGGCTCATTACTCGAAAACCCTCTCTATCTTCTTCTTCAGCTGCCCCACAAAGGAACACTAGGTGCACCACCGTGACCTCCACAGAGGAACCCTAGTGCACCACCGTGACCTACGTTGGCAAACAAACCCTAGGTTGTCGCACCACCTGAGCTCCGCGTCGCGTGTGCCTGAGTTTCTCACTCTGTGACCTTGGGCTGGTGACCTTTAGTTGTCGTGCCCTGCAAGTATTTGCCAAGGAAAGCTTTCATTCCCTTAAGAGATGTTTGATTTAGAAAAGATAAATTTTTGAATTAAAATAAAATATAAGAGATGTGAATCTCACCAAATAAAATAATTTTTTTTAATTTAATTTTTTTAGTATATTATTTTTCTCTTTCTTTTCAAACATAACCATGTGCTATCCTTTTTTACCCCCACATTACCTGTGAGAAAGAAAGATCTCACCTGAAGCATACATTGACTGATTAGTCTCACGTTTTCACTTTTCATTCTATTCATACATTACATGCGCAGGCTAACAGGGTCAAATATACTAATTTGCGTATGGTGGAGAAATTTTTAATAACCGTTAGATATAACAATATAATATTGAATGACTAAATTGTTTCTGTTGAACCTTCTCTATTTGTTTATTGTTTTTAATAGTTGTTTTTTTGACATGTTTGCCCCTTTCGTTATATTTAAATATAAATCATTTAAGTTATTGTGTTTGACACATTTTGCCTTTGAGTAGGATTAGTTAAAATTAATATAAATGATTATTGATATGTTTAGTACGTGCTAGGTTGGAATGTAATTGGCGGTGGCAATGGAGTTTTAGGTGGGAATGTTGTTTGGGAGAGTAGTTGTTTTGACGAAACTGAGGTTGAGAAGAAATGGTAGGGCATGTGGAGAAATTGAGTGTGGTGATGCTAATAAGTAACCGAGGTTGATTTGTTGAATCGATATGCGTAAGTTGTATTTATGTGATTCGTTGAATCGATATCATATTTTTGTTGTTTGAATGTTCTGTGTCATTTTTTTTATGCGTTGTACTCGACTCTAGTGCGGTGGTTATTGTTTGAGTTCGAGTTCCAACATAATCGGTGTAAGGTGGAAGTTGAACAGTACGAGGCCGAACCAATTCTGCTTATGGTCCCCTGAATGGTTTGGTTATGTTTTTGTGTGCAAGGCCCATTATATGACTTTTGAAGTGTTATGGAAAATGGATATGTGGCCCAAACTAACTAATTTGAAGTTAAGGCTTATGTGTATAAAGGGTGCATGCCTAATGAGTTCAAATTCTGGCCTGAGGGTGAAAGCCAACTAAATTATGAATTCTTTGGTGATGTCATTAGTTTTGATGCCACATATCAGAAGAATAAGTACTCGTGTTCAAGATGCATAGCAAAGCGAAAAGAAAGCGGTTTAAGTCTTTAATTATTTAGGTAATCTATCATCCCTTTCTTTTTGTTATCTTTTGAATCAATCTTAAATCCAATCCGTGCACGTAATTTATTCATTCCACAGTGTTTAAAGGTTTTTTCCTTTGTCAAGGCAGGGTTGGCCACTTAATGGAAAAAAGGGGCATATTGATTAATTTTAGTTTTAGAAACTCCAATGTTAAACACGAGTAGTACTTCTACTA
Source organism: Glycine soja (assembly GCF_004193775.1). NCBI lineage: Eukaryota > Viridiplantae > Streptophyta > Magnoliopsida > Fabales > Fabaceae > Glycine > Glycine soja. Next base: position 24,003,028 of record NC_041012.1, on the reverse strand, counting down.
TAAAAATTGGATTTTAAGTCAGTTCTTATGCCCATGTCACGACGGTTTTCAACCGTCGTTAATGTCAACGTCGTAAAATGTATAAGCTATTTTACGACGATTATAGAAACCGTCGTTGTAAGTTTTGAATACTATGACAGTTAGCAATAACCGTCTTAGTATGTGCAAAATATTACAACGTTTCTTCTATAACTGTCTTAAAGTCTACAGATAATTTTGGGATACGAAGACGGTTACGATGACCGTCTTAGTAGGTGCGCATCGTCTACGACGGTTATTGAAAAACCTTCTTAATTGTAACAATCATAATTTACATTTTAAGACGGTTTTTATGACCGTTTTTGTATGTTATGCTAATTTACGACGGTTTTTATGACTGTCTTAGATGGCATGTCAAGACTGCATACTAAGACATTTTATGGGAAACGTCTTTGTATGTTATGCCAATTTACGACGGTTATGAGAACCGTCTTTGTAGGTCTACATTATGTTGTCATTTTACGACGTTTTCGGGAACCGTCTTTGTATGTCTATTTTTTTTTTATTTTCTTCGTTTGATTGATGCATTTTTTTTACATTGATCTCTGGTACCTATAAATTAAATCAGACCATGCAAATTAAATAATAGCATCAAATGAAATCTGAACAATAGCATCAAATGACATGCATCCTACATATATAAGTCCATGCAAATTGAATACCCTTTTTTCAATTAATGATCCTCTAATGTATCCAACATACAAAGTTGTAGCCATAATTGTTCTAATTCTTTGATGAAACCATGGGAAAAATGTACTAGTACATAATACAAATCAAATTTAGCAACTGCTTTTCCTAAAAGATAAAAAGTAAGTTGCCCATTTCTGTCGAAATGTTGTGATGGCCTCCACGTCTAACGATGAGCCATCAGAAAACCACTACAAAATTAACATTAGATAAAATTATTAGTAACTTAACAAATATTAACCAAAGTTACAATTGTAACTCCATGCATTATGTTTGCCTTGTGCCAGTCATCCTTCAAACCAGCAGTCACGATGCACCACATCCAGTGCATGACATAATATCCGCACTCAAACCCTCCACTTTGCACATTAGTCTACATATAACATTTTTAATGGTTACTTAACATTCAACACTTAAAGATGTACAAACGGTTCATTACAAACAAGTACTGATTACCTTGGGTTCAACCCACCGAGGTGCACCTTGATTAGACATGCCTTCAAAAGAACTGGTTATTGTCTTCATTGCACTAGTTAAAAAAAATAGCATATATATGACAACCATTTTTGCTGTATATGTAACAACAATTACCAACTAAAGGGTGCCATGATTTGTATATTTGAATAGAACCTGTTAATTGCACCTTTGATGTTAATATCAGGCTTCTTCCTCAGAGAATAAAACCAAATGACCGTGTTTTCCCTTGGGTGGAGAACAAATAGTTGCCAATGTGCCCTGAATTGGACAATTATAATAACATAATTGTACAACAACAAAAAAAAACTTAAATTCGAAGAACAATTGAACTTACTGATGCAAGTAAGCTCCTAAATACAACTGCCTTTGTGATTCCTTGTCCCATGTTTCAATGTATTATTGACATTGTTGACGTCTTTCCTTAGCATTTTGTATAGATTGAGGCTCCAGCAAACCATATAGTGACTGATCAGCTTTGCTTCTACTGCACTCATTCATAAATCTATTTGGAAGACAAGTCATGATTATTTTTAAATGTTTTAGATTTAAAAATAATGGTTATCAGGTAATCAAACATAAAGGTTGCAGGAAAATGACTTACATGCTCCACAATTGTAGTATCGCTATGTTTAAACACTTGTCACCTGATATTATTTCCGCTAGATCTGCATGTGTGATGTAAAATTTTGCCCCAATCTCAGGAAGTCCAAATTGGTTCGCCTCCCACTGGATTCTGGTACACATAAAACAATATCTTCATCAACTCTCCCAATGGATCAGATTCACCTGCAAGCTTTGCATCACTACTATGTTCAACTGGCTTCCGCACATTAAGGTCAGAATCCTAAGTGGTACAAGAAAATAAGTATTAAATTTAATCAACAACTTAACAAATATTACAAGTATGTATTCAAATGACAATTTGGCAGGGGGATTATTATATTACTTACATAAGATAAAGGTTTCACTAGATGTCTGGGCCATCCAATGAATGAGTTCACGACGTCCCTGACATACTGAATCTCTGAAGTGGGTAACGGGACAATGACTTCACCATCGTATACAGTGTCAACACACACCCTTACTACATCATCTCCATAAGCAACAGTGTGTATCGTGCCACCTACTCCAAAGACCTTTCCCCCTGCCACCAGCTGTGTACTGTCACCACAAACAATGTAGAAACCCATACTACATGTATCAAATGTAGACCGCTCGTTACCAACAACATTATTAGCAGCTTCAGCACAACTCTCTTTCATGCTAACACGTGCAACAAATACGTCAGGGTTAGACGGTCTTGGGGGAGCTGACTGTTGCGTATGAATTTGGGATAATTCACTCTTGATCGCATCCAACTCCATTTTCATCTTGTCCATACGGTCTTTGTTCTCATCTTCTACCTCTTTCTTCACCTCTTGCTTTATAGTTTGTATGATTTCAACCAATCTTTCAGCGGTGATCGCAGGCGAAGAACTATGGGACCCACAGGAAGCATGTCCAAAGTAGTTGGTTATGGTCACACCATGTCCACCGACACGAACACGTCCAGGATGCTCTGGACGACCAATGGCAGTGTTTAGGATGTCTTGACGACCATGTGGGACAAAAGCTTCCTGTTTAGCTTGTTCTTGTAATTCATCCTATGACATTGACAACAAATTAACTCGTTGTTATGGTTACAAATTACAATTTATAATTGTGGCATATATTCAACTTACAATTTTGTCTGCGATTTCTTGAGCTGTTGCAGATGTCATTTGTCCAAATTTGTTTGTCCTAGCCTTTTTCCACTTCTCATGTCTCGCAATAGGGGATGGAGGGTCGACGACCATATCTGCATTTTGACTATTGTCACCTTCATTCAGTCTTGACTTTGTTTTCTCGGCCATTAATTTTTTTTCAAGCACATCGTAGCCTCCACGAGAGAGTACGTGGGGAGATTCATTGAATTTTTGAATTTCCTGTGCTTTTTTGCGTATTCCCTATCAGCATTTTCAAATACAACTCAAACATGTTTGACATTAACAACTAAATTACGTAACTAAAATGTTCTGTAAAAAGATTGAAATTTAAACCTTCCAAGTAGGGGTCTGTTGAGTCTTTGCAAATTCTTCCCATGTATTTCGATCAATACCATACTTAGCAGATGGATCCTTGTTTTGTTCATCGTCATTCTCAGCATATACATATCTGGTTGTCAGGGAGGACTTAAATTGCCTCCATCTGGTCCCAACGGTGGACATAACCTTCTTCTTCACAGTTAAACCTTCAGGTATGTCAAATTTGGCCTAAAATAATAAATAGACAAAGTTAAATTTGTTATTGCATAGACCACATTTCCACCGCAATTAAATAATATATATACCAGTCACTAGAAGGTTGCAAGCTGCTTATAAAAAGTTGACAAAACAGTCTGGTGTACCTTACTGCTGTACATTACTAAAAACTACATATATGGAAGCATTTTTCCCTAATACATTGCACAGTCATAGTATGAGATGGCCTTAATACAATGCACAATCATATGCGAGATTAAGATATTTTTTCTTTTAAAATTTGAGAACCAGAATTGGATTCACCCTAAATTTTAAAGACTATAAACATAATTAAGCCTTTCAATAAAATAATAATCACATGCATTTTGTTTTGGATATATAGAAAGTAAGTAATAACTTAAGTGAGGATTGCAAGTGATGCTTTTGGAAAAACTAACTATTAATTCATGTCCCTGTTCTAAAATAATCACATGCATTTTGTTTTGAATGAATGATTAGTATGGAACCCCTTCATTTTCGTACTAATTTATATGCTACTTTATATGCTACTTTGATGAAAGCAACAACCAAATAAACATCCAATATTTGCAACAGCATGTGTATATTAGGTGGTACACAGAAGCAAGACTAGAGGGTTTGGGTTGAGCAACGAAAGTCTCCTATTTTCTTACTTTATAGCAGCAGCTAGCCAACATATTTGAGCCTAACAAGTCTCTAGAGCGATTTACATGGGCTAAAACTGCTGCATTGCTTCAAACACTCAAGTCCCACATAAAGTAATGGTCCATTGTCAGTCTCAAGCTTTAGCCAATTGAGTACTCCATTGAACATGGGTTTTGAAAGGTAATAATGACCTGCTCTGCTTGAAACATTTTCTCTATTTTCAGTTGCTTGGGTTTGGAAAATGACTTAAGGAAAATCCAAAAAATTTAACCAATAGAGTTCTGTGAGCTCCAGTGGAGTATGGTTTGTACCCTATAATGTATTGATGAGGCCTGAATGCCTGATAGTTTGTGCATTGCATTTGACCTCTACTAACACCCCTTTTTCTAGAACTCCTATCTACTGTTTGTTTTTGTTTAGGATTGTGGTGTAATTGTCAAGAGAATAGAGAAAAGCACAAGAGCTTTTATTATTGCCATTTAAGATTACAGTTTTGTAGATGCTAATACAGACTAGTTGGATATCAGTTTTAAGTGTTGTAGAATGATCTGGGTCTTGAGAATTTGGTGTCTAAAAACATTCCTATAGTGGCCTAATGGTTACATTGGTGGTATCCCTTGGAGCCCTGTTTCCTTTGGAATTTGGTGATTAGAAGTATGGTGCGTTCTAGAATGGATAAGATGCAGGTCTGCAATCATTGCTTCCTACGCTATGATTGTCCTTCATGCTGTACTTTCCTTGTCTATACTATGCTAATAAATTATTTTTTATGCCTGCTTTTGGTCTAATCTGTTTGGAACTTTCTTGTTAGGCCATCTGCACCACTAACAAACACTCCGACGAAGCCTGGTTTCTTTGGAAGTGGAGGTATATATTTGGTGTAATTTGGGTAGCATTATGACTATTTATCTTCTATTTTTCTTGCTTATATATGCCTGACTGTCAATGTTGTAATAAATCACTCACATATAGGACATGCGTGGTGGCCTTTGACGTTATATCCACTCAAATTCCCATATGCCGGAAAGTCGTTAATGGTGCAAAAAATCATTACACGCAACCTGAATGTCTCCTGAGCATTCCTGTCATACACATCAACCCCTTCTACCCACAATTTCCTGAGGTCTTCAATCAACGAAGCAAGATACACATCAATGTCATTTCCTGGCTGTCTAGGACCGGCTATCATCATGTACATCATTATGTACTTTCGTTTGATGCACAACCAAGGAGGAAGGTTGTAAATCATCAACAAAACAGGCCAGGAACTGTGGTTGCAGCTCAAGTTCCCAAAAGGATTCATTCCATCGGAGGCGAGACCAACCCTTAGGTTTCTGGGATCTTGTCCAAATTCCGGATACAACTCATCAATTGACTTCCATTGAGGAGAATCAGTAGGATGACTGAGCAATCCATCTTTAATCCTCCCATCAGCATGCCATGTTAGGTTTTTTGCATCTTGTGCATTAGCAAACAATCGCTTAAACCTTGGTATTACTGGAAGATACCAACACACTTTTGATGGACAATCTTTGTATGTGCTTCCATTAACACTGCTTTCATCATACTTCACTTTGTAACGTGACGCTCCACGTGTAGGGCAGCTACGCATTTCAGCAAATTGATGTCTATACAAAATACAATCATTAGGGCAAGCATGTATTTTGTGGTATTCCATACCCACAGGGCATAATATCTTCTTTGCCTCGTAATGGTTCTTAGGTAATGTGTTATCTACAGGAAGCATATTCTTCAATAACAAAAGTAATTCATTGAAACTTTTGTCACTCCACCCAAATCTTGCTTTCAAATTCACCAAACCTAAGACCGCTGATAACCGTGTGTACTTTGTGCATCCCATATACAATGGAGTCGTAGAATCAATATCTAAGCTTTCATAGTAAGGTGAATGTGCTTGCCTAAAACCCTCTTGTCCAAGATCACGTAGCATGTCTTCTATACGATCACCAACTTCTTGGTCAACTGCAGCAGTCGGAGGGCTTGATGACATTTGTGGTAATTCACCATGCCAAATCCATTTCGTATAATTTGGACTGATACCATCACATATAAGATGTGTTCTAATGTCATCCAAAGATTGTCGTCGTCCATTCAAACAATTAACACATGGACATAAGTATAGTCCACCAATGGGTGCTGCATTATGTTTGGCAAATTGCAAGAAATCTTCAACTCCATTGTCATACTCGTCACTTATGCGTGGTCTTGTCATCCAACTTCGATCCATTCTAGTGTTCTGCCATAGCCCGCACATTAACTGATATGCATGTCAACCTCTCTTTTTCATAAAAAGGTATGACCCTACCCCATTCAGAAAGACAATTTTTTTACTTCATTCAAACAAACAAGTTAAGACGGTTATGTTAATTTTGACAAAATTTTGGCAGCATTTCGCTTTGGTCTCCAAGTACACAACATGAAAGCGGTGACATCAATTCACGCCTATCATGTATGCACCCAGAGAACAAAGCAAGATGCATTGTTCAAAATTTAGTAAAAAATAACACAACATACTTAACTTATAAGTCAAAATGAAGTAAAAACAATTTGTCTTTCCAAACTGTCCAAACGGACAATTCAAGATTGAATACAACAATTAATCCAAACTGTCCGTATTAATCGTTGTATTCATTCTCAAACGGGGAACTATGGCTCACTCAATGAATTACAATGTACTACTAAAGAATAGTAACATGTCAACCATTGCCTATAATACTTAAGCACATAAGTGTGAGAATCACATACATACCTAGAACGATGATAGTAAGGAAATCTTTGTTGGCGGGGATGCAACACTCAATGAGATGACAATATCCTAAATGAAAAAGTATCAACTATATTGCTATCCTTAACAACCACCACACGCCTTAACAGTAACACCTGCATCATAGCAAAGCTTGTAACAATTTGCAAGTTTAAAAATGTAATTTGCAAGTTTAAAAATGTAATTTTATTCCAATAGGTCTCAAAAATCAAAATGGGGAGGGAAGAGTAAAATATATATACTTTTCTAATAAATCCAGCTAACACCTGCATTGTGTCTTGTCAACTACTACCAAGGATGCATGAGTAATAATCTACTTATCTAATTATTTGCTATCTCCATCTGTATTTACTAGAGGTATATATGTGGGGCGCTGATGCAATTTCGGGTTTGCTGGGGTTATGCTTTGGTACGAAGATCATATCCATTAACCTTAGGCTTTACCTTTGATTTGTACTGAAACATGATTCTGATTTAGGTACCACTGATTTAGGTACCAGTTATATTAATAACCTTTTTGCTGATAAAAAAATTATAATTACAATTGGAAGCAGATAAAAAAATAATTACAATTGGAAAAGACTCAAATCCAGGTACCCCAATTACTACCACAATGGTCCTGTTTATGCCACCATGATCAGCATCCTTGGAACATTAGGGAGACTCAATGAGATGAGGGATGTGATTGAGCAGATGAAAGAGGATTCATGTGAATGCAAAGATTCTGTTTTTGTGTCTGTTATCAAGACATATGCGAATGTCGGGCTGGTGGATGAAGCTGATAAAGTGGTGAGGATATTATGGTCTATAGAACTCTTTTGGATGCTTTATGCCTATGCAATGCTCTCTTTGTCTCTCTGTGTCTAAGATTATTCTATTCTTTCATTGTAAGACACACATGTTAGTATAAAGAAACCAACAAATCTTTGCCATACTTATTGTTCATAAACTGCTCTTTTTTTACTAACTTTTGCTGCAAATTTTATTAGAAACTTGGGCTTTCATAGAAAATGCCTGATCTTATTTTTGCTTCTAAAATATGTTGGTCACATTATCTACATAATGTTGATCTGAACTCTGTTAACCTTTGTCTGCTCAGATTGGTTTGGATGGAATTCGCATGCTGGATCAAAATACCAGCCGGACATTGAGAATTTATCCTCTTGAGAACATAACAAAATGTGATGTGAGCTTCTTGATTTCCTTCAGAAAACTTCACTGCATCCATCAAATTAATTTTCCTAGTCAATCTCAATGTAATGCTTTGTGGTGAGAGAAGGTATCTTGAGGCAAGCCAACTTTTGGAGAAAATGTCAATTAAATCATACTGGCCTTGTACCAACAGTTACAATTCACTCATTAGGGGTCTTTGCTTCTTGGGTAGGCAATATGAAACAGTTATGTGGTTGGAGGACATGATAAGTCAGAGGAAGCTTCCTGAAATTTCTGTCTGGAATTCATTGGCATCTTTATTTTGTAACTCAGAAAAGATAAAAGTGTCCTCTGAGACATTTAGTCGCCTAAGAAGTTTGTGATTACTAGAATCTTGTACTACCATTTTATTTTTTTAATTTACATGCTTCTTTTTAATAGCTTCAAATACACCTTAGAGTGTTGATTTTGACTTGGCCTTCATAACTTGTTCAGCTACCAAGCCGGCATTCACTTTTGTGGCCCAAAATCCCTTTCCTACGCTTTGCATGACCTAGGGTATAATAAGTTGCTTTATAGTTTGGCATTCTTTTTCTTCAGGGCATTGATTTGGTGAATAAGACTCTACTAATATATTTTTTGGGGGGTTAGCTGAATCAAATAAAGAACATGGAGTTGAACTACTTAATAAGCTGGAAGCTGGTATAGATGAGTTTGAACTGATACTATAGGATAGGAATCGAGATGCAGTTGCACCAAAACAGAAAGAGCTTCTTCAATATGTTGAAGGGTAAGTATCTCAATTATTACTAAATCACTTACATAAACCACACAAAGACCTTATCCTTCCAGAAATGCGCCCTCTTGTTTTCCCGGTAATAAAAATCACTTTTTCTTCACTGTACCTTCATATTTGCTCTGCCCCTTTTGTTTCCCAGAATCTTTCTTTTTTTTGATATTATTCTTTCATTTTTGCTCATTTTGTTTTTCTTTTATATAAATAATCAGGGGAAAAGCTAGAACATCAAAAGAGTGTGTCTTTTAATTTTCCTTCATATTTTATATTTGTCTATTTCATTTGGTGTTCGTTAGCTAAAAACACCAAATGAACAAGTATGGAACATGGTGACATATTTTTTTCGTTAGCTAAGACTGAGGTTATGCTAGCAGGGTGTCATTATCGTCAAGCTAAAAACACCTTTAGGTTCTGGCTGAAATTTGAGTTATGATTTGAGTAATCAAGAATGGTGTTAGAAAAACTGAAATTTTGTATTTTTTGTTTTTTGGGCTAATGGGGTTTCTACAAACATTATTATCTCTGCAATTCTATGGAATTATTTAGTTTTATCATTCCAAAGGAATGTAATGTATTATTTTATAACAAAGTTTAATGCTTTGTTAGTAATTGGTAGGAATTTGGTAAATGGGACATTGGAGGTATTGTCAATGATTTTTCTATTTGTTAGTCCTTTTTTCTTGGATTATTATGGTTTGTGTATGAGTTATGTTTGTCAAAACAATTTTTGTAGTAGTTATTATCATATGTATCTTTTTTCTCTTTGATCTCGTTTCAGCTTCATTTTTCTTCCTTAATTATCTATTAATTTCTCCTCACATCTATAATTTTCTCTCTTTCTTTATCATTTTGATCTTTCTTCCTTCCTTCTACCCAATGCCTCATTTTTGGAGTGTAAGTTGTCCATTTTCCTTTCTATAACCATATGCATGTTGTTTCTCATGATATTCCTATGTACAGGTTTTGCAAGAGAGCATATTGGAGCTAAAACTGAGTACGATTTTGGAAGGGTGAGAGTTTACGGTAAAAGATCACTTGAAAACAATAGAAGGGCACGTTTCAATGCATTATATCAAGTTCCAGAATATTGTGACATCAACAAAAATTAAGGGGAAGTTTGATGGCAAAACTGTCATCATTACAATTCCAATGATTCCGGGGAAAGTCCCTAAGAAAGAAACACAACCAACTGAAAAAGAACCATCACAAGAAGCAGAATGAAATCCAGAGGAAGAAAAAGAAGGTACTCCTCCTTCAGATGATAATCAAGAAAGTAAAGAAGAGGCTGGCCATGCGACTTCAACTTCAAACCCACCAAATATTTGAACTTTTAGGGTAATATTTTCAAAACGATTGTGACTGCTAGCTAAAAGCTATATGCAAATATATTTAGAATAGTAATTATTAACATTGTTCCTTTAACGCAAATTGAATTTTTAGGCTAATATTTTCAAAACGATTGTGACTGCTAGCTAAAAGCTATATGCAAATATATTTAGAATAGTAATTAACACCCAAACTATATATCAAAACACCATGCTTATCAGACAAAAAAAAATTGACCCAAAAGTTTGTTCCCATAAGTGTGAGAATCACATACTTAAGCACATAAGTGTGAGAATCACATACATACCTCGAACGATGATAGTAAGGAAATCTTTGTTGGCGGGGATGCAACACTCAATGAGATGAAACCTGAAGGACAAGTTGCTTTGAATCAAGACAATATCTTGTTGAATGATAAGAACATTACAAATGGTTTGTTAAATATTATTCTGTTAAAATGGAGAGAGGTTTATTGTTCCATAAATTCATATGGATGGAAGGCTTTTTACTTGATTAATACTTATTTTGAACAATTAAGCCATGCTACTGTCCTTTTTTGACTCTTATAGTAAAAATTTTAATTGGAAACAAAGGAGACTACAGAAACAAATTTTTTTTGGTCAGCCAAAATAAATATATATGTATATTAAATGAGTACCAGAGGTACTAAAAGGTATAGGATTGAGATTACAAATCTGCTGTATTTGAATTCAGCCAACTGTTTGGTCCACCCCAGAATGGGGCTCATAGCAGAACCTATTACAAGTATTTGCCCTGCACTCGTAATGTCAACTACAGAAACAAATGATACTAATCTAAGCCAAATTTGGATAAAAAAGCTTTTGTAGCCCGGGGTGCCCCGTATATAATATATCTTCTTTGTTTTCTGTCCAAGCAAAGATAGTAAATTAAAGAAAAACATGAAAGAGGAGACAAATTCTTAAATTAATTATAATAAAAATAATTTAATATAAAATACTATTAAATTCATTTAATTTATTTATTTATATTACTTTTAAGATCTCCATGTGATCATCTATATATTAATTTGTATTATATAAAATTTTATTGCCTAAGTTACATAAATTGTGAAAAACAATTTGATGGTAGTGATGAGCTTTTGGGGGGGGGGGGGGGGGGGGGGGGGTATATATACACACACACTACAAAGTCAGCATACAATCTCATTCATTCAAAGGAAAGTTGTCCAAACAGATTGGTCAAAGTGGTGGTTCTCAGGGCCGTGAGTAATGAACGATAACCTTAGCCTCTTCAATCTTTTTTAAAAAATGTAAGAATTTATATTCTTTTTAATTTTATTTGCTAAGCATGTCTTCTCCAAAATACAAAAATTTCTCCTATAAGTTACTGGTCCCATTGAAAATCGTAGCTTTTATTTGGAAGGCAATCTCAGATAGACTTCTAAGTTCTAACATACGTGAACTAGCTTACATATAAAAGAAAGATTTTTTTTAGCACAAAACGACAAGTTGTTTTCTGTGTTCTGCAGCTTTTAAGCTACGGATAAATTACTTCTCAATTGTAAAGTCTCATATTATATTTTGGCAAATTAAAGTGCTGTATATGCATGGTAGGGAAATGATAGGACTCTGTCAAAATATGGAAAACTCATTTCTTGATGATGTACCAAGAAATTAGTGAAAGAAAAACAAGTAGAAAAACCCGGAAGTTAATAGTTTTATTATAGTCCAAGAACATACCTTAATGGCTACTTTCTGCCCCTTCCTTGCATAATCAACAGGTAGATGGTTATTCTCAATGGAGGCAATGCGACCAATATCAATGAACTCTCTGGAAGGAATGCAGATTGGAGTTCCAATCTGTGAAAGTCAAATAGACAATATTAGATGCAAATTTAAAGAAATCAAAACAATTAATTTTTGTGCATTGGGCACAACAGACTTCACAACTTAACATCGACCCTTGTCATCATCATAAACCCAAAAAGCTAAAAGCTAAAGAGGATCTTAAAGCTCAGAATATTGGGTTCAGAGAACAAACTGGAAAAAAAAATGTTAAAAGCGTCTTAAGCAGGGGCAACAGAGGCAAACTTGTATAAAATGAACACACAATAACAACAATGATAAAGCATAGGTGCAAAATCTAAAAAGGAAGCACAATGTTAGAGTTGGGAAAGAAAAAGAAGCCTGAATTTACGTAAATCGAGTGTGATTACTGACTTACTGGATGGAATATTGTGATGGAAGCATGTAACCATTTGGACAAAAGAATTCTACCTCAACAGTCTTTTTGATACAAAATGGATATTAAAAAAAATAGGTTGATAATAGGAAATTAGATATCTAGACAAATTGTTGTGAGGTGATTCAGTTTTCCAACTAATCTTTTATCACATTGGGTTAAATTAGAGAAAAGGCTTCCTTGTTCCAGTAGCTTGGTATTGGGATTCATAGGAGTGTCCACAAAATTAGCATTCTGGTTTTGATTACTCTTCTCTTGGTTAGTCAATTGGTTCATATTTCATAGTTTATTTCTGGCAAATGTTGAACTCATCACTCCCCTTAATGTTTTAAATTGTAATGATGCAGTCAAATCCAGTTCTTGAAGCATTTGGTAATGCAAAAACTGTTAGAAATGACAATTCCAGGTAAGAGATTTCTGGTCATGTTATATGATGCTTGGTTTTTTATATGTTACATTATGTGTGTGATAAATATATCCTTTTTATACTATATTTCTTCAGCTCCATACTTGCATTTTCATGTGTATGATTTCTAGCATATGGTTTATATTCATATTAGTATCTTGTATAGGTGGAGGTTTTTGAATACTTGACTCAAATTTTCTTCAAACGAATAGGTGAGAATAGATTTTTTTTAATGTAACCTTGTTAAGGCTGTAAATTTGACTCATTTTAGTATAGTTTTAATGCTGTTATTTCACATTAAACAGTACTCATTTAGTTAAGTTGATATCCTAGGACATTGTATATCTCTTGGGCTGGAAGAAAATTAAATTAATGAAGGTGGTGTTACTTGTCATCAGAGTACTTGGCCTGGGACTTTGTGGCTGGTGGCAGGAATGTATTGGCCTCCATCTCCATAAGAAGCTATAGTTGCTGCATTACTTGTGATCAATTGTATGCTTTTCTACTCTTGTAACTAATGCTTCTACTTTTCTTTTATGTGCTCTTTGAATGATGTGTTTTTTTTTCCTTCAAGTAATGTTTGGCTTGCTCTGCCTAGCATATGCATTACTTGTGCCGTGTTTGCAAACAACCTGTAAGTATATTTATTTATTAACAAGTGATTAATTGAATTTGATTATATATATATTATCTTGAAAGATTACTCAAATTTGAAAATTTTGGGTACATGCCATGATGATTTGATGCTCCTACATGTGAATAAAGAGTGTGCACAATTTTAATAGGAAACTTACTTGTGGTTTTTGAAGCAAATCTGTAGGTTACAAAAGGAAATATTACAGTGCTACTTGTTATTGGCAATAGAAAAAAAAACTAGCTTTGAAGTACAACTATGTTTACAGAATGGTATCATCAGCCTTCTTTTAGAATCTGCACTCTGTCCAAATGCCAATGCTATGGACAAGTTTGAAACTATATATATTGTGCTTCCTATGTTTGTTGTACATCTCTAAAACACTTGTGTTGCAACTTTGACAGTGATAGTGGACAATTGTGTGCAATAAAAGAAGTCAGGGTTGTCTGTGATGACCAATCATCAAAAGAGTGCCTCAAACAACTTAATCAGGTAATTCTATTATTTTTAAAGTTTTATGCATGTTGCCTTAAGCCTTCAATACTGTTGCCTTAAGTCTTCATTTGTTTTAGAGGGGCTAACATTCTAGTTGATCCTAATGGTGAAATCAAGCTGACAGACTTTGGAATGGCTAAACATGTAAGTTTATTTGCTTTTAGAGAATGAATTACTTTTGCTTACTTGAAAAGTTATTGCTTCTGGTAAAATAAATTGCTTTATTGTTATACACTTGTATTTTAATTAAAGTATGTTAATAGGTTACATTCTGATTTTAAGATAATTTTTAGTTATAATTCATTAATTTATTTTAATTAAAAAAATAAGAAAGTATAACTTAACAAATCTTATAAACATTTATTTGTTAGGTCAGAAATTATATTTGCTTTCCAATCAATTGAATTAAAAACTAATCACGGTAAAAATTAAATACACATTTTTTTCACTAATTAAATCATTCTCGCCGATATGATTATATTACTATAATTCAATTTCAAAAATTTACACAAACAATTAAAGGAATATATAATATTTTTTGAAATATTATTTGTGGATTTTCCTTTTGGGTGATGGGCCTGCTTGTGACTTGTGTTCATTGGATCAAAGCCCCCGTCAAACATGATTGAGTTGAGCTATTAGCAGAATGTGTATGGCTATTATTTGTGTACGACTATTATTTGGTTTTCCTCTTGTGTATTTGTGTATGGCTATTATTTCTTTGTTAATTAATCAAATGCACAAGCTATTAATAGTTTTAGTATTGTGAATTTGGTTTTCCTCTACTTGTGTATTTGTGTATGACCATTATTTCCTTGTTATTTAATCAAATGCACAAGCTATTAAATTGTTTCTATTCTTTTCTTTTACATAAGTACGTAACCTCATGGCTGGGGCCAAATTGGTATATAACCTCTCCTCCATGACAAGTGATGAAAACAAAAAAAAAAGTTGGATTAATTAGGATTTTAGTCCCTCAAATTTTAATTTTTGGTCCTTCAAGTTTTTTTGGGTAATTTTCAGTCTTTCCTCAATTTTTCTTAGTATTTTTAGTTCCTCTAAATTTTTCTCTATTTTTAGTCCCTTGTTTATTTTTATTTCTTAAAATTAATTCATGTTTTGTCTATTTTTAGCCCCTTATTTATTTTATATTTGAGAGTAATTTTGAACAATAAAAATAAATGAGGGATTAAAAATAGACAAAAAATTTAGAGGGACTAAAAGTGATGTCAAAAAAATTAATAAAAGACTAAAAGTTATTATAAAAAATTTGAGGGATTAAAAATTAAAAGCTAAAAAACTCGAGAGATAAAACTTAGGTAGAAGCTAAACTTTGTATTAAGTAGACAAATTCAATCATTTAACTTAATATGTTATTACCTTGGTTTGGATATGTTATGAATTTTTAACTCATGTTTTGTCTACCTGAAAATTTTTAACTCATGTTTTGTCTACCTGAAATTCTTGAACACATTGGAAGAGGTTCCTTTGCTTCAGCTCTATTTGTCAGACACAGGCACGAAAACAAAAGGTGAGCCCACTCACTCTTATCGTGTCTCTCTCATGTTTCCTTATTCTCACTCACACTCATGAAAAACTTGCATATATATATATATATATAATTTTTCATTATTATGTTGTTATTTTATGTGTTTGTAAAATTAGGTATGTCCTCAAGAAGATATGTCTTGCCTGCCAAACTGACAGAACTCGTAGATCTGCTCACCAGGAGGTAATACTAACACTAACACCACCTTTTTAGGTTTTATTCTTTATATTATTCAGTATTGCATTTCATTTTTAATATTTGTTGCTTTATGTTTTAAAATGCGGAATGGGGTGCTTACTTTTTTTTCTTTCTATGCTAACTAAGGGTGCATTTCATTATGTTGGTTAATTTATATATAAATAGGCACCGATGTATGAATATGTCTAGAAAATAAAGCTTTCTACATCGGTCGTAAAAGGACCGATGTAGAACATGTGATAAACAAAGTCGTTTCTTTGAAGGTAGCGATGTAGAAATCATAACTTTCTACATCGGTCATAAAAGGACCGTCGTAGAACACATCAAAAAAGAAGTCGTGTCTACAACACCATCGATGTAGAAAATCACGTGTTTCTAAGACGGTCCTTTTACGACCGTCGTAGAAATCTGCCCTCTACAACGACACTCGTTTCAAAGACGGGCGTTCACCCGTCTTTGAAATACGTTTTCCACCGATGTAAAATGAGATTTTTCTAGTAGTGCAGGCTTGTGGTGCATGATATACTGCCCATTCTCGGAAGCTCTTGTGAGAGCTTAGGAGATTGGAAAAGTTGTATATAGTTTTGCTTGTATTATTCAATTATTGAGATTCTTGTAGTTATAAGTATAACTTTTTTTTGTGATAAAATAATAGCTTTTCATCAAAAAAAGTTGGGCACTGCTACGCCCACCCAGTGAAATTGCTGGTATACCCAACAATTTCGCATTTTTCTCATTTTGCCCTTTCGTAAAAGGAGACGGATCAGCTGATCCGTAAGCCTCATACGGATCAGCTAATCCGTAAGCCTCTTATGGATCAGTTGATCCGTATCCGTATAAGGCTCACAGATCAGTTGATCCATATGAGCTGATCCGTGGGATCATACGGATCAACTTCATATGGATTAGAGGCTTATGGATCAACTGAGGCCCACGGATCAACTGATCCGTAAGTGTTTTTATTTTTAATTTTTTTCAAAAATATGTTTTTTAATTATTAATATATTAAATTTTTTTAATAGTATATTTTTTATTTATAAAAGAATATACAAATTAAATAATTTGTATGAGTTATATCAAAATTAATTATCACAAAATTTATTATTTAAATTTACATGCACATTAAATATACATTAAAAATTTTAGTGTTATGTATAACATTATTTATTTTATAATGTAATTGATTTATTAACTCAATTGGTTACAGTGTTGTGCTAATAACCTGAAAGTCACATGTTCGATTCTTGCTTGAACCATTAATTTTAAATTAATTCGTAAACTGATCCTTGAATATCATATCCTATCAATCTTGGTTCAAATCCTTCAATATTAGATAAAAAGATGTCTCTTTCTTTCATTTATTAAGGTTGTTTTTTTATTCTTATTATTATAATTGGAATAGTATTTTTACTTCCATTTATGAAAAGGCAAAATGGGAAAAATATGAAATTGGTGTGCGTAGCCGTGCCCAAAAAGTTTCATACATGCGCAAATTGCAAGAAACATACTATTGGATTTAAAGTCCAAGTTTTATAATTACTATTATCCAACATTATACTGTGTTGTTTATCTACTATCCTTATACAAACAAGGCCCTGTCCTTGGCTGACGTGACCCTTTTTTATGACGTGTTGCACTGTGGTTAACCGGTTTCCCGTCAAAAAATATCATCAAGCTTTTGGTTACGTGTCAACTTTTTATATTTACGCTTTTATTTTAATAAAATAATATTAAGAAATTAAATTAAATGTTTGCATTTTCAAGAAACGTAATACCGAGGTGTCACTTTGACCGATGCATTTTGAAGGGTTTGCTTCACCAACTGAAGGGTTTCGGTGATACACTTCCATTCTCATCCTCTCCGTATTCCACTTTGACACAAAAATTATGCATGCATTTGGCTGAAGCTTTTTTGCTGGGTTTGACAGTTTTTTGTTGGTTTGGCCGAAAAATGATTTATAGGTTATTTTCTCTCCTATCCTTTTGTGTTTTCTTTTGTTTTTTGCAATTTTTATTTTCTTCCCCTTTTCTACCTCAGATCTATATGATTCCCTTATATTTTTTGATTTTATATGCGTTTCCGATATGTTTATGCTGAAAAATGTTTTCTCTCAGGTAAAGAAGAGAGAATGGAGGACAATGCCTTGGTGCTGTTGTTCTCCAAATGCCGGACGGGAATGAGGGAATCCATCACTCTCTTATTGTTTTGGCCGAAAAACCCAAAGGTTTTTGCTTGGTTTGCCCGTTGTTTTCTCTCACGTGAGGAAAACCCAAAGGCTGAAGCTTTTATGCTGGGTTTGGCAGTTTTTTGCTTGCTTTGGCTGAAAAATTATTTATGGGTTCTTTTCTCTCCTATCCTTCTGTATTTTCTTTTGTTTTTTGTGATTTTTATTTTCTGCCCTTTTTCTACCTCAGATCTATATGATTCCCTAATATTTTTTTTGATTTTATGAGTTTCTGATACGTTTATGCTGAAAAATGTTTTTTCTCAGGGAAAGAAGAGAGAATGGAGTGCTTCCAAGGTGAAAGAAGTCACCACCAACCCAGAGTAGTGCTTGGAAGTGTTTCATTTTCTTTGCAGAAGAAAGCTTCATTTTCATGGAAGGTGACGGAAGAAGGAACAAGTTGAACAAAAAGAAGGTTCGTTTTTTATCTATATATACCTATCTGCATACGCCTTTTGTTTTTTGTGATTTTTATTTTCTACCCTTTTTCTACCTCAGATCTATATGATTCCCTTATATTTTTTTATTTTATATTCATTTCCGATACGTTTATACTTAAAAATGTTTTTTCTCGGGGAAAGAAGGGACAATGGAGTGCTTCCAAGGTGACAGAAGTCACCACCAACCGAGAGTAGTGCTTCATTTTCTTTGCTATTTTTTCGATTGCTCTGCCTATTTTTTTGATTTGTTTGTTCTCGCAGTACTAAAGATGAAATTTTTTGTTGTTCCTCCTGCTTGGTTAGATTCGAATTTTTTGCCTTTCACTTCTCTTGCATGTTCATCATTTTGTGTGCTTCTCTTTTGACGGGCGAATGGTTCACATAAGTTTCTCATATGTTCTTTCATGTTTTCTTCGATTGTTTTTTTTTTTTTTGTGTTTCTCACCCTTCTAGACCGTGGTTCAGCATTGGTGTTTCTTTTGTTTTGCTTTCATTTTCTGGCCTATACCAACCTTTTTGGGGTTTCGTCCTATTATCTTACGCAACATAAAGGCTTTGTTATTTTTTTGATTGTTCTGTCTTTCTTTTGTTATGTTTGTTCTTGCAGTACAAAACATAATTTTTTTTGGTGTTTGTCATATGTTTGTTGCATTTTCTTCTTTTAATTTGTTTGGTTTACCATATTGGCCGAGGCTGCACTTGCGGTATTTTCTTGGCGGAGACTGCAATTGCGCTATAATATACCTTAACTTTCTTGGCCGAGACTGCACTTGCATGTTCTCCATTTTGTATACTTGGCTTTTGTGCCGTCGTCAACATTTTGGGTTTATTGGGGTTTTGCCTGTCTGGTTTGAATGTTTCCCATAAGTTTCTCCTATTTTTGTTGCATGTTCTTCTTTTCTTTGCTTTACAATCTTTAACTTTTTTGTATACTGAGTGCACTTTTGTTATTTTCTTGGCCGAGAACAACAAACAACAAACAATCTGACAATGACAACTCTCAGAAATGGATGCCACTCATAGGTATCATATGAACATAGTTAGATTGTCATTGTTCTGCCTTAATGGCACAATACGAAAAAATATGGATCTTTGTGTTGCATTCGCTACCTATTTTTATCTTTTTTTGTGTTGCATGTTTGGGTTCCTTTCTTTACCGTGTTCATCTCTGTATTACTTGCAAAAAATTACTTTTATTACTATGATTAACTTTGAGGTTCAAGAGTGATCTTTAATCTTCTCCAATGTCTCTGTTCTTATTATGGTAACGTATCATCGTGTACAAAATCCATGTCGTAGATATTCTTGGCATTTGTGCTTATACAGGTTAAAAATAAAAACAATTTACTTTTAATGCTTCTGCGTTTTGTTTCCTTCAATTTCACACTATTTTATGCCTTCTACGTTTTTGTTACTTTAATGTCAATCAACATTTACTATTTTCGTCAATGTCAATCAGTATTTATTATTTTTTGACTTTTATGTTTATTTTGTTTTCATTTCCAATGAATTAATGTTTCCAAGAAAAATAAATGTGCCGCTGCAGGTATTGTTGAAAATCCAATCCCATTTTGAATTCAAATGTGTGACTGTTAGAGTGAAAGTCTTGCGTCTAATAACAATAATAAAATAAAAATAATAATGATGAAAATAATTTTTTGTAATTAATGATAAAAATTTATAATAATAATAAAAATTTATAATAATATATTATTATAATAATAAACATGATTAGACTAATATTGTCAATTCATGATTGGAGACAAAAACAAAGCCTTCTAGACCGTGGTTCAACATTTATAATTAATGATAATAATTTATAATAACAATCATTTATAATAATTTATTATTATAATAATAATAATGGGTTATATTATTTTAGATACAATTGTAGATTAATACAATTTTATAACCATTCGATATTAATACAGTTATATTATCTGACTTACGAATACTTGATATGTTTCTAGATTTGTTGAAATTAATTTGAACGAAAAGTTAAACTAAAATAAAGTTAATTCAAATACGTTGCAGTGTTTGTTATACGTGAATTTTAGTGGTTATGAAAATAGTGATAAATTTACATCTAAAGATGAACTACGATCATGTATCCACCTAATTTTTTTCTAAACACATCTGTTTGAGTTAGTTAATTTAAATACGTTTATAGTGTTTGAAGTAAGCGAATTTTAATAGTTATAAAAATACAGATAAATTTCCATGCAAAGATGAAGTTTAATCATATATCCACAAAATTCTATTTTTTTTCTTTCTAAATTATATGTATCTTTTATAGAAGAGAAAATTTTCCTTTTAAATATTAAATGTTACATATTTTATTTCGTATTTTTGTTAATTTTCATTTCAAATTAATAGGTACTTAACAATCAATTTTAAATATTATGTTAGGATATAAAAATAATCATAATTTTCAAATTAATGACCATATTCTGTTAGGATATGAAAATAATCATAATTTAAATGTTGACTTATTCCTAATTAGTAGGTACTTAACAATCAATTTTTTAAAATATTACACTATCAATAACATATTATTCAAATCAGCTTCAATTTTGTATTTGTTTTTACCGTAATCATTGTCAATTTATTAACGTTTAATTAATAAGCATATTTTATTTGTATTTTTGTTAGTTTTCATTTTAAATTAATGGATACTTAACAATCAATTTTAAATATTCTATTAGGATAAGAAAATTATCATAATTTTCGAATTAATAAGCATATTCTGTTAGGATATGAAAATAATCATTGTAGCCATGTGTATCCCAAAGGTTCTTTCATGTGTCTTCTTCTCATGTTTTTATTAATGTGGTAAGATTTCGGTTATCATCTATAATGTTCTATGAATTTTAATTGTAGATTAAACGTGGACAAAAGGTTTATGCTCTGTAATTTTTGTGTGTATTGCTTTCTTTAATTTATGGTGAAGTGGATTCAATCAAAAAGAAGAAAATAAAATGTAGTCAACAATTTGAAGACACGGCCTGACACTACTAATATCTGATTATAATCATGTGCATCCCAAAGGTTATTTCATGTGCCTTCTTCTCATATTTTTATTAATGTTGTAAGATTTCGGTTACCATCTATAATGTTCTATGAATTTTAATTGTAGATTAAACGTGGACGAAAGGTTTATTCTCTGTAATTTTTGTGTGTGTATTATTTTCTTTAATTTATGGTGGAGGGGATTCGATCAAAAAGAAGAGAAAAAAAAATGCAGTCAACAATTTGAAGGCACGGTCTCACACTACTAACATCTGATTGTAGTCATGTGCATCCCAGAGATTATTTCATGTGTCTTCTTCTCATATTTTTATTAATGTTGTAAGTTCAATACCTTTGGGTATCGAATAATTTTTCAATTTCTTTTTAATTTTGACTAAACAGTTTATGGTTTGCTTTGATTAGTTATAAACTTATTTCGTGGACTTATATTTTTCCTCAAATCTTTTTTGTGCTTCTTGATGTTTCATGACTTAGTGAGGTACATATTATCCAATCATGTAATCGATTGTTTCACATGTTTTTATTGTGCATCCTTTCTTTTATTCTAAACAAGCAATATATAATATTAACATGTAACTCAATATTAATTATTTCAACTTTTTAATAGTCAAATAGGAGTATAAGCTCATGCATCAGTATAGGCCAAAGTCTACTGACATTTAAAAAAGTAGAGATGGTGTTGAAGGAATATTATTTTGTGGCCAGAATGTATAATCTAGCATCAATTTTTAATAAATTGAGGACAGAATGTTCCTAACCATGAATTTTTTTCGACAACAAGATCAGCAAGTCAACTCATTTGGACTACTTTAATAGTGCATAACCGTTCTTTTTTAAAAAAGAGTGTAATTTGTATGTATGTAATTTTTTTATAGTTTGCCAATAAAAAAATCACAAGTTCATAAAAAATATTCACTTTCAAGATAAATATTATAAAATTTAGAAAAACTATCATAAATAATTCCCGATTCGATAACAAAATTCCAATAAGATAAAATTATCATATATAACAATTTGCAGTTAGCTGAATGCCATCATGATTGCTCTTTAAATTTAGAGTAAGAAAATCATTTCTACAAACTAATTCTAAGGAGCAAAAATGTTTTCAGATAGTGCTACTAGACATTGTACAAGTATATTTTTCTTGTCACACAGCATGGCGTTGAACAAATAAACCAAAGTTCAGGAGAAAAGTAGAGGCATTAAAAATAATAGAACAGTTTTGATTAAACTAGATTGTTCTGTTCAATTATATTTAGCCAGATTAATAAGGATAATCCTAACACAGACTAATTTTATGTCAGTCTGATTTCACTTTAGATAGAGGACAACAGACACATATTAGAATTTTTGAAACATTTGGGGGAGTGGGAAGTAAAAGGCCTTCTAAAATTTATTATAGTTCAAACACATGATTTTTAATGAATTTTTTAACTTTGCAATTATTTTATATTAAAATGATTGTCGAGAAATACATGTGTAAAATAATTTATATTAAAATTTAACAAGATGAATTAAGATTTAAAGTTTAATTAAATAAGAATTTTTTATACAGATAATTGAATAGTAAAATAACTAACGATAAATTTTTTTTATATCACTATTTAAATATAATTTTCTTTTGTCTTTGTTTATTTTCATAAATGAATGATTTTTATTAAATCTCATGATGAAAGTTTCACGAAATTAATAAATGCCATTAAAAATAATGTTAGAAAAAAGAAGAATGAGAAATATAATAAGAATAAACTACAAGAATAATCATTGTCATGGTTATCAAACTCTCGAGTTAACTCACTAACTCTTGTGAGTTTATGAGTCCACTCCACTTGTCCTCTGCGAGTTAACTCTTAAGTAAACTCTAGGTAAACTTTATAAACTCTAAGTAAACTCAGTAGACTCTCAAATCTAGCACTGAGTCAACGAGTTAGCAAGTTAAAAAAATTAATCAAAATGTAAGTTACTTTTATTGTTTTCTATCTGTTTAGCATTCAACATACCTTCATTTATAGTGTTATTCTCAAATACAAAATCATCTCCTTTAATAATATCAAACTTTTTTTCTCTAATAACATCAAACCCTCGATGAGAATGATTTAACACTACTATAACCTCTACAAATTATTATTTAGTAGTGATGTATTACTACTAAACTTGGTTATTTAAATATTATGAAATTTATGATTTACTGTTTTGTTTTATTATATTATTAAAATGTTTAATTAATATGTTATTTATAAATATTTTGTTATTAGTTTTATATGAAGTAGATTCTTAAGAGTTTACGAGTTGAGTTTACGAGTCGAGTCTATGAAACTCTCACGAGTCTACGTAAACTCTTGAGTTTAATAACGTTGATTATTGTAATTAAATCTAAAAAATTAGTTGAATGATATGTATTGAACTAAATACAACAGTAGGATTCAAGGCGCCCAGCCGGAGTAACCTTAGTTGTTTATTAATTGTGTTAGTAAGGATAACAAACATAATTGATAGAATCTTCATCTTTAATATTATTGATTAATAAAAATTATAATTTTAAACCTAAACGAAAATAAAATTAGTTATTAATATATAACATTGAAAATTGAAATATAATTTTTAAAAAAGTTAAATAAAATAAATAAAAACATATGTAAAATCAAGGATTATACTAAAATGAACAATTTTTTCATATATAATAACTAAAATCATAGATTAAAAAAACAAAAAAACCAAAATCACCGACTGAAAATAAATAGAGGACTGAAATTATAAATCTATAATTTAGGTTATTAATTTCGATAAATTTGTTATTTTACTTGTGTTTAATTTTAATTTATTTTTATGTTTCTGTTAAAAATATTTTTTTACCCTTATTGCCAAAAAGAGGATTCAATCTTGGAGCATCAATGAACAATTACTTGTTGGCAAGCGCATCTGTTGCATTTGTTTTAGCATCTTGATATAGGTCTTCTTGTATTAGGGAGGTTTTTTATTTTCTCTAGCTGCGGGGTATGCCTCGTTTATTGTTGTATCATTTTGGATTTAATATAATTTACATTTTCCCCCAAAAAAAGTCTATGAATACATTAGAGGTGTCAAGCCTACGGTTAGTCGGTGTTCTGGTATATGTAACCCAGTAATCTTCCCTAAGATGTCTTCCATTCTATGGCTTGCTAAAAGGAACCGACTGCTTACTCTCGACAAAACTGTTTTTTTGAATAAGGATTCCCTTTGCCCTTCATGTTCAGATGACCCTGAGTCAAAAACTTTTTTTCTGGCCGGAAATCTCTCCAAGTTTAGCTCACATTTGTGATTTGGCTCACTTCTTTGCAGCGCATTACTGACTCTTTAGGTAGGGGCAGATCCACATTAGGTGTTCAAGGAAAATTTCGTTGTCTGGTTATAGCAATTACAGTCTATTGCATCTGGCTGTCTAGGAACAAGTTGATTTTTAAAGATTATCGATTTTCTGTAATAGAGGTTATTAGCAAGATTAAGTTTCTTATCTATAGACAAGCACACCTGTTTTATTTGTTTTAACATCTTGATAGAAACTTTCGTGTATTAGGGAGACTTTTGATTTTCTCTAAAGAATGTCCCGTTTATTATTGTATCATTCTAGGTTTAATATAATTTACATTTTTTCAAAAAAAAAAAAAATTACCCTTATTTGTCACAAAACCATTTACATCTTCCTTTCCCCGTCCTTCCTCTTTCTCTCCATAAACCCCACTGGTTTGACGAAGAACAATTTGATTTGTGGCAGCAAAATCAAAATGGGAACATCAGTGCGAGTAACGCCACTGTGTGGAGTGTACAATGAGAACCCTCTCTCGTATTTGGTCTCCATTGATGGCTTCAACTTCCTCGTCGACTGTGGCTGGAACGACCACTTCGACCCTTCCCACCTTCAACCCCTCGCCAGGTCTCACTTTCTCTCTCTCTTGCATTTTATGACCTACCCTTCTTAAGGGAGCAAAACAAATTGATTTTTTTTTATGTGGGTATCTTTGTTTCAAACCCCTCCCCGTTTGAGGCATTGAAACTAGAAAGAAGAAGAAGAACAATGTTTTTTTTTTTCGTGGGGTGGGGTTATAATTGTGAAAGCCAATGACATTGATGTTCTAGGAATGTTTCTGGTGAACTTTTTTATGTGGGTATCTTTGCTTCATAACAAAATGTGATTTTCAGCTCGAATATTGATTTCTATGAGGTCTTTTCCTTCATTCCCTGTTTGTTATTGAGGCAGTAGAACTAGAAAGAAGAAAATTATAGATTTCTTTTTGTGGAATGAAGCTTGTGTTTTAGCCTTTTAGGAATGTTTTATTTTGTTACCTTTGATTTCATATTGAGGTTGTGTGGTTGGCATGTAGGGTAGCATCAACCATAGATGCTGTTTTGCTTTCACATGCGGATACACTTCACCTTGGTGCCCTTCCATATGCCATGAAGCGGCTTGGACTCTCTGCCCCGGTTTATTCAACGGAGCCTATCTACATATTGGGCCTCCTCACTATGTATGACCAGTACCTCTCATGAAAGGTGAAATTCCATGCTGGTTTGTTTGATTTTTTGTTGTTAGGAGGAAGATTTTTTGTGCTTGGTGGTTTGTAGGATGTTGAATATCTCGTCCTCTTCTGTGTGTGTGATTGCCTTTTTAATGACTAGATAGAATTTGGAAAATGTGTGTTATATAACTGAATGGTTAGGTTGAGGTATCTTGTTCTTTTTGTAGCAAGTGTCGGGGTTCGATCTGTTCACGCTTGATGATATTGATTCTGCTTTCCAGAGTGTAACGAGGATAACATATTCTCAGAATCATCATTTCTCTGGTAGGAATTTGAACAATTGTTGTAATGTGATGCATTGAAGTGGTAGTATGCATTTTGTTTAACTCCACTCTTTCACCTCCGTATTCTCTCTTCTTTTGCCCCACTGTTATCTTTTTAGTTTTTATATAATATAGGCTAGTTTCTGAACCATAATCTCATTCAACCCTTTATTTGTTGAAATGAAATTAAAGGCCTTTAGGAAATCCAAAGTTCCCTGCAAACTGAAACCCTTTAACTGAGCAGCAGCTCTCTTTGAAGCTAAGGGTATTTCTCATAGGGGAGCCAAAAAATGATCAATTTTGAAGCTGTTGCTAGCCTAATTTTTTTATGTTTACCATGCTATATAGTGAAAATATGTTCTTTTGTCACCTTTCATGGTTATTTGGTAAAATAGAAAGTGCCCTGAATAATAACAACTTCACATATTTTCAGTGTCTAGTGTCTAGAATTATTTGCATGAATAGAAGATTTTTGTTAACGACCAGAGAAAATTGATTCAAAAGTTTAGTTTATTTGTGAATGCACCTCAATTTCAAATATTTTGGAGCTTTGAATTGAAAGAAATCTAGTATTCATGTGAATCCACTTCATAGTATTTTCAGAAAATTAATACACATTTTTGTGGTAAAAAGTTTACTGATTTACACTATGTGAAGTATTTATCCATGTTGAAGAAGTTAGAATGATATAAATGCATACAGTGATTGATGATATGAAATTAAAGCATGCATTATCAATTCATAAAATTAAAGCTTTTGATGTGACTATGTGAGACAAAAAAATTTCGACACTTCTATGAAATAGGGTATTGTCACCCCAACCTCTTATGTAATCTTCTCGATCAATGCTATTTAATCTTTTAGAGTACCTCTCTGATTCTAATATGCCTTCATGTTTCACTACTGTTAGATTTCAGCATAAAACCAATTGGCTCTAAGTAAAGTTTCCCAATAGATATATAAGATGCACCCTCCCTATCTAAGGCCAGTTAGCTTTGAGTGTGAGGGGGGATGTTGGAAAAAGTCACCTAAATTGTGGTCACCCCTAGATAGAGGGTGTGTGTTGAAAGTCCCACATGGCGGGTAGTCGTGGGCAAAAGGGGACATATTGAAGTCCCACATTGATTAAAGATAGTACCAAGATAACTATATAAGTGAGGCAATTCTCACATTACACGTCGGTTTTGTAGGGCTGAGTTAGGCTCATAACCCATCTTCTGACAACTAATTAATATCCCCTCATTTTGGTTGTGTTATCTTTATTGACATTTTAATTTTTAACAACTTTTAGGCAAGGGAGAAGGGATAGTGATTGCACCTCATGTTGCTGGACATCTTCTGGGAGGTACTATTTGGAAAATTACAAAGGATGGTGAGGACGTCATATATGCTGTTGATTTTAATCATAGGAAAGAAAGGTAAATTACCCATGGTTAAATTTTATCTTATATATCTTTAGAGAGAAAAAAGGAAGCTACTTATCAATCAAATTTTTATTAGGCATTTGAATGGAACTGTTCTAGGTTCTTTTGTGCGTCCAGCTGTTCTAATAACTGATGCTTACAATGCTTTGAACAATCAGCCTTACAGACGTCAAAATGACAAAGAATTTGGAGGTAACCATCTTTTTAATCTTGTATTGCAGCACTGTGATATGACTAAGATGGATTTTCTCAGTTTTTGCTTTCTCGAAAGCTGTTAAGAGAAAACTGAAATGTTTTATGTTTAGTACATTCACTGATGAGGCAAGCATATACTTTAATCTTAATCAAGAAATGAAAAAAAAACTGTTTAGGATTTATGTGCTTTGGTTATTCTGATCATATACAGCTGGACGACTGTTGGAACTTATTCTGATGTTGGAATTGGTCAGTATAAGACACATTCTTATACTCACTTTCTCCCCTTTTTCCCTACAGTATATGTGAGTTAATATCAGATTTTGTTTTTTGCAGTATTGGGCAGATGAAAACTTGAACTACCCTATATATTTTCTTACATATGTTGCATCCAGCACAATTGATTATGTGAAGAGTTTCCTTGAGTGGATGAGTGATACCATAGCAAAGTCTTTTGAAAAAACTCGTGAAAATATATTTCTTTTGAAGTAAGTGGTCTCATCCTTAACTTACAGTTGGAGTAAGATATTCATGTCGATTGTTTATTTATATGTTGTTTTTTGGTTCTCAGAAATGCTATTGACGCCTACTTACTGTTGACATGTTAAACCTATGATTTCTTTGAGTTTCTTGAGATATCTATAGTAAAGGTTTTGTCCAATAAGGAGTGAAAATTGAAAAATGACCTTTCAAAGCCTATTTGTTGTCGCAGTTTAAGTTATCAAACAAATCAATAATATCTTGTTATGATTATGATTGCTAATGCTATTTTGTGTCTAAAACTAGACTGCTATGCTTGTACCTGTTGGTATGTCACCCTTCTGATTAACAAGACTGAGCTTGACAATGCTCCAGATGGCCCAAAGGTTGATTATTTTGTATGCTTATCTTTCATCAGACCAAATTCCTTACTGACTCTTTCACATGTACCTTTCATAGGTTGTTCTAGCATCCATGGCAAGTTTGGAAGCAGGCTTTTCTCATGATATATTTGTTGAGTGGGCCAATGATGTAAAAAATCTTGTCCTTTTTACCGAAAGAGGCCAGGTATATTCTTTAGAAAAAATTCTTTTTCCTTCATGTCTTTCAGTATTCATGTGAATCACTATAAATTATTGCATGTTTCTCTACGTTTATTCTCCTTAAATGTTGATTTCAGTTGCATTTGCATTTTGAATTTCAATATGAACATTGTTTTAGCTTTTCCTGAGGCATCAAAGATTAAATAAGTGAGGGAAAGGATGTGCTTAAGTTTGCAGTTGCTAGTTACTGCAGTGCTCTATAAAATATTCTCCTTTGCATTTACTGATGACCTACTTTGATACTGGTCCTTGTGAATATAACGTAATGTTGTTTCTAAAGTAATGTGGCATGGGCATTGATTTTTCTGTTGTGAAAATATTAGATAATTCAAACTTTTGGAATTGAGCTTCTTCTGTTGGTTATTGGATAGTGATCGAGTTTAGTTCATAGCCTTACCTATTTGTAAATTGTAATATACCTTGGCTTGCTCTTTCTCTCTTGTCTTCGCTAATATAATGCCTGTGACCAAAACATCCCCTTCTTTGTATCCGTTTGGATATATCTTTTCATTGTAGCATTTGAGGTGATACAATCCTGGTTTCCACCCTTACAATCTTCCCACCCAATAATTGTCTTGCCTTTATCTTACTCAATTTTCAACCACACATAAACAGATACAAATGCTGCTAATTTTCCGTCTTTTGTCTTTTGTTATTGTTGTGTTTTTTAAATTCTATCTTAGCAGGCTGTATCTTCTCTTCTATTAGCCTTACAGAATATTGTTTCAAATTTATTTTCATAAAAATATGCTCAATGCTTGTGCTAATAATGTTTGATTTCCTTTTTTTCATTTTTGAGCAATGAGAATGGAGAAAAGATCATTGGTCATGTAATATTTTTTATCTGTGATGTATTTTCTTTAACAGCTTAAATTTGATGTTTTTTATTTTAGAATGTGAGCTTGAGCCTAACTCAAAAACTCCAAAAACTAACTCATGGAGTGAGGGTTGCATCTTAATTATATATTCTATCTTGGCCTTATATCTCTAGCCAATGTGGGACTTGGGTTTTTCTCAATAGTTATCATTTGTTTCAACTGATCCTCATGTGTTTGGATGCGTAGTTTGCCACACTAGCTCGTATGCTTCAAGCTGATCCACCTCCAAAAGCTGTCAAAGTCGTTGTGTCCAAGTGTGTGCCTTTGGTTGGGAAGAGCTAATCGCCTATGAAGAAGAACAAAATCGAATTAAAAAAGAAGCTTTAAAAGCCAGTCTTATGAAAGAGGAAGAATTGAAAACATCTCATGGGGCTGATAATGATACTAGTGATCCAATGGTCATTGATTCTGGCAATAACCATGTACCACCTGAAGGTACGAGTTGTTGTATAAATTTGGTACTGTTCTGTTAAATGTAAAATGTAATTAGGTAATCGGAATTATCCATTTCAGATTCATGTAATAATTACATTTTCTCCTTAACTGTCTGATTTTGAGTTGTGTTGTGTATATTTGAAAATTTCTATGATTATAGAACTGGACTTTTTGTCTTCAACTGGTTTTGTGTCTTGATAAGTACTGGGCATTCTGAGTTTTAAAATAAAAGACTACCATTTCAACCACATCAAACAACATTGAATTGTCTTTGGAACATTATTCATCTTTTTATGAACTTTCTAATGTGATATTACTATAATATAAATCATGTCATATTTACCTTAAAACATGAACTTTTTTTCCTTCAAGATATGCATATTCACAGACAAATACATACTCCTGATCTGTGAGTTTTAAAATGAAAGACTACCATTTCAACCACATTAAACAACATTGAACTGTCTTTGGAACATTATTCATCTTTTTATGAATTTTCTAATGTGACATTACTATTTAATTTTATTTAATATAAATCATGATTTACCTTAAATAAACAGATCAAGAGTATGGATTTATCTGCGAATATGCATATCTTGATTTTTTTTTCATTTTTTATTAGTTCTTACAATTTTAATAAAGTTCCTTCACTATTTGATTTGCACTTGCAGTGACTGGTCCACGAGGCGGAGGTTACCGGGACATATTTATTGATGGATTTGTTCCCCCTTCAACGAGTGTTGCTCCAATATTTCCCTGTTATGAGAATACATCAGAGTGGGATGATTTTGGTGAGGTCATAAATCCAGATGATTATGTAATTAGGGATGAAGACATGGACCAGTGACCAGACAGCAATGCATGTAAGTTTCTTTTTTGAAACATCTACCTTTCTTTTTTCAAAAAATCTACCTTAGTGTTTATATCATGTTTGTATTCTGAAGTAGAACTTGCAAGTTTCAATGGATGGAATATAATTAATTTACTTATTTGAGAGTATGTTCAGACTTGCCAAACATAAAGTCAATTACATTAATGGATCATAAAGCAGAAGGAAACTTTATAAAGGAAAAGCATATGATACAATAATATTAAGCTCAGTAACTTGTTATGGTTTATTTTGCATTTGGCGTCTATGTTTTTAACTGTTCTTTCATTGACATTTGAATGACATGTAACTGATCCTGCTTCTAACTGAAATATTTTCTCACATGTCATTTAAGAGTTCTGATTTAGAGGAATGGAGAGTTTTGCTGGCATCTATACTTCAACCCTATGTTTTTAATTATAATCCTTGATTATCGTTTTTCCTATTTTCTATCAGGGTTGAAGTGATATAAATGGAAAACTAGATGAAGGTGCTGCAAGTTTGATACTTGATACAAAGCCATCAAAAGTCGTATCTGATGAAAGGACTGTAAGTAACAGTATTTATTTATTATATTATAATGTTTCTGCTTCTTATGAATAGTAAATTTATATAATTGTGTTTGGAATTGAGACATTACTGTTGTATTTCAGAAATTGATTAGATGAACCAAGGTTAATCTTTTCTATTTTTCCTTTTCCATTTTTACACTTTGAATGTCATTAAATTTCATGATTTTCTCAAAGATTTTAAATCTATTCGTTCTTGAGATTTTACAAAAGATGATATTATGTCTGTTTTTCCTGCAGTCATAGTAATCCTGCTACTGAATTGTTCCTCAAACCTATTATTTATTTCTTAGATACTTGTATGTGTCTTTGTTCTAAGTTTGTCTCACAGGCATCTTATGTTTTTTTCCGTATAATAAATCAAGCAAAATATAGATGTAATTGGTTAGAATTGGAAGTTTGGAACCACTTTGTTATGTGCATTTTGAATTTTATCATGCTCTTCATCATTTGTCACCCCTCTTAATTTGGCTGCAAAACACATCAGATAGGGAGCATTATTGTGGGATATGGAATCTTCTTTTAATTATTGATGTACAGATGCATTTCTTGTGTTTCTAATATATAGTGTTTATCATTCTACTTCTATAAATCTTAAATCTGCCGAATTTACAAATGATAGTGTAAGTTGTTGACATTATTTTTGTCCAGGTGCAAGTCAGGTGTTCATTGGTTTACATGAATTCTGAAGGACGTTCAGATGGAAGATCCATTAAAAATATTCTCTCTCATGTGGCTCCCTTGAAGCTGGTATGGATCTCTTTGGTGCTTTTCAGTTAACTGAAGCACACCATTAAATCTTCTGTAAATTATATTTGGATGTTCATGATTTTTTAAATGAAACAGCTTCAATTAGGTAGTTTATCTTGCCACCTTTAAATACCATGGTATCTTGAGCAAAGCAATACTTTGACCAGGGCTGCAATTCAATTGAGTGGTGCAAGGAGTTAGGACCTTAGCTGGTTAGTGTTATGATGGATAGATAAAGGAGCTGGAAAATATATGTAAATTGTGGGCTTACTTGTTGGGTTTTTGTGGGTTGGAAAGCTGAATAAACTCAAGGCTGTTGTAATGTTTGGAAGGGTAGCTATCTAAGGCAATTTCATGGTTTGAGGCTGAACAGTTTCGAGACAAGGGTGAAGAACAATAAAATTGGTGTTTATTTCCAACGTAGCCCAGGTTCCATTGATTGCCTTCTAAAAACCTTGAATTCGAGTCTCCCTTTTGGCCATAGGTGAGTCGTCCAACTCCCCTTGTTACACTTAACCTTCAGAACTTCAATCCATAGCTTTGCCCCCCTTAGATGAAATTTACCATTAATATTATTAGTATAAATGTTAAAACTTAAAACCACTTCTTAAAATGCTTTGCGTGTTGGTGGTGTCATTTCGGACTTTCCTGTTTCTTTTTCTTTTATATACAAACAGGGGTAAAACAGAGAAAACATAGTATATTAGGGGTTCACTTGGCCGTGTTAAACTTCAATCACAATATGGCGGTGTACTGTAGATTAAACAGAAGAGGCATCTCCTTAAGGCATGATTGTATATTATCATCCCTTGATCATGGGAAACTCGCAGCTGTGTGAGAAAATCACATAGCTGCCTTATTGGGGAAACCCAAGTTTCACATCGGCTAGAGATAGTGTCAAGATAAAGTATATAAGTGGGGGACAATCCTCACCCTATGAGCTAGCTTTTAGGTTGAGTTAGATTCAAACCCACATTCTAAGATGGTATCAGAGTCTAGCCTAGATCCATTAATGGATCACCCACCATATTTATCCACGCATCAAGCTCAAAAGTGTTGGACGTGAGAGGGTGTACTGGAAAAAACCCAAGTCCCACATCGGCTAAAGATAGTGTCAAGATAGAGTAGTGGGGGGCAACCCTTGTCCTATGAGTTAGCTTTTGGAGTTGAGTTAGGCTCAAATCCACATTCTAAGATGCCAGAGGTTTGCCACATGACCATCTGAATGCCACAGAAGAAAACCTCACAGACAGCTGCGTGATTTTTGTTGAAGCATCATAACTTTTATGATTGCATTTTGCTAATGCCTTCACATTATTTAGCATTATAACTTTTATGGGCCAGCTGACTCTGATAAATGATACTGGTTTAAGGAACAAACTTATAAGCTATATTACTATTATATCTCATTTGCCTTTTTGTTTCTGTATCATGCATGATGATGAATACATAATGATTTTTCGAAAGGTTTTGGTGCATGGATCAGCTGAAGCTACAGAGCATCTGAAACAGCACTGCCTGAAGCATGTCTGTCCACATGTTTATGCTCCCCAAATTGAAGAGACAATTGATGTTACCTCTGATTTATGTGCTTATAAGGTACAATGATTTCAATTTTCATACATTTCTGAAACAGCTTTGCAAGATGTCAAAATTAATCATGGTATGCTTTTCTGAGTATAGGTTCAACTGTCTGAGAAGCTCATGAGTAATGTACTCTTCAAAAAGGTAAAAAATATGTCTGAATGAACTGTTCCTTTTAATACTTGCATGTTATTTATCATGTTGAATAGCAACAACAACCTAACTTATCCCACTAGGGTGGGGAATTCATAATTTTGAATAATGAATATAAATTCAACTGCAGCTGGGAGATTATGAAATAGCTTGGGTTGATGCTGTAGTAGGGAAGACAGAAAATGATCCGCTTTCGCTGCTCCCTGTTTCTGGAGCAGCTCCTCCGCATAAATCCGTTCTTGTTGGTGATTTGAAATTAGCGGATATCAAACAGTTTCTCTCCAGCATGGGTGTTCAGGTACTTGTTCAGTTATAGTCACCGTTCTTCCTTTCTCTGATTGTCTGTTAGTACATGAAGTTTTTTCCATTTCATTTCCTAAGTAGACATGCTGATCGTTGTACTCCACAAGGAAACTGATAATGTTGAAGCAGATGAAATTTTTTGAAAATGCTGTTTTTTACATGTGTTCTTTACTCGAAACTTGAGTGGAAAAATTAGTGGAATGCTGAATTTCTACTTTATGAGAATATGTTTCATAATGTAATTAACTTTATAGGTGGAATTTGCTGGTGGGGCTTTGCGTTGTGGTGAATATGTAACTCTTCGGAAAGTTGGGGATGCAAGTCAAAAGGCAAGTGCTTCTTCTGAACATTTGTTAATTTTGCACATGAAATTGATTTTTTAATATAGCAAGACCCACCAGTTTTTGGATCAGCATTCTGATCTATTAAGATGATCTCTTTTTCTAATAGGGTGGTGGTTCTGGTGCTCAGCAAATAGTTATTGAGGGTCCTCTGTGTGAAGATTACTATAAAATTCGTGATTATCTCTATTCACAGTTTTATTTGCTTTAGATTTGGTTGTGCTAGTGCAATGGCAAATCATGAACTTCTTTCCCTCTGCCCTGTTTTCTCTGGACCTGTTTTTCTGATAAGGTAGAGAATGCAAAATTGCTCTGGTAAATACATGGCTTTCAAGACTAAATAGGTCTGAGTAGCAGTGCTCGGGCAGTTGCAAACTGGGTTAATTTGGTAGCCATTTGAACAAGATTCACAGGGCCTCTCACTTTGATGTTTTCGATGAAGAAATCACGTATCATCATTTTTGTGCCTCTGATATACATCAACCACCATAGCTTCTGGTTGATGTGAACTTCAAGTGTGTTTAATCTTCAAGTGTGTTTATTCCTGTGTAGGCTCCAGATTTTGAAAGGGTATTCATGTGTCTGTTGTCCTCTATCTCCACATGCAGTTTCCACACTAAAGTGAAATCAGACTGACATAAAATTAATATGTGTTAGGATTATCCTTATTAATCTGGCTAAATATAATTGAACAGAAGAATCTAGTTTAATCAAAACTGTTCTATTATTTTTAATGTCTCTACTTTTCTCCTGAACTTTGGTTTATTTGTTCAACGCCATGCTGTGTGACAAGAAAAATATACTTGTACAATGTCTAGTAGCACTATCTGAAAACATTTTTGCTCCTCTGAATTAGTTTGTAGAAATGATTTTCTTACTCTAAATTTAAAGAGCAATCATGATGGCATTCAGCTAACTGCAAATTGTTATGTATGATAATTTAATCTTATTGGAATTTTGTTATCGAATCGGGAAATATTTATGATAATTTTGCTAAATTTTATAATATCTATCTTGAAAGTGAATATTTTTTATGAACTTGTGATTTTTTTATTGGCAAACTATAAAAAAATTTAATGCATACAATTACACTCTTTTAAAAAAGAACGGTAATGCACTGTTAAAGTAGTCCAAATGAGTTGACTTGCTGATCTTAGACTGTTGTTGAAAAATTTCACGGTTAGAAACATTCTGTCCTCAATTTGTTAAAAATTGATGTTAAATTATACATTTTGGCAGCAAAATAATATTCCTTCAACACCATCTCCCTTTTTTAAAGGTAATAAACAACACATTATAATGTTGGATGATAGTAATTATAAGAGTGTTGCTAGGTGTACCCAACACT
Organism: Glycine soja; assembly: GCF_004193775.1. NCBI lineage: Eukaryota > Viridiplantae > Streptophyta > Magnoliopsida > Fabales > Fabaceae > Glycine > Glycine soja. The sequence goes on along the minus strand of NC_041012.1, from coordinate 23,966,878 downwards.
TGAAGTGAAAAGTTTGTAATACTTTTGACTTATTTTTTTTTAAAAACTCAAGACTCTCTCTCTCGCCTGTGTTTCAGCTTCTTCTTCCTCAAACCATTTTATTCTCTTCTTCCTCAGGCCGTTTTCTTCTTCTTCTTCCTCACCTCAGCCATTTTCGTATTCTTCTTGCTCACTTCACCGACGTTTTCATTTGTCACCATTGTTGCCATTAAGAGGAGGTTGTCGGGAAGAGGTTGTGAGGTGCATTGAGGAGGTTTCCATGAAGAGCAACACCATCGTCCATTGTCCATCGTCGAGGTAAACGTCGTAACCATGTCTTTTAGTTCATTGTTGTCGGAGTTAGGTTGATCCGCAAGCGTAGTTTGTTGATCCGTAAGTAAAGACGTTAGGGTACAGATCAACTTGATCAGTAGTCTTCAATTTTAATTTTTAAAATTGTGAAATATTTGATTAATAGTGAGTTTTTTTGAAATTAGGATTTAGGGTTAGTTGATTAAGTTTATAATAGTTTGAAATTGGTAACTGTGATGTTGTATATTACATTCTCACCCAAGTAAAACTCTTGCCAACAAAAGGTGCATCTAACAATTCCATTTTGTCCATGAAATCATTAAAGTGTTCAATTTCATTTTATCTTTGTTGACTTCCTCCCGATCTATCCATCCGTTCTTCCTTTCTATATATCGTGTTAAAGTCCCCCACCACACACCATATACCACCATGATTTAAAGTGGGCACATGTCTCATTCCACTCTTGGATCACCCCACAAAGTTCCACACAACTTGTCTTTCATAACTGCCATTTTGGTTTCTTGTAAACATACCAAAATTGGCTCCTCCTTGTTTATTAAGCACCAAATAGCCCTCCATTTAACCTTTCTACCTAGGCATGCATCTTCATGGATAATTCTTAGAGCCCTTCTTCTTCCTACACTCCTTGGTTATCCCTTAAATCCATGTGTATCACCGTTCTGTGAACTCCTACTTACTACCTTTGATCACCGCACCCATTTCACTTGCTGGCTTTAGTATCTTGTTAGCCTCAACAGTTTCATCCTTCTTCAACCACGTACGCGTGCTTTCATTTTCCTAGCTCCCTCTTGCTATGCCTTTCTTCTGAAACTGATATCTAGATTTTGACCCATCCTCACTCTTATGTTCCTTGTAGAGTAGTACATCAGAGTTTTCTCGCAGTTTCTTTTGTTTGTCATACCTTGCCAATAGTTATAATATACAAAAGCTTCAATGGGTACAACCTCTATTATTTTGTTCATCATCCTTTTCAGTTCTCTCCCTCAGGTCCCCCATGCCTTCCTCCCCAGTCTTGAAGCTGGCCTTTCAAGAATACGATGGTTTTTCTTGCCACGATAATTATATCTAGGTTTTGATGGTATACCTTCAAGCTTCTCCATACTCCCATAGACTCCCACTACACCCAAATGTTGTCCTTTGACACCTCATAATTTGTTTTTGATCCAAAGATTAAAGTTAGGTCACATGCAAGAATTTGTTAGACCTTTCTTTTTTCGTAAGGGAAGTAGATAATGAATTGAATGAAGCACTTATATGAAGCTCGGTTTGAGCCAAAATGTTTGAGGTTAAGTGTTCCTTGTCTAGTATATGTCAGCTTTTAAATGTAAACATTAGACTTTGGTATTGCAAGTAATTTTAACATTAATGCACACAAATCAAGATAATTAAAAAAAAATGATGAATGTGATGCAACATCCCAGTATTTTACATTCCCATCTTATGAAATCTCATTAACTCTTTAAAGAGGACAAGAATTGAATCACCATTTAATAGAACTAGGAGCTTGGAAAAAAAGCGTAGTGTGGTCGCTAAAATCAGATGGGATAGCTTTGAAATCAGAAAATGTGTTCCATTTTGTTCCCTTCCCTAACTATTCCCTTCATGAAAGCATGGTCTAAAGTACTCACAAACTAAGGACACCGAAGCGGGATTACAACTCACACAAACCTTGTTGACATTGGGTTTGATAGATTTGTAATTTTCTAAAATTTCTAAAAAATACACATTTAAACTAAACTTTTCAAATACATAAATGAAATTCTGACAACTTTTCAAATAAATAATTGACTAAATAACAGCCCTACAGTCAATGAAATCCTGACAACTTGCATGACTTTGAGTCAATGAAATTTGCGTTAGACCAATGAAATTTGAGTGAATGAAATCAGTGATGAAATTTGCGGTAGACATTTGTAGATCATGGTTAGGACCCGAGGACTAGGTCGTGCCTTAGGGCACGATACTGGAAGAGGTGTGGGCAGAGGAGATCGTGATGATTCCGATGATACTCTGCAGCGTTGACGGCCTACGACATCCGCACGTAGACAACGAGTCCCTATCACTGCTGCGGGCGATGAGCCATGGTCCCTGCGACAGAGGCTGATGGAGCTTCGGTTGAGGCTGACGTATATGCGGATGAGCCGATGGCATGAGGTGATGTACAGGACACTAGGGCAAACACTCCTACAGACACAGGTGCACATGCTGTTGAGGATGAGCCTGAGGGATTTTCGGGTGGTTCGAGGGACCCATCCGTGCTGACCAAGTATGCGGATCACGTTGCAGGCAACGTATGGACGAGAGAGGTATTTATAATATTGAATTTTAGTTAGTTGTTAATTATACTTTATCATTGAAATTTGTTTTCCTTTAAAAGATGATGTTAACGAATTATGTGTTCCTTTCTACTTCAATTCAGGAGCATCCTAAGTTGAAGTTATCCTCTCACGGGAGGAAGGTGCATAGTTTAGGTAGGCCTGTTCCTGCCATTGAGGGGCTAGTTGCTGGGACAGGACTAAGTTCTCTAATCGCGTGTTCGATAGACACTGGCGATCGGGGACTTTTGTCGTCGTTTGTCGAGCGGTGACACCGGGAGACTTCTAGTTTCCATCTCCCTGTGGGAGAGGTGACGATCACGCTGGACGACGTCGCGTCTCTTCTGCATCTGCCCGTGGTTGACGACTTGCATGCCTTTCAGCCCGTGCACGTGGATGATGCTGTACAGATGCTGCTGGAGTTATTGATGGTCACTACATAGGCTGCCAGGGATGAGACAACGTAGTGTCATGGACCATATGTACGCCTGCAATGGGTATGTGATATCTATGAGCGGCGATGCCAGGCAGGACATTGGACAACTCTGGCTCGCGCGTTTCTTCTTCATCTTCTGGATTGCACTCTTTTCGCTAACAAGAGTGCAACCAATGTTCATGTTGTGTTTTTGGAGGCCCTTCATGACCTCAGTCAGACTGGGAGGTATGCATGGGGAGTAGCTGCGCTGGTGCATATGTACGACCACCTGAATGACGCTTCTATCAGCACCAGCCGACATCTTGGTGGTTAGATCACGTTGTTGCAAGTAACAAACATGTTTTTTATTCGTTGAGGTTCAAAAATGTTTAACTTGAAATTTTTTAGACTTTCCTTATTAATTTTTATGATTTTCATGTTACCTTTGTAGTGCTGGATATACGAGCATTTTCCCTCAGTCGCAGAGTCCACTGCTGATCCAGAATACGATGAGGATTCACTGCGTGCCTGTAGGTGGATTGCAACGAAGAAGACCGTGAAGAGCATACGTACATTGACATACAGGGAGCGCCTGGACCGACTCCGGATTTCGGATGTCTATTGGATCCCATATGGGGAGCACCGACCGGTCTGGGAATTTCATATGATTTCATGCTATTCCGGTTTGCTGCGCTAGGGGCCAGTTGCTATGTATTACCGACCAGAGAGGGTCATGTGGCAGTTTGGATACACCTAGACCATTCCTGCTCCGCTTGTCGATTCATGGGTGTCGTTTGATGATATACATGATGGGTGGATGCACTATTCGGACCATATGGCTGTAGCAGGTGACAACTACGTTGTGCCAAGGCAATGTGCCAGTGACTACATGGACTGGTTCTTCCGCATTTCGCATCCATTCATGACACCAGGCCAACCATCAGATCCTTGGGCAGATGGTCATGCTATGCAGCCCAGAGTTGCCACTCAGGATCCAGACACAGAAATCCATCCGGTCACGGAGTTAGCAACACCGTCGACATCTGCAAGGTCCGATGTGGCCAAGTCGAGACATGCAGTGGTAAGTGTTACTAATAATTTACGTCATTTACGTCAATTTTTTCATAATAATTTGTCTAATTTGTTTGTTTTGTATTTAACAGGAAGCTTGCCATGCGATTGCGGAAAGGTTAGAGAGCCATCTCAACCTAGGGGTGGTCACGCCAGGCACATCGACACATGAGCTGATCGAAGAATGCCTTAGGATTGGCAGGAGTGTCACACAAGACCAGCTAGTATATGTTAGGTCTCGACGCAGGCAGTGCACGAATCAGTCGTAGTTTATTTACACATTTTATATTGAAATTCGATGTATATGTTAGGATTGCCTAATCTAGCTTAATGGATGATATTAGGATTGTGATCAACTCGTTGCCTATTAAATAATTTTTTGAAAAGTGTTTTTTTAAATATGTTTTAAAATTTAATTATCGCTATACTAGGTATAATCATAAGCACATGGTTGATGTTGTCTAGATGGTTGATCCAATCATGAATCATAAACTGAATCCAAGGGCTCGACAAAATAAATTAATAACAAATCAAACTAATGATAGACTCATCAACTGAAACAGTAAAAATTAAGCTCAACTAGCAGTAATAATTTTCATGTTTATAATTAGTTTTTTCATCTTAATTAATATTTGTGTGAATTTGTTCATTAAAGATTAATCTTTACGGGAGAGCTTTACTAATCATCTTAAGTAGGATTTCTTCATTCAATCATATTTTTTCATTCAAAATATTTAGATCCAAGATTTTGCTTAAGGAAACCAAACATAATTAGTAATAATTAAAGATCTTAACTCATTGGGAGCAACAAACCTAGTTAGTAGCTATTATTATTGAAAAAACCATAAAATTTTATTTTTAAATCAAATACTTGAAAGAAAAACATAAGAAATTGAGGAGTGGTGGATGTAAATATAATAAATTAGAGAGGGTAAAATACAAGCACTTCTTTCCCAAAATATAGTCTCAACCAATTAGTTGCATCTCATAAAAATTACCTGTAATTCTATTAAGGTTTAATTATATTTTTAGTCCCTCAAATTAAAAAAATATATTTATTTAGTATGCAAATAAAATTATATATTTTTATTCTTTCAAATAAAAAAAATGTTCTTTTTAATTTGTCTCCTCAGATAAAAATCTGTATTTCTTAGTTCCTTAAATTTGGCGTAACATTTATATTTTATTTTAAGAGACTAAAAAAATAAAACCTTCTAATTTGGAGCATTATACATTATATTAAATTAATAATTGACTCATATAATTTATTTATTTTCTTGATTTCCATATTTTGCATCAGAGTTAAATATACTTTGTTAAATATTTTTAATTAGTTCAACATTAAATTATTTTTAATTTATGACAAAATATTTTTAATTAAATTTTAATTTTATAGTAGTTTCTTTTAAAAAAATGAACTACTCGAGTTTAAATAATTTGTCTAATTGTAATCTTTACAATTAATTGTTATTTTTCGTTTGTTATAGTTGTTTTTTTTTATATTTAAAATAAATTTGCAACACCAACAAAAAAAATAAAAGTAGTAGAAATAAAATTTAAGAGAGAACGACAAGTTGTCTTCCATTTCCAGAAAAACAAAAAAGAACGATTATGCAATACATTAATTCAAACAGTACATTAACTTCAACATAGTCGAACAGAATTAAATTTGCATCAAATACCAGGACTAACTCATGCTAATTTTGCGACAAGGACAACTCGTCTTCCATTTCCATTACAGGTTTATTGAAAACAACTAAAATTTCTATTGACCCAATCTTTTTCCAGTAGTTAGACTCAATTAACACCTTCATCACGTCATCGTTGGTTTCGAGTTCAATTATTTCGAATTTGGTAACTTTTTCTGAATACTCATGGTGGCATGGTTGTCGAAAAAACAACCGCCTTACCGTTTGTGTTTCGTGAATACCATAAGGGAGAATCCCATGAGGCGCAACTTACTTGATCAAATCCTTCAGTTCATCCATGGTACATCCGAAAGTGACATGTTCCACCTCCCATTGTAATATAGCAGGGCATCATAAGTAGGGGTCATAATGGCTTGAAGTAAGTTTAAAATACCATCTGGTGTTCTAGCAATGGGACATAATAACTCATTCGGATCAACAAACGAAAATTAATGATTACACATTAACATTGTGTTAACATCAACATCATTTTTCAGTTGCATACATTGAAACCGAAATTGATTACCTGCATATGAGAAAGGCTGCCGGTAGTAAATTTCATCCAAAAATTGTTTGTCGGTTAGCTTAAGGGTATTGTGTATTCTGGTTTTTAACGCTTGAAAATCATAACCGTTAGGTACTCGAATGGGAACTGGAGTGGAAGCTTGAAAACAAATACCACTATCATTGTGAACAATAGATCCATTTAGAAAAATAAAGCCTAATGTTAGAGTTCACAACTGTCTGACTGCTTGTTTCTCCCAAAAATGCCATAGTTTTTTTGTAAGAGTTGGGTTACGACTGAAACTTGTGGTTTCTTACAGTGTTAGGCAGTGTCATATATATAGATAAGTTTTAATATCAATGCTGCATTTTTTAAAAATTAAAAATACGCGTGCAAATGCTTTCTGTATGTGTTGTTAACTATACCAATGACGTGACATGCTGTGCAAGGTCCTGTCACGTGCTTTATGTTAACATAGACAACAATTTATCATACATGCTTTTTCACAATGTGTTGTCAGCTTAGACAACAATATATCATACATGCTTTTTTAGAATTAAATAATAATTTTGTTTTGGATGTAACAAATATACAAAGACACATAAATGTAATGTGAAAATCCAATTCAAAACGATCAATCATTATAAATTACATGTTCAATCATCATTTATGTCAACATAGTCTCTGTAAGTGATCTGAAAGTCACTTACAGATCAACTTGATCCATAAGTGACTTACAGATCAACTTGATCCGTAAGTTTCCCATAACAACTTACGGATCAAGTTGATCCGTAAATGACTTATGGATCAACTTGATCCGTAAGTCATCCGTACGTCCCTTACAGAGGCACCACCTTTTGCGTACCTCGTATGTCGTCGACGACCACCGCAATGCTCAACACCTGTACCTTCACCGCACCTAACTGTTCACAACGAACCCATGAACCGGAGACAACGCCGCATGAAAAATAGAAAATGAGAGAAACACAACCAACAAAAATGGCGTACAATGCATTTCCAGGAAAAAATAAACGTTAATAAAGAAGAAAGAAGCTAGGGGCATTTTTGCCATTTAAAAAAATTGTTGGGTGTACCAACAAAAATACTGGGAGCACCTAGCAACACTCTAATTATAAAACTTGGACTTTAAATCCAATAGTATGTTTCTTGCAATGTATGAAACTTTTTGGGCACTGTTACACGCACCAATTTCATATTTTTTCCATTTTGCCTTTTCATAAAAGGAAGTAAAAATACTATTCCAATTATAATAATAAGAAAAAACAACCTTAATAAACGAAAGAAAGATACATCTTTTATCTAATATCGAATGATTCCAAGAATTCCAGATGGATAGGATAGGGTATTCATATATCGGACTCATGATTTAAATACATCAGTAGGGAAAATATATCTGACTTTTACATTATTAGTACAACACTCTAACCAACTGAGCTAATAAGTCAATTACATTATAAAATAAATAATGTTATACATAACACTAAAATTTCTAATGTATATTTAATGTGCATGTAAATTTAAATAATAAATTTTATGACAATTAATTTTGATATAATTCATACGAATTATTTAACTTGTATATTTTTTATAAATAAAAATATTTACTATTAAAAAATTTAATATATTAATAATTAAAAAAAGCATATTTTTGAACGAGGAATAAATTCTTGTATATTGAGTGGGCGTTTTGCAGCAGCGGGTTGGAGGTTGAAGCAATTCCCTTGCTTGGTGGCGATGGTATTGAAGGCCAAAGAGCACTTTGGATAGTAACTTTTTTGGATGCTTCGCCTTCCATGGACACTACACTTAAAGTCTTAAACCTATAAGCTGTAATTGTGTGTTATAGTTGTTAGATATGTTATGAAAAACCCAGGCTTCGATAAGCCACAATTTATAGACATTTCCATTAGTGAAAGTAGCTAGCTAGCCAAAGGCATGTGATCCTGTTTCTCTACATTTGCCTATTCTTTTGACTCAAACTTACAATTTCTTAGATGTGCAGTCTATATTTTCACCATGTCTGCTTTGAAATGTTGTACTTGTAGGATTAACTGATTATGCATCTCTTAAGCTCATAGATGTGGCAAATTAGTCTTGCCATTACATGTGTGAGATCATTTTGTCACTAAGTTGTAATGTTCAATGACCAATTTGATAAAAAATTATATTTTTGAAAGATAAATTTGATATATTAAGTTGCAAATTTTAGGAATCAATTTGTCATTAAATTATCCACAAGATTAATTTGTTGCACTTTTGCACATTCAGAGACTAAATTTGAAATTTTCATCTTTTAGGGATCATTTTGTCAGTGTTTCACACTTTTGAGGAAGAATTTGATTATTTACCCAAAATATAAATAAACTAAGTTACTAGGCACAAGTGATTAATACAATGAAGTTGAGTTGAATCGTTTAGGTAATATTCGAGTTTGAACCTTGACAAAATCAAATGTTATTTATATTTCAATTAAACTTTGGATTAGCCAAAAACTCTTTCTTCTAATAAACAAGAGGATTAAAAAATATATATAAGCAGTTGGTCAGTAGTTACTGTATCTTTAAGTTTGCATCTTTATGACCATTTGTAATTATGTAAAAATTTCTTATTACTTAATCATTAATAAAATTATTTAATAAATTAATATGGGCTGTAACTAAAGGATTATGACATTCATCTAATCTTGTTCCATTACATGCTACATTTAAAAAAAAATGAAAAGAATGGTTCATTCTATGAAATTTAATCTAGAAATGAAAACTACACTAAATTTGTTCATTTTATATGTAATAAATATTTTGAAATACAGTAAAATATCCGAATTGAAAAAAAATAATGAAATAGAGTAAATAATACTTTCTTTTAAAATAAACACATAAAAATTGAATAAACTTTTTAAAAAGAAAAAGAGGAAATGAGTAATATTATATTTCTATATTAATACTAAGATTAGTTTTGTGAATTTTTAATATAATATTAATACTGAGATTAGTTTTGTGAAATTACTATTATTAGTTTTTTTATAAGTGTAAAACAATATAGAATGCAATAATTAATTATACATAAAAATTACTTCAGTTGCTTTTTAATTGCCAAATATTTGAATTTATTTATTTATTTTTTGTTTTCAAAATTCAAAATAATATTTGTGTTTTCAATTATACTCTCAATTATCTTTTTCATCTCAAAATAAGTGTTGCATTTGAAAAAAATATATATTTCAAAATAACTATCATGTTAGTTTTTCAATGTAATAGTATTAATTATTTTTTCCACTAATACCTATAATAAGTACCACTTTAGTTTTTCAATATCTGGATGTTCATATTTATAAGACTCAAGTTAGAAATGATGTTCATTTCTTTTAATATGACCAAATCTATAATATTCATTACATTAATTATTTATTACTAGAAATAACCATAATTTAAAAAAGAGAAATAATGTATTGATAAACAATTAAAAGATAGAGGAGTATTAATTATAAGGATAGTTTTGAAAAAATTATAAATTTAAGACAAATTTATTTCTATAAAATATAAGTTAAATATTATCTTTTAGAGATGATTTTAAATATTTAATGAAATTATCTAAATATTAAATAGTTTAAATTAATTATATTTTATAATATTACAATATGGTTTCTACTTTGTTAATAATATTGTATTTTTTTTACTTATAATTTTTTTTTGTTATTAAATAAAAAAAGAAAATTTATCTATATTTTTTTAAAAGCAATTGCAAGAAACATTAAACATTCTTAAAGAAGAGAAAATTTATATTAAAATATACAAAGGAAAAATCTATAAACTTTTTTTTTTATCAAATTTAGAAAATTAACCACATTTTTTTCAAAATTATTACAAAATTTGCATGTATCTCACCGCATCTTATCATATACTAATCATATAAAAATTATATTTAATCATATATTATTAAAATTATATCTTATCTCTATAATTTGTAAAAATATCTTATCCGTATAATTCTTATCATATACTATTTATATAAAAATTATATTTGATCATATCTTATTCAAAATTTGTATTAAAATATACAAAGGAAAAATCTATAAACTTTTTATCAAATTTAGAAAATTAACCACATTTTTTTCAAAATTATTGCAAAATTTGCATGTATCTTACGGCATCTTATCATATACTAATCATATAAAAATTATATTTAATCATATCTTATTAAAATTATATCTTATCTCTATAATTTATAAAAATATCTTGTCCGTATAATTCTTATCATATACTATTCATATAAAAATTATATTTGATCATATCTTATTCAAATTATATCTTATCTCTATAATTTATGAAAATATCTCTATAATTGATTGGTCTCAGGAATTACTACTAAGATATCCTCCCCTACAAAGACTGCGTCTACTTATACACGGTCATTAAGGTTAAAGAATAAATAATGAAAAGCGGCTCATTACTCAAAAACCCTCTCTCTATCTTCTTCTTCAGCTGCCCCGCAAAGGAACACTAGGTGCACCACCGTGACCTCCACAAAGGAACCCTAGTGCACCACTATGACCTACGTAGGCAAACAAACCCTAGGTTGTCGCACCACCTGAGCTCCGCGTCACGTGTGCCTGAGTTTCTCACCACCGTGACCTTGGGCTGGTGACCTTTAGTTGTCGTGCCCTACAAGTATTTGCCAAGGTAAGCTTTCATGTCTTTTTCTTTGGTAGTTAGGGACCTGGGGTTTTCCAAATCACTAACATAAATATGATCCTCATGGGGACCTGGTAGTTAGAGACAGAGCCAAGTCTCTGCAATTCAAGATGGATTCTCGTGGTTCATGGCGATTCTCTAGAGCTAATGAAGGGAACCCACAATTTGAAAAGCTGAAAGAATTTGTAATTTGTCTAATTTGAAACTATAGTTGAATGAAGAACACTATATTGAAAGTTTCTGTTTGTCCTGAAAAAGGTTGAAGAGTGGCCTTGAAGCTTTCCTCTTAGGACCCACAAACTAATTAGGTGCTTCAGTTACAGTAAAATTGACATAAAATGTATGTATATTATGGTAAATGAGATTCATCACCATAATGTGGCAAAATCATAAAGAGATACTGAGAATTCGATTTTCTTACTATAAAAATTGTGGTAAGGATGCTAATTAAATTTATTCTACAGTGAGTAATACAGGAAGGGTGTTTTTATTTTTTACTTTTTATGTGGACATGATTCTCATTAAAAAGCCCCTTCATTTTGAACACCAAGGAATGCTAACAACACACTCCGATACATCTTTCTAATTCTTTTTTATTTTATAAAATTCACGAGACCAAATTTGTGCACATATTTTTACCCAATAATAAGAAAAAATGTGTTGCTATCGTATCTATTTGTGCTAGAACTAAATGAAACCAGCTACAAATTACAAACCAACTATAACAAATAAGAAGTAAAAGCTACAACAAACCAGCTACAAATTACAAACATGAATGTGGAAAATCAAATAAAAACATGTGAAAATAACTTAAGATTTTATTTATACCTCAAATTCTGCTATTAGTCGTGATACAACAGAATCATGTAGTAAAAAATGTATCACAAGGGACAAAGAAATTTAATTCATTAGTTAGAACGAAACATGGTAGAAAAGCTTGAAATGCTATACCAAGACTAATTATCTTTTTTTTTCATTAGGGTTAAATATGATTTTAGACGTAACAAAATTGATCAAAATTGGCTTTAGGCCTTAATTTTCTTTTCCCTTGGTATTGGTTTTGTAGTTTTTCAAATAGGTTGAATTAGTTCCTCATCCTGACACTACTACAAAAGCAGCTTTCTACGTCATCAATTCTACGACGGTTTCGAAGAACCGTCATAGAAGGTGAACCGGTGGCATGTTCGTAATTAAGGGCTTCAGAACGACGACGTTTGTCGCTACCCATCGTAGACATGCAACTGTTGTGGCAATTCGTATTTAGGTGGGTAAGTTACAAAGACAATTTTTTGGGAAAAACCGTCTTTGTATCGTTAATGGTAGCACGTGGCAAGCACCTGAGTGGGCCGACGAGTATACAAAGACGGTGCTCTGGTGAGACCGCCTTTGTTTTTTAAGTACTTTCACGTGGCAGCCACGTGATTTGAGGATTTAAAATCCAAAGAAGGTCTTATCCAGATACTCGTCTTTGGATTGTTGGTGGTTTCACGTGTAGGCCACGTGATTGGAGGCGTTAAAATACAAAGACAGTCTTTGGCTAACACCCGTCTTTGTATGGTTACAGTATAAACACGTCATCAATTTCGTCATTTAGATACAAAGATGGTCTTGCCCCAACACCCGTCTTCGTATTGTTGGTGGTTACACGTGGATGGCACGCGATTTAATGCGTTAACATACAAAGACGGGTTTATTCGAAGAGCCGTCGTTGTATGTTTTGTACAGACACGTGGCGGGCCCCTGATTTTTGTTGTTGTTGTCATTCAAAGACGGTCTTTGGTAGGACCCATCGTTGTATCCGAAATTGTATCACGTTTACGGCACGTACTTGTTACTTTCTCTTACTTTGGCGCGTCGTATCACTTCTTTTCTCCATTTTTTCGACTACTTACTCTTAGTTTGGCGCCCTAGCTACACAGAGCATCTTCTCCGACAAAGACCATCGTCTCCGACAACCACCATCTCGTGTCCATTGCGTCTTGTTCCGATTGCAGCCGCCGCCGACAAAGGTAAGGCTGCATTTAGGTCTTCTTTGTGTATCCCTTCATTTACATGTGTTATATTCCTTCATTCATTTGACGATTCTGCTTCGTTGTTGTCTCAGGCCCTTGGTTGTTGTTGGTTGTCTTCATCGTGGTCTACATTGTAGTGTTTAAGGAAGATAAGGGGGTTCCATAAGGTAAGATACATTGTGTGTTTTGTGAGAGAAACTACGATTTTTGTTTAGCTTCTTATGTAATCTGCAGCTATGGGTTGTAATTAATTTTTTTTTTTTTGCGTTTCAGTGGGGTTTATGTGGGGCTGAAGCTGACTTGTGGGCAGTGAGTGAACGACCTTTGGGAACAGCCTGCTGCCATCCTTCATCAGTGGTGGCATCCTGTGCCACATTATCAGTTTCATTGAGCATCGTTTGGTCTAAGATAGTACACTGAACTTGATGAAACCCCCGATGTTTAATTTGAGCTTCAGATTTACTGTCTTCATGTTTAGTTGTGTCTGTAATTGAATAAACTGGAGAATAAATTATATATAAGTATGTTGTTTGTAAAAGTTTTATTTGAATTACATAAGTAAATTGATTTATTTTAAAATTGGTGTTCAGATGAAAGATTTTGGTAGTTTCAGTAGCTTGTATGAAATGTTATGAGTACTGATGGAAAGAGTTAAATCTCCCTCTGAACCCCTTTTCAACTCAGCCCCTAACTAACTCTCTAATTATTCAACTAACTATGGGGGTTACATATTAATACTGTACCCTCTAAAGGTTCACCTTGTCACCAAGGCGAATAACAGTGGTTGCTATAAACAAGGTTTCATCAGGATTCCTTTCTCGCAACCACTATGAGGCCTAGCTAGGTTGCTGAAAATTGTTCATGTAGGGCTTTATGCGATGCTTCCTCTTGTAATGTGTTTGAAGAGTTCTGAAATCCTTGAGAGGCCTTGCTCTTGGGTGGTCAATGTAGTGCTTGCAACCTGGGGCACAACAAAAGCGTGGAAGTCATTGCTCCAAGCTTGCAACATATCACCTATGTTCACCACTAGGGTTCCTTCAGATGGGTTTATATCTATCTACTCTCCCTCATTTGATCTGACTTGGAGCCCTCCTATCTCATCTTGATATAAGATAGTAATACAACTCATATCAGTGTGCATCCCAAGCCCCTCAACTTGATCTTCTATAACTTCTGGAGCTGAGTAATCGTTTACCCAACATATCCAACCATGAACACTCCTTCATACTTGATTCACTTCTTGTTTGTTCTTTTGGTTACTTTCATCCGATATTCTTCATGAAGCAAACCATTTACCTTTCAAAATTTTACCTATACCTCAATTTTTGCTACTTCACATGGTAATTGGTAAACCTAAGAAGTACATGGAAAAAAGGAGATAGACCCCACTGGTTCGCAAGTAAACTAAAACTACTTCTTGCTCTTGTCTCTATTGTTGGAGAAGATTGAAGCCAAACCAAATAGCTTTGCAGGAGGAACATTCAGGACATGATTGACTCTTACACTGGTACCATAAGATCCATGATGAGTTGGTGAAGAACTTGTTCGACATTTACCAAAGGCCTGTTGAGGTGTTATGGGATGGTGCTAAATTTGGGATCAATAATGTCCAAGATGGCTTCTTCATCACACACGCTGATGTTAGCGAGATAATATTAGGAGACAAGTGTTTAAACATCTCTATTCTACAGCTATGGCTTATGTAAGTGTATACCCATATTAGCTCAAACATTTGTACACTGTACAATTCACTTAGCTAGTTTAAATAACCTATTAACAACTTTTATGAAAAAATGTTTTACATAGGTTTATTCATGATTGGAGTGCGAGCATTGGTTATGGAGCATTGTATGGGTTCCTTGAACCTCAATGTATCCACAATGCAAACAGTAGACGTCAAGAGTGTGAAAATTACATTGGAAGGTGGTTGAAGGAAGCAGGAAAACAAATTTACATAGCATCTTATTTAAAGCAGTAAGTTGAGCAAATAATGTTGGTCAAGTATGGTAATGTTGAACATATTGACTTAATGAAGTTTCTTTATCTGTTCAGGGCCCATTGGCAGCTCCTTGTATTGTGCCCAGGTGATAATCTAGTGGTTTGGTTTTGTTCTTTGCGAAAGAAGTCGGATGCTGTCATCAAGGGTGCAATAAACAGGTTAGTGTTGCCTCTACCGTGCCTCAATGACATAATGCACTCCTACAGCAAACCACCAATGATCGTAATGCTTTGTTTCTATTTTAAAAATAGTGCAATGAAAACAGTCACCAAAACTGCAGAGGGAAAGCCACCTCAGCATGGGCCTCAGTGGATTAAAGCTAAGGTACATGCTTATTTAAATTCCAAATGCCATATGGATGTCATTTCTGTTTGCGTTGACTGAATTCACAATGTTGTGTGTGTGCGTATGTCATGTAGAGTCATGTTCAAACAGGAAATTATGAGTGTGTATACTATGTTATGCATTGGATATGGTGCATCATAACTGGTGGATTGAAGGATGATTGGATTCACGTATGTTTCTGATTATTGATTTACTTGTTAATGTAATTAGACGTCACTAGTTTTGACCTCATGCTATGTGATTTACTAAATTCATATATACATGTGCAGTGGTTTTCTGATCGATCAGCGGTAATAGAAGAGACCATCACCACACTCCGGCATAAATGGGCGGCATATTTTATCCAAATGAAGAAATCCGAACCAAGAACAAATTAGATAACTTAGGAACAGTTTTCGTTGAAGCCATAATTTTTTTTCTCTGCTTTGAACTGTTGAATTGTTTCAGTTAATACTTTAGTTGTATATTGAAATTAATTTTCTCTCTGCTTGAACAATTTCCTATCCAGCCCTTCATTATGGGCGTGTGCCTTGAACAATACATTGTTTCAATTAATACTTGAGTTGTATATTGAAATTAATTTTGTCTTTGCGTTTTGTTTCACTTAATATTTGATAACTAACTTTTTTGCTTGTACTTAATTGTCTATGATAATGTTGTCGTGTCATTAACATTAAAAGTTAGAATTGCCGAGTTTAAACCTAGCTAGGTAACTTTTGTTCAAGGTGGTTGTGAACAAGGAGGTACCCCCACCTCCTTTGTTTGAACTTGCAGGTGAGCTGAAATCATCAGGGTGGTGGTGACTTTGTTGTTCCTCTAAATTACCATCTTAAGTCTCATGGGTTTGTTTGTTGTTGTTGCTACAGGGGGACACATCAACCAAGCTGTGACCTTCAACAGATCTTATTACAAGGTAATCAGTTCAATGGAGAAATGGTTGAGTCACTAGGGATCCTTAATTAAGCTGTGTGTCTTAATTTAATGACTTTAAAATAAAGAGACATTATCATCCCTGCATCCTTCTAAGAAGCATTTTCATCTGCTTAGGATTTCCAAAGTGCTTATATGATGTTTTTATTCCTTAATTATGTGCTCTTATGATTAAATTTGACTAATTAAATGTATATTTGTCTCCATTATTAGGATCAGGTTCAAATTATAGGACAACTGTGCACGTACGATAACCTGAACAACCATCCACAAGGCTTGGATAAAAAATATATATAGCCCTTTTTACTGCACAATTTGTTGTTTAAAAAAAATCACATTCCACGACGGTTCTACGGACAGGACCGTCGTTGAACCTATAGATTTCTACGACGGTCATCGTGAGCAGACCGTAGTAGTATTAAGACCCTCTCTTATGACGGTCATCGGCAACAGAAGACCGTAGTAGTATTAGGATCATTCTACGACGGTCCTTACGAGACAACCGTCGTAGAACACGATAATGTCAACGACGGTGCTGTATCAAGACCGTAGTAGTCTTAAGACCCTCTCTTACGATGGTCGTCGGTAAGAGAAGACCGTAGTAGTATTAGGTACGATGGTCCTAAAGAGACAACCGTCGTAGAACCCGATTATGTCTATGACGGTGTTGTCCCCATGGCCGTCGTAGTCTTTCCTTAGTTCTACGACGGGGATGTTCGACAGCCGTCTTTGAATTGTTGACCATTCTATGACGGTCCGTAGCAGACAACCGTCGTAGAACACGATTAGGTCTACGACGGTGCTGTCCCCATGGCCGTCGTAGTCTGTCGTAAGTTCTAAGACGGGGCTATCCGACAGCCCGTCTTAGAATTCTAGAATGTCTACGATGGTTTTCTTTAACCGTCGTTGAAATCCATTGAATTTATTACGTCGTCGCAGACGACGCCGGTCTTCAACTGACGTAGTTTTAACCGACGTTGAATTCTGCTTTTGTAGTAGTGTGACTCCGTTATTTTTTTTTCTAATGTGGCTGAGGAAGTCTTTTAATTTTTATAGGAAAATAAAACAAAATACTTATTAATGAATGTAGTGTCTAAAGTATTCGAATGGTGTTCGATTGATGCTTTATCGAAGGAAGCATATTTTTTTTTATTGCAAACCAAGGGTTGCACACTAGTTTCTCCGCAGGATACAATGCCAAAAATTGTTGATTTCCACCGTACAGAGAATAACAACAATAACTCCAACAGATATTCCCCCAAGTAGCTAGGAGCATGGATTTTCCTTTATTGCCATATTTTCCTTTAAATAAGAGCAATAACTCCAACATGGATTTTTTTTTGTTTTACCAGCCTTGACCTCTACTTTTGTTTTTATGAGATTGACCTGAGCATGGATTTTCCTTTATTGCCAGATTCACTATTTCATGCTATAGAATTATGCATTTATGAGCAGCTCCGTATTGGGTATAAATTAGCGGTAACCTTATTATTTGTGATAAAGACATTTTATTCACTTTAGTATCGACAATTTAGAGTTAGAATTACTTATTATTGAGAAATTTCATGGCTTCAGAAGGTTGATGTTTAGTCTCTGTAGTCTTCATAGTGTATTTGGATTTATAAAAGTTATGCATTTATGACTAAAGACATTCATGTTTTGGGTGTGGCACAACATGACAGCCGTAGTTCTATGCATGTACTAAAGACATTCATGTTTTGGATCGTGATATATATTTTTTTGCAGTACTTGTGCTGGCAAAAATAATCAAGTTATTGGTGCTATTGACCCAGTCACCATTGTACTATTTTCTTCTCCTAACTTTTTTCTTTTAGTGTGGTTTCTTGCTTCAGTGGAGCAACCGAGTCCTGGGGCTCAACAGTGCCATAATGGAACAACTAGCTTAGAGTGCTCTATTGATAAACAAGTTGAAACGAATAATGGCCTGTATAAGTGCATCTACACGCGAAGGAAAGTGAGAAAGTCATGTGAAGGATTTAGCATGCCATCATGAGCGTGAGCTTGCTTGCATTACAGGGAAGATGATCAATTCTCCATCTGTCCACAGTAACTCCAGAAGTTGAGTTTTTGCACATACTAGTATGAGCTACCTTGTACAAAAACTCTTCTTTTCTTACAATCTTGCACCACTGCACTTTTGCATACCACATTGTGTTACAACCTTGCACCACTGCACTTTTGTCTTCATCTGAGTTTTGTAAAGTAAAAATTGTAAATTTGAGTGAGAGGTCACTTGTATTAACATTACTTTTCTTATTTTAAAATAGGTTAAATAACAACTTTTGTCCCTAAATGTGTAATTCACTTACGAATGTGTTCCTGAAAGATAAAAATATAAAATTTAGTCATCAAAAGTATAAAAAGTGCAACAAATATATCCGACCGTTAACTTCCATCCGTCACCATTAATAAAATAGTCTTATGTGGTACATAGAGGGACGACGAATTTGTCACTGAAATGATTGTCAATGTGACTATATCGAATTGTCTGCATCGAGACATATTTGTCATATAATATTTTTTTGACTTTTCATATTTTCACCTCGTTGATAAATGCGTTTCTGAAAAATAAAAATACAAAATTTAGTCTCCAAAAGTGTAAAAAGTGTGACAAATATATCCGAACGTTAATAGTAGAATGTGACTAATTATTATAATTTGGAAAAATTTATACTGATCGCGACAAATTTTTTTTAACAAACTTGTAAATTAAATTGAGTCTAAAAAAAAGAATAATAGTTTTATAAACTTGTAAATAAATTTTTTATACTCCCATGCTTGATAAAAGGTTTAAATAAAAAATGCTTATTGTAAAGCATTATAGTTAAATTAGATCCACTAATAATTTTTAGGAAAAATTTCAATTATAATCATACTTTTAATTTGTAAAAAATACTCACATGAATTTTTTTAGGTTATGATTTTTTAAATGATCAGTCAATAAAAAAGTAATTGTATATGATATAAAAAAAATTTAAAAATCAACAAACTTTTATTATAATTTATAATTTGATGTCATTGCATATAATAATAGACATTCATATTTTATTATGAAAAAATTATTAAATAAATAATAAAATAAATAATGTTTGATGAAACAGAAACAATGATTTTCTTATTGTTTTACACTAAAAAAAATTTGTGTTAATAACATTTATTCAAGAGTTAATAACCAAATGATTGAATTTTTTTGTAGTTGAATAAAAGTAAGAAGAATTCGCCAAAACAATAAAAGTTCACTTCCATTGATAATATTTTATCGCAATCATTATAAAATTTTAAAAATTATAATAATTAGTCACAATCTAATATTAACATCCGGATATATTTGTCACACTTTTTACACTTTCGGGTACTAAATTTAATATTTTTATCCTTCAGGGACATATTTGTCAGCGAAGTGGAAGACGAAAAGTAATAAAAATACTATATGACAAATATGTCCATATGCTAGCAATTAGAGATAATTACGTTGATCATCATGTGAATAACAAACGCGTTCCTCCGTGTCACGTAGACTATTTTATTAACAGTCACAGACATAAGTTAACGGTCAAATATATTTGTCGTACTTTTTACACTTTCGGAGATTAAATTTTGTATTTTCATTTTTCAGAGATACATTTGTCAGCGAATTATACATTCAGGGATGACAAAAATGTCTATTTATCCTATTTTAAAAGAGACAATAGTTACACATTGAACATTATCTAAGATGTACATCTATTAAACAATTATTGGTTAAAAGTAGTTGTCCCCCGGCTCGAGTTAGAACCTAAAATCTTTGTATAATTCTTATAGAGCCAGTTTGTTTAAAATTAAAATAAGTAATTTTCAAAGAAGTGCTTTTTAAAAGTGTTTATTTAATAAGCAAATAGAATTTGCTTCTCAAAATAAGTATAAGATTATGTTTTAAAAAATAAAAGTAGTTTTGACAAACACACTAGCAAAATAGAAAATTGTTTATTTTATTAAAACGAGTATTTTTTTAACAAATAAATTTAAATAAACTGGTGCATATATATGGAGGGCTATCTTTATAAAAATGTAGTAAACAACACTTTTCCAAAACTTATCACAACCTATCCTGATGCCCTCGTCTTATTTCATTTTCCAACAGCTAGTAGGGTATATCGATTAACCAGACTTAGGTATCTTGCCTTTCCATTTATTTAACTCGTGAATTTCCCACTAGATGCTTCATACCATATGGCCAAAGATTTGTAGTTATTTCCAAAGTTATTCATCTATGAACAACAAAGCGAATAGATCGCACATGCTATTGATTGATATCTAATTCTTTACACAAATAATAATGTAATCATTTAACAGTGTCACCTATTTTTGATTAATGCTCAAATAGGATTCTTGGATTATTAACAGTTTCTGAGCTGTCATTAGTGAGCACTCATTCACAAATTTGAAATATCATAATTAAGGCACAAAATTATATGTGCAATAATATAAGGGTAAGTTCACAGAAACAAACATATATTTAAATAAAATATTAAACATGTACTATCATATTCATAGAAGGTAAGCAAATAAAAACACAATGAATCCATTCTATTATGACAATCACAACAAATCCTCAATCAATATGCCCTAGTCATGCACTATATGCAAACATGACTTCATGAAGATTTTCACCAGCCAAGTGATTAGCACAGTCAAATCCCTTAACATAGTTTATTAGCCAACCATTCGAGGAAACACCCATACTGATTGTGAAAAGAAATTAGTGGTTTTGGCTACATGTAACACTCCATTTTTTGTAAAATAAATTAAAAAGGATTTTATTTGAAAATAAATATAGTTTTAGAAAAATAATGAGGTTTTTGTGATTAAATAAATAAGGGAAAATAGTTTTATTAATTAAAACAATGGTTTTAAGGTAAATAAAATAAATATGTATTTTTAGAAAATAAAAATGATATTTTATTTATTTATTTGATAGGGAGTAAAATAAAGTTCATTTTATAAAATAATAAAATAAAGAAAAATAGAATAAATAATAAACTTAGAGTACCCTAACTATAAATAGAGATATATTATGTCAGTTTTCATATTTATGATATTTTTATATACTCTTTCTCTACCTCTCAAATTCGTGCTCCTTTTTTCCTCTCCTAAAATCCTCTATTTTTTCCGCATACACTCAACCATGACCTAGTAAAACTACAATTTCAAACTCATTAACCGTTGGATCGTCCTGAAATTTGGAGACCACCTTTGGAACTTATTTTCACGCATTCTCAACATTGAGATTTTTGAAATAATGTCTATAGAGAGAGAGAGAGAGAGAGAGAGAGAAAGAGAAATTTCCCTTGCAAAAAATAGTGAAATTGAGGTTCCAATCTCTGATCCTTTTCTCTAATACTTGGAAACCCTAACAAAGCAATCAGAGGAAAAACTTGAGGAATCTTAAGAAACCACTAGAGATGCCACTATCACTGACAGACTACACACGTGAGCCCGCTTAGAGTTAAGGAATGGTTTTATCGCAATTAGGGTTAGAATGAATATGTGTAGAGATCCTTAGAGGATCAAATTGGGGTTTATTTTGGGATGTTTACTGTATTGTAATTCTATCTTTATGACTATAATCACAAAAATGTTATGTTTGACAGACCAATTGATGCCCTAATGCGAATTGGTTCATAAACTTAAGTGCTCTTAGTGTTTTCATGTTTTTGAATCTATGATTTTGATTCCTTTGATTTTGATATGATTATGTGAAATTGTTTAAGGGTTTTTACTCCCCATGTTGTGGGAAACATTTATATATAATTTGTTTGTATTTTGGACAAGATTTACTAGATTACCGTGAGAATTAGATTAATGGAAACACTCTTTGTCATGTTTTGGCCTCATATGCTTATTACCGATTGATGATTATGACACAAATATATGTATATGAGTTGTTAAAATAAATTAAGAATTAATAGTTCAAATAATAAAATTAAATTGAAGGAAATTAATATATTAAGATTCAACAATAAATACAATCAATGTATTTTTACTTTAATTATTTATTAACTAATTTTAATTGAAAATAATATAGTTCGATTTAATATATACATGTTTTGTACCATGTAAATATTAATATTGTGTGATGTTTATATGGTTCATGAGGTGTGAAAACATGTGGTGTTAGGATTATAATATTATGATTGAGATTGAGTGTATATGATAAATTGAATATGTGTTGAACTGTAAGATACATGTGTATTCAGATTTTATACGCATTGAGTTGTGAGCTATGCACGGTGCAATCACACAATTGTAAGACCCTTTAAGAGCGATGATTTAATGTGTGACGAGTATTGTGATGGGATTCACTGTGAGAACTCAACAAGTTGAATTACTTTGAGGCGCAATGAGTTAAAATTATTTTGAAAACAATTTAGTTGGAGGGAGAGACCTTAACGGACTCTTCAAAATCTAAGTCTTGGGGGTAAATACACCCGGTTTGAGTGCTACTTTAAGCATGTGTCAATCACACATGATTGGAGCATTATCGCAAAATAACCCTAAATTGAATTTCATAAAACAAAATTGAATTTCATAAAACAACCCAAAATATCCAAAATTAATCCTCTAGGGATCCCTACATATGTTTATTCTAATCCTCAAGTGTGAGTAACTCATCCCTTACCTCTAAGCAGGCTCACGTGTGTAGTCTAACAACAATAGTGACATCTCTAGCAGATCCCTAAGATTCCTCAAGCTTTTCCTCTTGTTGCTCTACTAGAGTTTTCGAGCGTTAGAGAGAAGGAGAAAGGATTGAAGCTTCAATTTTACTCTCTGTGCGAGGGGCATTTCTCTCGCTACAGACATTATTTCACAACTTCCAACGGAAGGAATGTACAAAAATGAGTTCCAAAGGTGGTAAAACCAAGACTATCCCATGATTAACGAGTTCGAGATCGTAATTTTACTACGACATGTTTGAGTGTCTGCGGGAAAAAGAGAGGGTTTTGGGAGAGGAAGAAAGGAGAAGAGATTTGGAAGGAAGAGAGAGCATAGAAACACATCGTTTTTAATAGATTGGCAAGTGTACCAATTTTATCACAAGTAGTAAAGATTAAAACGGAAGACCAAGTGTCAAGTTCACATGGACTTTATTTGTACTTGCATTGAGATTTACCCAATTTGTAAGCAAGAGAAGAAGGAGTAGAATAGAAGAAAGAAAGAAATTGAATTTAAAAAGGCAATAATAAAATAAACAAGAAACTAAAGAGGATAAGTGCAAAAGATGAATTCAGAATGCAATTATATTGGGGCCCAGCATGCCTAACTACTCTTGATGTAATATTAATGTTTTTCTCTATTAATTGCTTTCCCAATTTCCACCCACGTCTACTAATATGCTCAACCTTGATCCTTCATGATGAAGAGCCTAATTTATGTATTCTCTCTCCCAAATCCCTTTGCAAAGATTGAGTCATAAATAACATTAAGTATTAAGATGTATGCAGAGGCACAATGAAGTCACTCTATCCTTAGTAATGTAATGTTGAGATGTCATTTCCTAGTTCTTTAGACATTACCATTGCCCAATGTATAATCCCTAAAAACAGATGCATGGATGACCAAACCACACAATATAGATGAAGAGCAAAAAAGAGACAATAGTAATTGAAATTGTATTAATGGATAAGAAGAGCAGTTACATTACAAGGGCATTGACTGCTAGGCTCCAACAGATGGAGTTTAATTAACCTCTCATAGTCATGAGAGACTTTACACTTCAAAGGCTGATAGAAGATGGGGATGGATGACTAATAGCAAGAAAATGGGGAATGGCTAAGAGAAAAGGTTTCCCTTAAGGGATAGACTCAGGCTTTGAATAGCTTTAGGACTTCATGTGTCTTTTCCTTCTACTTCCTCCTCCTTATATATGCTCCAGGTAGCTTAATTTTCACGCTGACTTCGCGCTTAGCATGGGCTTCCGCACTAAGTGCGCCTTTGGGTTTCATTGTGGGATTTTCTACGCGCTAAGCCTGAGTTGTGCCCTAAGCACGGCCACGCACTAAGCCTGCATGGTGCGCTAAGTGAGCTGTCCATTTCTCCAATTTTTCTTCAAGATATTCTTCCACTTTTTGCCTAAATTCAAAGCACTTGAATTCTTCTTCTCTTGACTTCTGTTGATCAAAAATAGCAAAGATGTTAATTTCTTCATTATTTCATTAAAGACAATAATAAAGTAAAGAAATTACACTTATTTATTCGCCAAAATTGACTATCAAGTTAACTCATATTTCGCAGTTATCAATCGAAAATGTAAAAACTGATCAAATATATTTCTATTTATAGTTAGGGTACTCTGAGCCTATTATTTATTTTATTTTTCTTCATTTTATTATTTTATAAAAATAAACTCTATTTTACTCCCTATCAAATATATAAACAAAACATCCTTTTTATTTTCTAAAAACACATTTATTTTATTTACCTTAAAACTATTATTTTAACTTATAAAACTATTTCTCCTTATTTATTTCATTACAAAAACCTCATTATTTTTCTAAAACTCTATTTGGTTTTAAATAAAACCGTTTTTAATTTATTTTATAAAAAATGAGATGTTACATTACACACCTACCATAACTTATATGTCAACTTGTTTCCAGAGTCACCATCCACTGCAGATTTATGCATGTATAATTCAACAATAACATATTCACAATCATCACCTATTGTAAACTAAAACGACTTATCCATAGTCATCACTCACTATGGACTAATCCAACAACTTATCCACAATCATTACTCATAGTTGATTGATCCAACAACAACCTTTTATCACCTCGATTTTTCTTCTCATGGTTAAATATTTTTTGTGTAGTTTGCTATAAAATTTTATGTAAGTATTTAAAATTCCTTCCACTTGAACTTTTAAATATTTTTAAATTACAACAAAGTTAATTGTTTTTACTTTTAAATCAAATTTCTATACACTACTAGAAAAAGCATTTTCTACAACAACAAAACGATGACGGTTCCTCAAGAACCATCTTAGTATGTAAGACGGTGACAATTTTGTAAATATGGGGTCTTAGAAAATACCCTTCCACGACGATTTCGTAAAAGCCGTCTTAAAAGACTATCATTCTAAGAGGGTTTTTACAAAATCGTCTTAGAATATTTTTCGCTCTTTTAAATATTTTGTTTCTCCCCCATTCTCTCGTGCTTCTCTCTCTTCGACTCCCCCCTCAAGGATTCGTTGCGTCATTGTGGCCTAGTGAATGTGAACTCCCTCTTCATGATCGTCATCTTGGTGGGCCTCTCCCTCACCACCCCGGGCCAGCCACCCTCGAGAATCGCTCTTCTTGCGACGCAGGCATCGATGTAGCGAAGAAGCTCCTCGTCTTTGAAGTGGTGTTGCTTAGTTTCTTCCTCTTCTCGTCACTGATGGCGCATGGGCTGAAGCTAGCATTGAATCTACTCAACAACAAGGACACTGACGAAGCCTTCCAGGCCCACATCAACCTCAGGGCCCTAAGGCTCGACATGGTGGGCTTCGCCATTGGCTCTGTCATGGGCTGCCTCTTCCTCGTTCTCTCCACGATGTTGAATTAAACTCTTATTTTTTTTATACATATGATGAATGTAATTGGGGTATGTTTTCAATGAGAGGATTTTAAGATAAAACAAACAGGGGCCCTAAGTGGATTTGTTTGTTTTTCAGTGGTGCTTATATGTCTCTATTTGTGTGTGGATAGAGTTTCTAGTTTATTTTTCTTTTTAATTTTTTTTTCTGACATAACTAATTCTTGATATTTTCTATATGGCATAATGGAAAACAGCTAAGAAGCTTAAAATCACATTGCACTGCCATTATATGTCTCAACTGGGAGGAGGAGAGTGAGCTAATTACAGTATGCTTCTTCCTATCTGATGGCTACTCTTGATATTTAGATTGATTGATAGATTTTGATCCAATGGAATGTTTTGAAGATACTTATTATCTACTAATATATCGTTTCTCTATGTACCTTTATTTAGCAAATCTTAGTGAGATATGATGCTTAGCCATTGTTAAACTATGAATATCGTTTTCTAATTCATAGATTCAATTCTTACATGCTCTAAATGGAAAATAGTATGTGGTTATGTTTAAGTTGGTATTAGAGTTAAGGATTGGGTTGAAAGAATGTGTAAAACTTATGGTGGAATTAAATTAAAAAAGAAAGAGGAAAATTATGCCAAAATTTTAAACACCGATTGCATTCTTTTGGTTTATTGTTTCTCATATTTCTACTTGATTATTAAAAGTTTGTTCCAAACTAGAACTCTCATGTTATATCTTGAACAAAAAATATACATAAGTACCATTCCATATCAATTATTCTTTAATTGATGGTGTTGAGAGGGAGAAAAAATGAGAGGACCTCTGAATAAATTTGCATGGCTTGACTACACAGTGAAGGCTCTTATATATGATGAATCTGTGTATCTTGACTGGATGAATCTACTTTATTTTTCTTTTCTACTTCTATTTTGATATCTTCTCCCTAAATTTTCTTCTAGTATGACTATGGTCGCACTTCCAAATATGAAGATAGAACCTCTTGTTTCTTTCCTCCCACTCCAAGAGTTCCTCGGATGCATGGATTGGTATCGAGGGATAATGGCTTCATGGATGATAGTGAAGATTCATTTCAGGAGCTATCAAATTCTTCTCACCAACTATTCAACATCCTATGCGGTGCGGATAAAGATGGAAACATTTCTTTTGGTATATTTGGCATCTTCCCTATAAGGAAAGTTGTAAGTCATTGTTTGTCACAAACAAATAATTAATACTAAACATTAATATCAAGTTAGCCTTGTTTGTTTCTTTGTTACCTTTATTTTTTATTTTCTTCTTAGTTTCTTTTTGTGTTTAATATTATAACCTCTTATGGTGGCTGGTGTTTTAGAACATGCACAACCTCACTTTTCCTACTTCTCGTGATGGTTCAGAAATGAGTAACAGAATTTCAAAGGCTTCTATACACAAGGTAGGTTCTCCTTTTATTTTGATCACTGGACTTTATTGGCAGATCCATTTCCCTTTAGTTGAAACAGAATTAGGAAAACCCTAAAATATAGTTTGATGCTTGAAATTATCTAGTCAATTAATTAACATGTGAATGAGTATTTTAAAATTTTGAAATATGAGAGGAGAAACTTAAAATACAATCAAAGCAACAAAAGAATTACATCAAGGATGACAAGCTATCTTTATCTTCGTTTGCAATTCTGCCAAAAGATTAATGATTAATGAATTAGTAGATCTAAATCTTCTCACTCAATCTTTAAACAAGTAGGCAGCGAAAGTGAGATTCCATGTTCAATATGTGTTTATGCATCATGCATGAATGAATCATTGAAGAAAAGTATTGAACCTTCAACTTGTGGAAGTTGATGTTGTTACTTGTCACGAGGTTTCTTTATCAAAAGATCTTTGTCGTTTGATAGTCAGGTGCTCTAGAGAACTTGTTAACGTTGGTGATGACTTGAGTGAAATTCAAATGGATGGGCTCAATGAGCATGGTCTACATTGCTTAGCATTGAAGACAACCATATTTTGGAATAGGTAAACATTCTTTGAGAAATGGGATGTTCTACTGTTACATTCTTATTCTTGCAACATGTAAAATCTTTATGTCTTCAAGACTAATGCAAATGAAATTGATGTGGTCATGCTTTACAATGGACATTTTGTTTGCCTTTTATTTTTATGATTTAGTTCTTTTACCTTTATATAGGAAAAATGAGCTTCACCAGGTATCTCCACAAGCTTCTAATTGACTGAGGTTGTTCGAACATCATTATCAGTTATGTGTAGGCAGTGGTCTGATGCCATGAACACATTTCAGGAGAAGTTCAGCTCTTTGTCTACTCTGGTTATAAATCATGGTAACTCAATAACAGTTATGGGTTTATTTATTTTTTTGGTTATTACCCTTTAATTCATTTGTTTCCATCTTCCATTACTAGGACTTGATTCGTTACCTCAAGAGGAGTTTCTAAGCCTTTTGGGTGGTGCAAGGACTAGCCCACCAGTTCATCAATTTCTCGTTAACACTCTTGGAGAAGTTGTATATATACAGCCTTATCTAGGTGTATTCCCCTTCAATATGAATGTAGTTTCATTCAGCAATTTTGTTGCTTTACAGGGTGTTAAGCATATTTCAAAGGTTCTCTTCGGTGCAGGAAAAAACTTGAATGTATTGTCTTGGACCACCTCCAGGTGCAGCAATATTTACTAATTTATAGATAAGGAGAAATGTGTTATTGTTTGAAAGCAGGTATTTTAAAAATGTTCATGTCAAATAGCTTCTTATTGCACCCCGTCATAGTTTTTTTCCCAAGATCAATGAAGATTGTGTTAAAGGTCTTTTTGCTTTTTGCTATAACTTTTTGTTGAATCCCAATCCCATTAGTGGGCTTGAGCTAGGCCATTGTTGCACTCCTACCATGTGTTAACAAAGTAGACATTGAAGGCAAGGTGTATGTCATGGTGGTGTGTTGTATAAGTTTTTACGAGATATAAAACATTCATGTGCATTCAGGTAATCAATTGAAGTTTTACTCTTCCATTCTAGACATGGTATTAGAACTTCATTTGCTTTTGTATCTACTCAAAGTATTTGAACAAACTTCACTGCAAGCTCCCATATAAGAAAGTTTAACTTTTTGCCAGCCTGTTGTAGAATTTATTGGAATCAGAATAGGAGAACTAAGAGGGCTTTCAAGATGGCGTGCACGCTATCACAACCTTGGCTTGGATGAGTCACTTATTAAAAATGCAGCAGAAAAGGCTGGTATGCTACTTGTACAAATTCTAGTCAAGAAAATTACTTGTCTAGCCAAATTACTTATCATGAAATCTTCAAGGTTTATAGAATTTTTGTTTTTCCATCAGACAAACAATTTGTAATTTGGAATATAAAGTGATATAGCATTTAAAAATAGGTTGCTCTATTCTTTTCTTGAACACTAGCCTTTGAAGTTAATTGTTTATCAATCTTGAGTGCTAGCTTGACATACAAGAAGGAAATAAGGAAAAGATATCATTTGGATTCTTCCAAAAAAACAAGCATGAGACAAGTATAAGATGTATCTTAGAAACTAGGAAATTAATACAAAGGATAATGATATGAAAGACATCACTAAAATTACCTTTTGGGTATGAATGCAACGTGTTTGATTCTAAAGTGAAACTAATTAGAAGCATAGGCATGTTGCCTTTAAACCCAAGGCATTAATTGCTGAACTCAGCAAGTAACACATGATAGGATGAAAGTAAAAGTAATTACTAGAATACAAGTAAAGTGATTATTACTAGTAACACATGTCATGGTATAGATATTTACTGATATCATCATAACTACAGATGAATCAAAGGCTATGGACTCCAGCCACTGAATATGCAAGCAGTGTAATATTTGAAGAGGCTATGTTGTGGTAAATGTCTTCTTTGTTTCATGTTTGTTATTTTTTTCCTTAAAATTTTTACTAGTGATAATAGATAGTACACACGATGTTGTTCAGTTTTTTCTTTATACTACCCATTCTATAGATCCTAGTTCAAATTCTTTTTTATTCTAGTGATTGCCATGTTTGCTTCTATCTCTGGTTTTTAAAGTTATTAGTTAAAATTCATGGTAAGATTAATTGAGAGTTGTTAAAAAGAAAATTAGAAAGGCACTCAATGAGGGAGTGAGAACGTGTAAAATTTCCATGTGGCTAAAGGATAGAAATTCAAAAAGCTTAGGAGGCATCTTAAGAGCTTGTGTCTCAACTTTTATAGATTTAAAGAGTATTTTAAATATCTTTGCTAAACAATTAATAGAGTTCATATATAAAATATATGGATATGTATTATTTAATATTTATTAGTTAGTTCAACAATTAATTTTATCAAATATCTTTAATTAATAAGTTTGCTTTATAACTTTGAATTTGTTGCTAGCAGTTTTTGACTAAATTAGTTTCTTAAAGTTTTGACTATCATATCATGATTTTTATAGACAAAACTCATAAAACTATATATGAAAAATAAGAATTATATATAGGTTAGCATACAAGGTCATGTGTATCAAGGATCTCTTGGTTTGCCATTATTGCTTTAATAAAGCCTTTGAAAAGTTCTATGTTATGTATATTGCAACATAGTTCTATGATAAAGCCTTTAAAATTTTTTAATTTTTTTTATAAAAAACACATTCTAAGACCGTCTTAGAATATCTACATTTTAAGGTGATTTTTTTGGAAAAAATTATCTTAAAATTTCCAAAATATTTTTTTAAAAAAAATACATTCTATGACGATTTTTAGAAAATTGTCTTAGAATTAAAAAATCATCTTAGATTCCTCAAAAAATATATTTTTTAAAAGAAATATATTCTAAGGCGGTTAAAAAATCGTCTTAGAAAATCTATCATTCTAGGACGATTTTCAACTAAGAATCGTTTTAGAAAATTTATTCTTCTAAGACGATTTTGAAAGGTATCTTTTTAAAATGATTTTGAAAAGTATCATTTTAAGATAATTCTTACGAAATTGTTGTAGAAACTAAAGACATTTTGCCCATGAGGATGGTAATCATCATCAAACATGTCTTCTTAACCAACATAGAAAGCATTTTATGTACTTGTGTAACAACCAAAAATTTCTCCTGCAATTATTATTATTCAACAATATCGTAATATTAAACTATAGTTTTATTCCAACATTAATTTATTTTAATAATATCTCAAAATTATATTAGTTTTACAAAATTTCCACACATTTCCTTCAAAAGAGAAAATGTATATACACTTATATAAAATAAATTAATGACTTAATTATATTGATTTTTTTAAGACAACCAAGTTCTATAAATATTTTTGCACTTTCTAATAAAATATGTTATTTTTAACTTAGAAAATAATTGTCTGGAAGTAAACGGACAATTTTCCTTCTAGATATTTTCCTCCCAAGAATAACCATTAAATCCAATTTCTAAGCAAATGTTTTTTTTTTATAAAAAAACAATACTAAAGAAATTTAAAACTTTAATTTTCTTTATAATATGACTAAAAAATATATATTAACAATTATGTAGATGATAATTTTTTTTAAAAAAAAAATTATCTTATATTTATTTATTTATGCACACACACTATCTTTTTAATATGAGATAAGAGCATTATAAATTATTTCATTAACATTACAAAAATAACGTAATTTATCATTATTTTTTACTATATAATATTTTTAAAAAATAGTTATTTTTTGAAATTCATTTAAATAGAACAAATATTATTATTTTTAAATAAATCTGAATCAATAATAGTTATTATTTTTTAAATAAATATATAATTTAATTTAATGTTTATGAGAGATAAAAGATGATTGATAATTTAATCTTTATGAGAGATGAAAAATAAGGATGTCTAAAAATTTAAAGCTGCTAGAGATAAAAGAGAAGAGAAAAAATGATCATTTTAAAAATGAATTGTAAATTATTATAATATCCTTACATTAAACTTAATCACACAAAGAAATTCAATGATATTTTTTTCAACCAAGGAACACACATTCAAAATTAGATGAGATATGATTACATTATCATATCTTAACAAACATTAAATTACAATAAGAAAATGACAATTATTTTATCTTATCCTATCTCATTGAGTCAATTAAAAAAATAAACTTTTAAATTAAATGTGAGAGGGTGCAAGTGTACTCCAGAATTGGATATAGATCTATCATTTGTCCTGTTGTTCAACAATTCAAGAAAAATTCAATTCACATACCCAAACACCTTCCTCTTAAGTTGAATTAGATCAGAAGTATGTTCTCTTTTACCCAGAAATTTAACCTTGTGTTTAGATTAAGAATTTCAGAAAATTTTAAATACTTAGAGTTTGAATTGTTTTGATTCTAATTTCCTTTATTTTTTCAAATGTTTTGTTTGGATAAATCAATTCAAATTTCTTCAATTTTAAATTCTTTGTTTGGATAGGGCAATTCAATTTCCTTCCTATGCAAAATTTTAATTTTATATTTTAAATAAATGAAATTTTAATACTAAAATTTATAGAAAACAAACCCAATCTAATTTTTAAATATTAATTAAAAAATAATTTTCAATTTTTTAATAATTTAAAAATACAAAATATTGATAATTTTAACTAGGGTTGTTTTGTCTGACCACAACCAATGATGTTTTTAAATCGACATCAATCAATACTATTTTTCGGTCGACATCAAATAGGATTTTTTGATCAAAGTATGTCAAGAATATTTGTCAGCTGACGTCAGCCGGAGCTATTTTTCGGCTAATGTTGGTTGAGTCTATTTTACAGTCGATGTTGACTAGGTTTTTTTTACCAACGTCGGCTAGGATTTGTTTGATCGACATCGGCTAGGGTCTTTTCGAACGACATTGACCAAGACTATTTTTAGCCAATGTCAGCCTAAAAAATCCTAGCAGGCATTAATAAAAAAATCTACCCAATATAAGCTAAAAAATAGCTTGGTCGATGCCAACCAATAGAACCTACCCGATGTCAGCCGAAAAACATCATTGGTCATCGTTGACCAAAAAATCCCTAGTCGAAGTTGGCTAAAAAATAATCCTTACCAATGTCGGACAAAAAACCTTACCCAACATCAGCTATAAAATAGTCTTGGCTGATGTTGACTAAAAAATAGCTCTGACCGATGTTGATCGAAAAAACTCTAGCAGATGTTGACTGTAAGAGCCTAGTCAATGTCGACTAAAAATAGTCATATCCAATGTTGGTCAAAAATACCTAGCTGGTGTTAACAGAAAAAATCCTAGCCAACATCAGCCCAAAAACCTAGCTAATGTGGTTAAGAAATAGCTCTGGCTGATGTCAGCCAGAAAACCGTAGTCAATGTCAGCAAAAAAATCCTAACCGACGTCAGCTAATAAAATCTAGTTGAGCGAGAAATGTTAGAATTAATGTCTCATGTGAGAGGCATGTGACTTATGTAGGGACTAATAAATAAATAATTAACGATTAAGGGCTAAATTGTAATTGAGCTTAATAGGAGAAGTTTCTAGGGTTAACTGTTACTTGATGGGAGTAGTGGTTATAAAAGGGGCTTAATACCCACTAACGTGAAATAAGGTCTCATTCCTGACCAGAAAAGTGTTCTCTCTCACTCATAGCCATCACGAACGGAGATAGGCAGAAAAGAAAGGCCTAAGGAAGTGAAATCTTATTTCTCTCCTCTTTCAAGGAAATTAAAGTACACCAGAGAGAAGTCTTCCTATGGAGAAAGGTACGCATTATTATCTGTTTATCTATTGTTTGTGAGAATCATAGGTTTTAAGATCCTGTTGGTTTTCTATAATTGATAGTCTAGGAAACCCCTTAAGAATTTTTACATGTAGTATCAGAGCATGTGTTATGAAATTTATGATTCTCCAAGAATGATTTAATTTCTCCCAATTATGCATAAACCCTAATTATAAAATTTAGGGATTTTTTAATTTGTGTTACATGTATTTTCAATTACATGTTTTGATAATGTGCCTTTCGTGTTAATTATATTTTCCGCTGCAAAGTATGAAATTCTGTATATATAAAATTTCATGAGAAGGAAAGCCATGAAAGCTGCAGAATTTTTGGAAATTACGTTTTGGAGAAAGGGAATGAAAAGCAAAATTTTTTCCGCCATCGTGAATTGTTTTATTTTGAAAAGTTGCGTGGCTATAACAGTAAGTTATCTTTAATTCCAATTTTATGTTTTAGAAGCTGCGCAGTGTATGTAGGTGTAGGTATGTAGGATTACTTTTAATTATAATGCTTTGAAGAGGCCTACCAAATACCTTGCAGGATGAATGAATATTTTGGAAATTTCTATTTGCAATCTTTGTTTGTTATTTCCAATCCCACCTGCCTCCTTTTTCTTCCGAATGTTATTGTTGAATATTATTGAAGGATTGAAAGTTTATGTCTTATA
Organism: Glycine soja; assembly: GCF_004193775.1. Classification (NCBI taxonomy): domain Eukaryota; kingdom Viridiplantae; phylum Streptophyta; class Magnoliopsida; order Fabales; family Fabaceae; genus Glycine; species Glycine soja. Next base: position 23,932,571 of record NC_041012.1, on the reverse strand, counting down.
ATTAAATTAATGTGAATGTTTTGAAATTATTGGTGGCAGTAAATATGTATATGTTACATATTCCTTTGAATGTGTTTGAATGCAAAATATAAATAAATGTGAAAATTATTTTATGGCCTAGAATGAAATTAATGGAATGGCTATGAATTGTTAATAGCAATAAGTATGTGCAGGCCATATATATTTGGTTGGAATTAAATGTATGTTGAATTTGTTAGTCACCAAAGTGGCCTAATTTGTAAGGTTATTTAATTCCAAATGAATGATTGTTTCAATTACTCATAGAATAATGGATGCTAAATTATATGATTATTGACTTATGGGTAATTGAAATTCATTGTTATAAGGCATTTATGGACCGCCCAAAAGTTGATTAGTTGTTCTTATAATTAATGAATATTATTGTAAGCGATTTGTGTGTATCATTAGTTTTATTTATATACCCAAAGGAAATAGATATTATTAATTGGTGCATATTTAATTGTAAAATAATGTTAAAATTTTATTAGCATCATTATGTTTGTATGTTGTGCGTTGGTGTATCACCCAAAGGAGAACATCAATATACATTGATTGTTATCTGAGTAAATTATATGTATGACTTGTGTTTTATGTACCAAAAAATGCTTATGTGAAGTTTTATTATGCAGTACCCGCTCCCAATTCATTGAATTCTCATGTATCATTCGTACCAATTTTTAATGGGCTTAACTTCTCTGACTAGAATGAGCAAGTTCAATTTCATCTCGGTGTTTTGGATCTTGATCTTGCTATATTGGAAGAGAAGCATGCTACTATTACTGATGCTAGTAGCAATGAACAGAAAGCTCATTATAAAGCTTGGGAAAGATCTAACAGACTTAGCCTAATGTTCATGAGAATGACTGTTGCAGACAGTATTAAGACAGTTCTCCCTAAAACCGATAGTGCTAAAGAGTTTATGGGATTAGTGGGAGAGCGCTCTCAAACAGCTTATAAGTCTCTTGCTGGGACATTAATGAGTACACTAACCACCATGAAGTTTGATGGTTCGCGTACTATGCATGAACATGTCATTGAGATGACAAACATTGCAGCAAGACTCAAGACCTTGGGAATGGTTGTGAATGAGAACTTCCTTGTTCAGTTTATTCTAAACTCATTACCGTCTGAGTATGACCCATTTCAAATGAGTTATAATACCATGAAAGATAAATGGAATGTGCATGAATTGCACAGTATGTTAGTTCAGGAAGAAACGAGGCTTAAGAATCAAGGAAGTCACTCAATCCATTATGTAAGCCACCGAGGGAATCAAGGAGCTGGAAAAGATTTGTAAAGAAACATGATAAAGGCAAAAGACCATTAAAGATCAAGGACGGTCCTGTGCAAATCCAGAAGAAAGCATCAAAGAACAATAATTGTCATTTTTGTGGAAAATCTAGACATTTCCAGAAAGATTGCCCAAAGCGTAAGTCTTGGTTCGAAAAGAAAGGTGAGCTCAATGCTCTTGTATGTTTTGAATAAAACTTAACTGAAGTTCCCCATAATACATGGTGGATTGATTCTGGATGTACAACTCATGTTTCTAATACTATGCAGGGATTTCTTACAATCCAGACCATAAGCCCAAATGAGAAGTTTGTCTTCACGGGGAATAGAGTGAAAGCTCCAGTGGAAGCGGTCGGGACTTATCGTTTAAAACTCGACACTGGACATCATATAGATTTACTAGAAACTCTTTATGTACCTAGTTTATCTAGGAATTTGGTTTCATTATCTAAACTTGATATTATTGGATACTCTTTGAATTTTGGTAATGGATGTTTCAGTTTATTTAAGTATAATCATCTCATTGGTACTGATGTTCTTTGTGATGGTTTATATAAATTGAAATTGGATGGTTTGTATGTTGAAACTGTTTTAACTCTGCATCATAATGTTGGCACTAAACGTAGTTTAGTGAATGAACGATTTGTTTTCTTGTGGCATAAACGTTTAGGTCACATTTCTAGAGAAAGGATAGAAAGATTAATAAAGAATGAAATTCTTCCTGATCTAGATTTTATGGATCTAAATATTTGTGTGGATTGTATCAAGGGAAAACAAACAAAACACACAAAGAAATGAGCTACAAGAAGTACTCAGCTTCTTGAAATTATGCATACATATATTTGTGGACCTTTTGATGTTAGTTCTTTCGGAAGGGAAAGATACTTTATCACCTTTATTGATGATTATTCATGTTATGGTTATGTCTACTTACTGCATGAGAAATCTCAGGAAATGAATGCTTTGGAAATTTACTTTGAATAAAGTAGAAAGATAATTAGACAGAAAGGTGAAAATTATTAGATTTGATAGAGGTGGTGAGTATTACAAAAGATATGATGAAACTGGGCAACACCCAGGTCCATTTGCTAAGCTCCTTCAGAAACGAGGTATTTGTGCGCAATACACAATGCCTGGTACGCCACAACAAAATGGTGTATCAGAAAGGCGTAACAGAACTTTAATGAATATGGTTAGGAGTATGTTAATCAATTCAACCTTGCCCGTATCTTTATGGATGTATCCTTTGAAAACTGCCATGTATTTGTTAAATAGGGTTCCTAGTAAGGCAGTTCCAAAGACACCTTTTGAACTGTGGACAAATAGGACACCTAGTATGAGGCACCTGCATGTTTGGGGTTGCCAGGCAGAAATAAGAATTTACAATCGGCAAGAAAGAAAATTGGATGCAAGAACAATCAGTGGATATTTCATTGGTTATCCAGAAAAGTCAAAGGGGTATATGTTTTATTGTCCTAATTATAGCATGAGAATTGTCGAAACTAGAAATGCAAGATTCATTGAAAATGGTGAAATCAATAGGAGTACAGTTCCACGAGAAGTGGAAATTAAAGAAGTTAGAGTGTAAGTCCCTTTAGCTTTTTCCTCTAGCAGCAAGGTGATTACTACTTCAGTTATTGCTATAAACAGTAATGAAGAAGTACAACACAATGATGAGCCCATGATACATAATGAACCTATTGTGGAAGAACCACAAGAAGTAGCATTAAGGAGGTCTCAAAGAGAAAGAAGACCAGCTATTTCGAATGACTATGTGGTATACTTACATGAAACAGAAACAAACTTAAGCATTAATGATAATGATCCAGTTTCGTTCTCACAAGCCGTAAGTTGTGATAGTTCTGAGAAGTGGTTAAATGCCATGAAAGAAGAGATAGATTCCATGGAACATAATGGTGTTTGGGACCTTGTAGAATTACCAAAGGGTTGTAAGAAAGTTGGTTGTAAGTGGATCTTCAAGACTAAACGTGACTCTCATGGCAACCTTGAATGTTACAAGGCTAGACTTGTTGCTAAGGGATTTACTCAGAAAGATGGCATTGATTATAAAGAGACGTTTTCACCAGTCTCACGAAAGGATTCTTTCAGGATTATCATGGCATTAGTAGCCCATTATGACTTGGAGCTACATCAGATGGATGTGAAAACTGCCTTTTTGAATGGAGATTTAGAGGAGGATGTTTATATGGACCAACCAATGGGATTCTCAGTTGAAGGAAAGGAACACATGGTGTGCAAATTAAAGAAATCAATATACGGTCTTAAGCAAGCTTCCCGCCAATGGTATTTGAAATTTAATGATACCATTATTTCCTTTGGATTTAAGGAAAACACTGTTGATCGGTGTATATATCTGAAGGTCAGTGGGAGTAAGGTTATGTTTCTAATCCTGTATGTTGATGATATATTGCTTGCAACTAATGATCTTGGTCTTCTTCATGAGACTAAGAAGTTTCTTTCTAGTAACTTTGAAATGAAGGATATGGGTGAGGCAAGCTATGTGATAGGGATAGAAATATTCTGAAATAGATCACAAAGATTGCTAGGCTTGTCTCAGAAAGCATATATCAATAAAGTACTAGAGAGATTTAGGATGAAAAAGTGTTCAGCATCTCCCGTTCCAATTCAGAAAGGAGACAAATTTAGTCTCGCACAATGTCCTAGAAATGATCTGGAACGAAAGCAAATGGAAGCAATTCCGTATGCATCAGTTGTTGGGAGTATTATGTATGCTTAGACCTGCACTCGACCAGATATAAGCTTTGCAACTGGAATGTTGGGAAGATATCAAAGTAATCCAGGAATGGAACATTGGAAAGCTGCAAAGAAAGTTCTGAGATACTTACAGGGAACAAAAGACCACATGCTTACATATAAGAGGTCTGATCACCTAGAGGTGATTGGATATTCAGACTCAGACTTTTCTGGATGTGCGGATATAAGAAAATCCACTCTTGGCTTTGTATTTCTCTTAGCCGAAGGAGCAATATCGTGGAAGAGTGCAAAACAATCAGTTGTTGTTGCATCCACCAAGGAAGCTGAATTTGTAGCATGTTTTGAGGCTACAATTCAGGCTAATTGGTTGCGGAACTTTATTTCAGGGCTTAGAATTGTTGACAGTATTGCTAGGCCACTGAAAATGTTGTGATAACTCCGTAGCAGTATTTTTTTCTAAGAACGACAAGTACTTTACGGGTGCTAAGCATATGGAATTGAAGTACTTTGTCGTGAAAGAAGAAGTTCAGAAACAAATAGTGTCAATAGAACATATTAGCACAAAGCTTATGATAGCTGACCCTTTGACAAAGGGATTACCGCCCAAGACATTTATAGAACATGTTGAAAATATGGGCATTATTGTTATTGATGATCATTAAGTGTAATTTACCTTATGAGATTTTACTGACACTCCGAGCTCATTTATGATATGTTTCTGATTACATGTTCTCTCTATATTTGCATGCATGTTTGTGTTAGAGTAATGTTAACAAGTTTTGTCTTGAATGAAGACATTATGTTGGACCAATTATGTACTCCTAACTATTAGTCATATTAAGGAGAAGACTAATTTGTAGTACATGAAAGGGACTATGTCGATTAGATGATGTACAACCGCCATGACTCAAATTGGTTCATATTCTTAATCATGAAATTATGATATACCCAATGTACATAACAATTTAGTCATTTTTAATGCGCATTATGTTAGTTAATCTATTTATTTATTTAGTCCATAATGTTTATTAATGTCACATGAGCCAAGTGGGAGAATGTTAGAATTAATGTCTCATGTGAGAGGCATGTGATTTATGTAGGGACTAATAAGTAAATAATTAACAATTAAGGGCTAAATTGTAATTGGGCTTAATAGGAGAAGTTTCTAGGGTTAACTGCTACTTGATGGGAGTAGTGGTTATAAAAGGGGCTTAATACCCACTAACGTGAAAGAAGGTCCCCTTCCTGACTAGAAAAGTGTTCTCTCTCACTCATAGCCATCACGAACGGAGAGAGGCAGAAAAGAAAGGTCTAAGGAAGTGAAATCATATTTCTCTCCTCTTTCAAGAAAATTAAAGTCACTATTAGAAAATATGCTTTCTACATCGGTTATTTATGACTTTCAACATCGTTTTTTCAACCGATGTTGAAAGTACCGACGTTGATAATATTATCGTTAACATCGGTTTTTGAAAAACCGATGTTAACGTAAAATTACCAACATCGGTTATATAAATAACCGATGTTGCTAATATGAATTACACCCAGAAAATGTATATTAATGTTGAAAGTTAACATCGGTTTTTACAAAAAACCGATGTTAACGAATGTGTTATTATTGACAGTTAACATCGGTTTTTAAAAAAAACCGATGTTAACGAATGTGTTATTATTTACAGTTAACATCGGTTTTTATAAAAAACCGATGTTAACGAATGTGTTACTATTGACAGTTAACATCGATTTTTATAAAAACCGATGTTAACGTGGGTTAACATCGGTTTTTTCAAAAAACCGATGTTAACGGATGTGTTACTATTGAATTTTAACATCGGTTTTTTACAAAAAACCGATGTTAACGAATGTGTTGCTATTGACAGTTAACATCGGTTTTTTTTATAAAAAACCGATGTTAACCCACGTTAACATCGGTTTTTATAAAAAACCGATGTTGTTTTCAGGAATTTTTTTTATATAATGTCTTTGTTTTTACAAAAAAACCAAAATTTAACCTGTAAATTTAAAATCAGACCACACAACACACAACATATATCATTTGCATTCAGTTTTCAAATAGATTTTAGCAAAAAACTAGCTATCAACAAAGGTTGTTCAATGTTAAGATGAAACAACAATTGTAAAAAATGTAATGCAAAGTACGTAAACTAATTTATTAACCTAAAGTTACATAGTTGCCTAACATCCTATGTTTGATTTCTAACTTTTAGATAATACTGTGCCCACTGTATGCGAAGTGCCTTGAATCTCTCTGCTTCCAATGGTCTAACTTCATTAAAATACTGCATGATCAAATAAAAAAATAAATTAATAATGTAATAACAATTATAAAAAAAAACCAAATTTGTTTGTAATAAACAATTACCGTCTCCCAATTATTCCTGAAAGATCCTAAGATTATCGTGAACATCCAGTGCATCACGTAGTAGCCACATTCAGTGATTCCTTTTTGTCTATTACACTAAATACATAATGAAATTTGGATATTAATTAAACGTTAACTACAATTAGTGTACACACACATAAAATATATATAAGTAGAACTTTTATTTAAATCACGTACCTTAACAACAATCCACCTAGCAACAGCCTTGGATTTCGGTTGTGGAGTATCATCAAGTCCTTTCAAAGCACTAGTGTTGAATATAAGGAACATTAAAATATTGATGTTGTTGAGTTATGCCAACGAAAATGTATTGAAAACAATACTGACCTGTTAATTATTCCCTTAAGGTAGTTGTCTAGCCTGTTATGCAAAGAATAAAACCAGACAACTAGGTTTTCCTTAGGTAGAATGACGACCATTTGCCAGTGTCCACTGCAGTAGAGACGAATATGGGTTATTGTAGTAGTATAGATTATTTAAATTCAATTATTGTGTTTGACTTACCTATTCAGATAGGCTCCAAGGTAAACATCTCGTTTTGAACTCTGTATCCAACTCTTGATGTAACTTTCGGATTCAAATTGTGATTGCCCAGATCTCTGAATGGACTGTGGCTCGAGGAATCCATACACATCAGAATTCCCCGCTCGCACACTTGTCTCAGTCAGATGGTTGTGTTGTTAAGTCAAAGTAAATTATGTATGAATTTAAAACAATTACTTTGGTAATTAATAGTAATGTAAAATGACTTACAGAATCCACAACTGTATAACAGATATGCTGAGACATTGACCACCATGTGCAATTTCAGAGAGATCTTCGTGCTTTATATACAACGGGAAGTTTTGATTAAACACCCCGAATATGGTAGCATCCCACATAACCTGGAGCGGCTTCAAAAACAGTTGTGGGATGGTCAATGTCATCAGGTACAGGGGATCATCGACCTCTTCATCCGGGCTTTCTGGAGGTTTTGCTGGAGACACAGCTGCCTATTGATAAAACATAGTTAATTAGCAAGTTTTGATTACAGTGAACAAATTAATTGAAAAAAATAAACATATAATCAGAGTAAAATACCTGTTCTGATAAACGCTTCACAAGATGTGTTGGCCAAACAAGGAAAGTGTTAAGTGCCTGCCCCATTAAGGTAACCTCGTCAGTGGGTACAGGAACGAGAGCCTCTGTATCTTTAACCTCCTCAACACCAACCTTGACTTGGCCATGCAATAATGGGATGTTGTGAACTGTTGTGGATCCCTCGTAAAGTATTCCTAGGGCAACCAAGCGGGAAGGATTTTCTTCAATATATAGGCCGCATTTGTCTGAGTCACCCGTCCCTGGATCGTTCCCTGAGGGAGCAACATAACTCTCCTTTGTGCTGACACGAGGACCTGAGGGACCAACCTCTGGCTCTGGAGGTAGTGCAATTGCCTGTGATTGCATCTGAGACTGAAACTGCGACTACATCTGGCTAAAGGATTCCATCATCTTTCGAGTCACTTTTTCTGTAATTGACTCCTCTAGTTGGTCTCTGATTTGTTGGGTCAGTTGTTCTAGGTCTTCAAGAGGCATGGAGGAAGAACTGCGAGATGTTCGTGAAGCTGATCCAAAGTATTGTTTTATGGTGGCACCGGCTCCAACAGCACGAACACGGCCAGGGTGCTCTGGTCGCCCAATGGCAGCAGTCAGGATATCCTGACGTCCATGGGGGACGAACGATCCCTATGACCCCTGCTCGTCCAAAGAATCCTGTACCGAACACATATTTGTCCAAGGAATTCACAAAATACACAAAGATAATTACAATTATTAATTAAAAATGACTTACAATCCTGTCAGTTATTTCCTTTGCTGTCTCAGACGTCATCTGTCCAGTTTTCTTCGTGCGGGCCATCTTCCATTTCACGTGGCGTCTGATGGGAGATGGAGGGTCAATGATGCCCTCAGTGCTTCCAGACTGGGCAGCTTCTTCCAGTCTTTTCTTTGTCTTCTCAGCCATGAGCTTTTCTTCTAAATATTCATAACCCCCACGAGACAATACGTGGGGGGCAGTGTTTTGCTTCTGGGAGGCCTGTGCCTTTTTCCGTACATCTTGCAAAAGTTTAACATTAATGAAAATGATTATTACAATAAATTATAATCAGTGATTTTGTTGTGGAAAACAACTAAAATGACAAAGTACATACCTCCCATGAGGGGTCTCTGCAGGTCTGACAAAACTGAGTCCATTTCTCCTTACTAATGCCATATTTTTCACAGACAATGTCGTCTGCACCGTCCTTGTCGATTGCAAGTGCCCATTTCCTAGTCAAGTCAGATTTAAACTGCCTTCAGCGCTCGCCGACAATCTGAAGAATTTTCTTCTTTGTCCTACTGTCAGAAGCTTCAGGGATTTGAAATTCCGCCTGACAAACAATAAATTAGGTTTTATTGTAAGTAAATAACAAATTTAGACTATTAAAGAAAATCAACGAAGAAAACTCAAATACCTGAATATCCTCCCATATCAAATCCTTCTGAGCAGTAGGGACTTCCTTCCAAGTGTCATATGTCACGTCGACCTTATCACGAGCGACAATCCCCAAATATGTTCTTAATTTCTTCTTATGGGGACCGTCGGCCTTGCCGGTAGCAGGATCGACGTTGACCACAGGTCTTTCTGCCCCAGGTGGTCTAGTGGCCAATGATCGTAGTCGTGTCGCCTTGCGTGTCCGCTTCAACGTAGATGGAGACGCATCAGCATCTGTAGGAGGAGGAGGAAGAGGAGGAGGAGGCGAGGCAGGTGGAGTAGCCATGGTCCTTTAAAGAGAAAAAGTTGAGTTAGTTAATATTATCAAAAAAACACTGTATGAGTTATGTAAATGAATGTACCGAAATGAAATATTATATTAGAAAATTACGTTAGACGATGTTAATTAATTCTCCTTCATCATGGTCATTACGATTAGCATGAACGTCGTCAGCTTCTTCTTCTACGACGTTGTTAGAAGTCATTTTTGTAGACAAAGGACTAACATAAGTGTCCATGTATGAATCATCATCTTCTACATTAACACCAATTGTTTTCCCGTTTAGAACCACAGACCACCTTTCATCACAAGGGTCTTGCACATAAAATACTTGCTTAGCTTGTTCTGCCATGATGAAAGGGTCATTCTGGTAAGCTAGTTTCTTTAAGTCTACCAACGTAAATCCTACATCATCAGTCCGCACACCGGTGTTGCTGTCAACCCACTTACATTTGAAAACACAAACAGTAAATTTGACATAGTTAAGCTCCCATATTTCATCAATGAAGCCAAAGTAAGGGATTGAAGCTACAAAGGGATTGTCATCATGTACAGTTGCAAAGTGTTGAGATTCAGCCCTTAGGGTGACCCCGCTGTTTTGCATTGTACTTTTGTCGTCTTGTGCTTTTGTGTAAAAGGAATACTTGTTTATGTCGTATCCTTGCCAAGTTATAACATTTCTTTTAGGCCCATGAGCTAGCTTTCTTAATGTTTCAGAAGCATTTTCGTCAGCAAAGATTGTATCTTTAAACCAATCAGAGAAAGTCTTGTTATGATTTTTCAAGACCCAGTTCTTTGACATTTTTGGATTACTTTGTTTGACTAAATGTTCATGCTGAACTATGTATGGCAAAACTTCATTGCTGTTATTCAATACATACAAGTGAGCTTGTAACAAATCTTCTACACTTGGAGTGATAACATGCAGTCCTCTTGAACCCTTACCGCCCACTCTGTCGTCATGGCGAGACTCAGGAAGGCCAACAGGTTTAGCCTTTTCAATGTACTCTGAACAAAATTCAACGGCTTTTTCTGCGATGTACCTTTCAACAATAGATGCTTCTGGACAATGTAGATTCTTGGTATACCCTTTTAAGATCTTCATGTAGCGCTCAACCGGGTACATCCAGCGCAGATAAACAGGACCACAACATTTGATTTCTCTGACCAAGTGAACAATTAAGTGGACCATGATGTCAAAGAAAGCAGGAGGAAAATACATCTCCAACTGGCACAGTATAATTACAGCCTCGTTTTCCAAGTCATCAAACTTGACCGGATCAAGGACTTTGCTACATATGGCATTGAAGAAAAAGCACAGGCGAGTTATGGCTAACCTGACTTTGTTAGGCAAAATGTCTCGTATGGCCACGGCTAACAATTGTTGCATCAACACGTGACAATCATGAGACTTTAACCCCACCAGTTTAAGCTCCTTGAACTGCACAAGGCTCTTAATATTTGAAGAGTATCCTTGTGGTACTTTAACCTGGCGCAGACACTGGCACAAACTGATCTTCTCCTTTCTGGATAAAGTATGACAAGCTGGAGGCAAGTATATTTTTTGACTCTTGGAAAAATAAATTTTGAAATAAAATACACTTTAGAAAAGATGTACATTCAATCATTCTGCGAAAGTATATTAACGGAGTCATAATTGTAAATATTTTGATATTTCTTTTTAATTCTTACGGATTAAAAAAAAAAGTGAAACATAGTTGCTATATTACCACTACCATGATTTTTTAATTTAGATCCAGCCTAAATGGTAATAATGAGATACGATAAGGTTAGAACTTAGAAGTTTGGTTCTCATGGGATGGGAAGAAAAACAAGCACAAAATCTTTTTAACAAACTTGTATTAAAAATGCATTCTGATTGCATCAACGATTTTGAACGGTTCAAATTTCTATCAATGGCATATTGGCAACTAGCCATGTATGGCCACGTAATTGTAAAGTTCACGCCCACATATTGACTCGTCCTTTTTTATAGCAATTTTTTAAGCGTATTAGTAGGAGTTTGATCCCTGACAATGTGAATACAAAAAATTAGTCTCTAATTATTGGTTGGTCAAAACATATTCTTGGTGAGAGAAAAAAAACATAAAAATGATTAAATAAACTAACAATTTATGTGTTGCATAATTTATTTCTCCCCCTAGTTGATGTTAGCACCATGGTTTAATAAGAAAAAAAGAAGTGCGGATAAAAAGGTCTCAAATTGATACATACCAGTAGGATGACAAAAAATGAGGGACGTAAGACCAATATTGATGAGTAGAAACTCATTTTTTATCAGCATGCACAAATTAGATATTCTTTTGCATTGGTAAAATATCAAAAGGAAACTTATTTATATAAATTGTATGGTTAGCTAAAAAAGTAAACACAATATTGTAATTTAAACATAAAATCCAACAATTAAGATTTGGATGCAAAGGGGCATCTTACCAGCATTGATGCAGTAGCTCCTACCTGCATAAGAAATCGTAACATCACTTTGGGTGCACATAGTCTTGTGAAGCATATTTCAAAATTATAAACTGTTTTAGGTTGACTCCCGTAAAACATGGTTCACAACTTCACATATATATTTTTAAGTTGAATTTCAACAATTTGTTAAAAAATGGAAAGAAGCTTAGAAAAGAAAAATTAATGAATGGTCATATATATATATATATATATATATATATATATATATATATGATTAAAAATAAATTAAAATTTGAACATTGCTTTGCATTATCAGCCATAGATTTCTTTTTTCATGAACATACACAGGAGTTCTCATAACGGGGATCGGATCCTCTCCTTTAGAAAATAAATCTTACTCCACCAAAGTGTATATCATTTCCATTTTATTTATTTTTTCAAAGCCTTATAAAATAGAAGAAATCAAGGAAAAAAGAAATATGAAGAGGATCCATTTCCCTCGCAACGATATCGATGATATGAAATACGAATCCTCTTCGCAGAGATATCTCTACCTCTTTGAATCAGTTTTTCAATCTTTTTATTTATCCATAATTTGTTTTCTTCTTTTCAATTGAAAAAGCTCCACCGAAACAAAGCATTCATTTCAACGAAACGCAGCGAACAATAGAAATCAGTAACAGAAAAACACAACATGAAGGCATCAATGAAGTTCAGAATAAAAGAGAAGAAAAACAAGTTTACTTGATTATACTGTGAAATACAAAGAAACTGTGTTGTGGCGTTATCGGCTGCTTCTTGCCTTTCTTCTGGAAGCTTCTTGCCTTTTGGTGCCCCTTCCTTTCTTGCCTTTCTTTTGGCTGCTTCTTGCCTTTCTATTATTTTCCCTTGATAAAAAATAATACTATAAATCCTTCTATAGCGTGAATGAAAGCTCTTTTAGTTGTTATTCTTGAGCGTGAGTATTTTAAGAGTTTTTTTTTTCCATCTCTTTCAACCTCTAGTTCTAATTTAAATTTCAATTTTTTAAAAGAAATTACGAATAATTAAAAATAATAATATATCACATATAAATTATTTATTATAAATTTAAAATATAACTTTTATGTTCAAAAATATTTATTTATTATAAATTTTATTTAGAATATAATTTATATATTATAAATTATAAATTTTAGTTATATGAAATAAATATTTATTTTTTGCAATATATTTGTTAAAATATTGTAGTAATAATTTATTTATATAAAATTATTCACTTCCTCTTTTATCTTGATATACATGTAATCGGTGCAAATCAATCCATATTTAATTTTATAATAAACCGAAGATTCTAGATCAAATATCATATTAATTAATCTTAATATCTGTTAGATCGAATATCATATTAATTAATCTTAATATCTGTCACTCTCACAGGTGCCTTTTTCTCTTAATCCCTCTCACTACACGGTTCCTTTATTTTTTATTTCTATTTTTTGGTAGAAAGAGATAAGAAACAACAAAACGAAACCAAAGATTAAAATTCTCAATTCAAAAGCACCAAGGAACCCGGAGGTGTATCAACAATCTGCTGAAGAGTTCTCTTCCCACAACGTATGTCTTATATTCCTAAATCAATCTTATCTTTTGAATTTTTTTATTATGATTATCATTGAAGAAAGAGACAAATTCCAATCTTAATTATTATTTTTAATTTAAATTCAAAAAAATAAGGAAAGAAAAAAATTGGAATGCACTTCTATTCATAAATTGACTCACAATATAGTCAGTTTTTGTTTCCAAATTTGAAGGACCAACGCCCAAAGGCAACCAAACTAAACAAAGTCCAGACTTTTCGAATAAGAAAAAATTATTTATACCAAAAGATTATTATTAATAAGTAATTTTTAAGATGCAAAGCATCGGGTTTTTTTACTTATTTAAAAAACTATTTTGGTATTGATAATTTAATTATCAACAATTATATACTTTCGTCTCTAAGCATACATCCTTTGATTCAGTTATATACTTTTATTTCTCGTGCTCTCACAAGAGTTTAATCTTCCTTCTTTTGTTTTAAATTTTAAGAGCAAATAGTTTATACATATATAGATAGTATAAATTATTTTTACACTATTATTTGATAATAAATATTAATTGTTATTTATAGTAAGCTTAGCGTGACAATTTTTCTATACGTGCATAGAAAATTGTTTGATTATAGAGAATTTTTTTATATTAAATTGATGCAAAAATTTATGTTGTAATATTATTTCTCTACACTGTCTTCCTCGACGCATCACATAAGTCATAAGGCAATGCGTTGTCAAGTGTATTCGAAATAAGTCTTGACATACTATTTTAGTTAATTTTTAAATTTTTCTTTTATTAGCTAAAAAAATATTTTAAAACATTTACTTTTAACTTTTTTTAATTTAATTACTCTTTTAAAAATTCATCACTATTTAAATATAATTCTTTTTCTTTGTTTCTTCTTTCCTAAATGATTTTTTTATTAAATTTATTAACAAAAAATTCACATAATTAACAAATGTGGTTAAAAATAATAAAAAAATGACAAATTTAATAAAAATAAATTACATGTGGATTATAATTAACTCTAAATTTAAAGACTTAAAACATAATTTTCGTGTCTCATGAAAATATTTTTATTTTTGTTCTGAAAATTTTGTTTAGAAATAATGAAAATATCATTTTTTTTTAAATCCTACAAATATATGAGATAACTATAATTATTTAAATTAAACCACTGTAACATATATTTTCAATAAATCAAATTAATATATACAAATATTTTAATTTATTTTTAATTTAAAGATAATACGATAACATAAATATAGTAGGATTTCATAGAATTTTTAAACAATATTCTCCATTTACCTTTTTATGAAGATTTTTTTTATTTTTATAATAATTAAATCAAAATATATTAGTAATAAATTTTAATTTTTTTAGGATATAATTGATTTTACCAACATTCTATAAAAATTCTATAAAAGTTAAACTCTATTATTAAAAACAGTTTTTTTTTTCAAATTAACTAATATCAAATAATTTATATAAATGTGTGTTATATTTAAATGATAATCATGAAATAATAAAATTAAAATTACGAAATTCATTTTAAAAATTTAGTTTAATTTTTAAATGTTTACTTTTTGAATTTATTATTGTTTATTAATTATTATTTTTTTAATTAAAATATAATTAATAACGCAATATATGTTTTTTTTAAATATATAAATAATTAAAAAAAAGTTTATATTAACATCGGTTTTTTCAAAAACCGATGTTAACATCATTAGTTAACATCGGTTTTTGAAAAACCAATGTTAACTAATGATGTTAACATCGGTTTTTCAAAAACCGATGTTAACGTGTATGCATTAACATCGGTTTTTTGAAAAACCGATGTTAACATATCATACGTTAACATCGGTTTTTGAAAAACCGATGTTAACTAATGATGTTAAGATCGGTTTTTCAAAAACCGATGTTAATGTGTATGCATTAACATCGGTTTTTTGGAAAATCGATGTTAAGAATAATACTTTATTTACAAATATGCCACCGCGTTTAACTTAACATCGGTTTTGTCCAAAACCGATGTTAATAAACCGATGTTAAAACTGCTTTTTGTAGTAGTGAGTACACCAGAGAGAAATCTTCCTATGGAGAAAGGTACGCATTATTATCTGTTTATCTATTGTTTGTGAGAATCATAAGTTTTAAGATCCTGTTGGTTTTCTATAATTGATAGTCTAGGAAACCCCTTAAGAATTTTTACAAGAAAGAGTCGCGAGCAAGAACGTGAGTTAGAGTGAGCATCTCTGAAAAAGGAATTTCAAATTTTATATTTTTTTAGAGAATTTGAAATTTCATTGTTCTAGTCAATCAAAATGATTCATAAAAATACCAAAAATTAAATTTCCTTTCAAATATTATATCCAAACAAGCTATTTTATCATGAATAATTTTAAATTCCTTGAAAAAATGAATTTCCCTACTGAATTGCTCCATCCAAACATAATTTTAGAGAACAAGTAGTTATTTACCTGCATACACACATAAAACCACGTCAGCATAAGACATACAATTGTTAATGGCGGATGACGATTCATGGCATGAAAGAAGTTAAAGATTTGTTACAAAGATATGACAAACACATACATGTCCTTTTATCAAAATGACTAAATTCATGATAGCATGGTGATGCTAATGCAAGATACCTATCAAATTAAATTATTAACTTTATAGTAATTTATTTTTACCTCAACCAATCATAATTGTGTTATATTGATGAGACTACTTATAATAAGTATAAATGTATAATTAATTATGAAAAAAAAAAGTTATGTACTATTAGTAAGAAAGAATGAAATAATATGAGTATGTTTTCTTCTTTCTTTTGGTAACGAATAATGAAGTAATAAGAAGATTTGATTTAGTTATAATATTGTTTTATCTAGAATATCATTATTATTATTTTTTATATGTAGGAATCAAATAAGGAGATTTACAATAACTCACATCCTACTCAACCAACTAGGTTAGATTCTTGTGGTAAAATACATTATTTTATAAAGCAAATATATTTTTAAATCCATTGTTAACTTTGTAATTATAATATACTCTTCATTTTTTACTTGTATTTTATAATCTTAACTAAAAATTTAAATAAAGATTAACAAAGGATAAAAGAATGAAAATAGATTAACTAAAAACTGAAATAAATCAATATATATATATATATATGTATATATATATGTGTGTGTGTATATATATATAATGGTCTTTATTGGATAAAAATTAATAGATCTCATTTATTAAATTGCATATATAAATTATGTATATGTGGATGTCATCATTGAACTGACTCAATTGAGATTTTTTAATGGTTAAATTTACCATAAATTGTCAATGGAAAATTCTCAAGAAGATGTTTAATAGTTTTCTTTGACATGAGATTATCATAGTAATTAACAGATTATTTGTTATGTTTTGATTCTGGACACCTAATGCTTTAGAGCACTTGTTGAATGAATATTGGATATGATTAAATACCTGTAGAATTAATGATTAATCAAGAAGGAATCCATCAACTCTTGGTAATGAGTTTGAGCTCAATGAATAAAATTATATCCTGGCCAAGAAAATTAAATGAAAGAAGAAATGAGTTTTGGGGGTTATTATAAGTTAACTTAAAAGAAGAGTTTGACAGTAATACCATACTCTAGGGTTAACCTAGAGCTTCAAAGATAAAGAAATTATTATATTATTCTTTTAATGGTTCTTGAAAGTAAACCGCTACTTCATGTTATTCGGACATTAAGGAGTATTGCTAAATGTCTACCTTGATTAATATATTAATTTAATTAATATATTGCTGACTTAATATTGAACTTATGGGATCACATACAAACGAGTGTTCTAATCTCTATTAAGAAAACTATTTTAATATTTAATGATCAATTAAATTAGAGAATTTAATATGATCAAATGATTAATTAATTTCCTAAGTGAAATATTATTATATTGTTTACTAGCAATGAAAATATAAATAATATAAATATTGGGTGAAAGAAAAGAAACAAACCAAAGGATTTCATGTTTGGATTTTGGTTTGAAAAGCTATTATATACAAGTTGGACTTGATCAATTATTATTTCTAATTTCAAATTGCTAAATGGTTGGCAACAAAAAATAACAAGAAACTATATTTTAAAATGGCTTAAAAGATAATATAGTTGTTTCAATTTTATGTTATCTTCTGCGTGCTATAAATACAGCCCTAGGATGCACCAATTATTTTTCCACCAGTCAAAGTTATTGACGAATAGAGATTAGTCTCGGTATGGATATACATGAAATCTTCACATTATTGAAAAAGAAAATTATGTTTCAAGAGCTCATCAACATGTACATAATAAATCTTTTTTTATTCTGGTGTGTGTTTTGAACACTTTTTTCCCTTCACTTTCTAGGTGGCAAGAATCATCTATTCTGATAAATATTTTCTTGACCTAACTCGGTGATTAATTTTTGTTTTTAACTCATTTTGGTAATTAAAAAAACAACATATATAGATACACACCTTTTTATATGCTTCTCCTATTTTTAGGGTTTCAAACACTCGTGGAGTCATGGCGCATAGGTTATGTTAAGAAAAGGGCCAAGTCAATTGGATTTAGGGTGTTGCTTTGGACACCCAGCAACCTAGGTGAAAGGGCTAAAATTCCCTTTACCTATTTAATATAAGAAGGAACAATGACTTGTCCGTAGGAGTCACTTCTTCTCTAACGCCGCATCTGCTTCTTCTTTGTCCTCTGCTTCCCTACTTCTTGTTCATCTACTTCTTTTTTCTGCTTGCTGCCGCTGTTGGTGGTTCGTGGTTGTTCTTGGGTCACGGTTCTTCTTCTTCTTCGTTGCGTGATCTTCTTCGAGTAACTTATTCTTTTTTCCCTCTTTTTGTTGATTCGTCGTTGTTGCTTTTTTGAATGATTGTATTGTTTTGGATGTTGTTGATATTAATTTGATGTTGTTGTTTGAAGCAATGTCGAAGATGAAAATGACATTTTTTCTGAAGAAAAACAAAACCCACATACGGATTGACAATTTTTATGGGTCATACAAGTTGATGATCCGTATGGTGTTTTTTTTTATAAAAAAATGAAATTATTTATTTTTCAATTTTTTCTATTTCTTTTTTGAATTTTTTGTTTACATTCTAAATATATATTTGTCAATTATTATTTAATTTTTTTTGTAGAGTAATGTTGTTTTGTAATAGATAGTATAATTTTATAATTTTTTCTGATTTACTTGTGAAGTATTGATTTTATTTATTAAAAAATATTTTAGTCATTACTAAGACTAGATTAGATTGTTGATACTAACACTATATTAGATTAGATTGCACAAACTAAGATTAGATTGGTGCAAAAATTAATTTTAAATATTGTAATATTATAATTGTTTGACTATTAAAAAAATTGAACCAGATAGTTAAAATATATTAAATTTTTTACTTATAAAAAATAATAAAATCATAATGAAAAATAATTTATATTTGTTAGTTACAAAAAATATTTAAATGAAAAATTTAAATAATTTAAATTCCTTATTAAAAAAATATTGAAACAAATTTTAATTGTATAATAAATCTATTAGTTATAAAAAATTATTGAAACCAAAATTTTTAAAATTTAAAATGGTTAATTAGTTTTTTAAAAAATTGATTGAAACGAAACTGTAAATGAAAACTGATTAAAAATTTTAAAAATTGAATTGATGAAACCAAAATTTAAAATTTAAAATTTAAAATATGATAAGATTGTTAGTTTAAGATAATGATTGAAATTAAATTTAAAAATATATTAAATTTAGTAGTTATAAAAAATATTGAAACCAAAATTTAAAATATATTAAGACTGTTAGTTTTTAAAAATGATTGAAACCAAATTTTAAAATATATTAAGTTTGTTAGTCATAAAAAATATTGAAATAAATATATTAAATTATTTAATTTTTTTAGTTTTAAAAAATATTGAAACAAATATTTAAAAGTCATAATAAATTTGTTAGTTTTAAGAAATCATGAAACCAAAATTTAAAATATTTTTAAATTATTAGTTAGTTTAAAAGAATTGTTGAAACCAAAATTTAAAATATATTAAAATTGTTTGTTTCAAAAAATGATTTAAACGAAAATTTAAAAGATTTTAAACTTGTTAGTTTAAAAAAAGATTATGGGGTGAGAACTAAAGGTCTTGGTCGGACTTTAGACCGAGCAATAGGAAAATTCCTCAGGAGGAGAGAGGTGAGTGCCGATGATAATGATGCCAGCAGCGAAGGCCTACGCATCTGTGCGTAGGCAGTGACAACATGTTGTTCCTATGGCCGCATATGATTTAAACGAAGAGCAACAAGAACCACGTACTTGTTGAAGAAGTTGTTAATGATGTTTTGAGGGTTTTCCAGGCACACCCCATGACACATCAGTTCTGAGAAATTTTGAAAATCATATTGCTCTAAGAATCTGGAATTGAGAGGTATGTAATTCTTAAAAAACATAAAGCACATAGTTTATAACTTAATATTTTTTTTTGTTACATGATCAATATTATTATTTGCAGGAACATCCTGAGTTGAAGCTATCTTCCCATGGAAGGAAGATGACTAAGTTCGGGAGGCCTGCACCAGAGATTGAAGGCCTTATGGCTGCTAGCAAACTAAGTCCTTTGATCGCATGTTCCCTAGATACGGGCGATCAAGGACTAATGTCTATTTTTGTGGAACACTGGCATAGGAAAACTAATAGTTTCCATTTTCCTGTCGGAGAGGAGACTATCTCCTTGGATGACGTGGCATCCTTCTTACATTTGCCTATCGTAGTGGCATTCCACAGCTTCAAGCAAATTTATGTCGACTTCGTTGCCGATATGTTGGTGGACTTACTCGAGGTCAGCGTTGCAGAGGCGAGAGCGAAGACAATTCAATGTCATGACTCTTGTGTTTGATTATCATGGCTGCGAGACGTGTATCAGACGAAAATCAAGGCATGTCACTGGATTGTAGCAGCGTGAGCGTATTTGTTGCGTCTGCTTGGATGCATACTCTTTGCTAACAAGAGTGTTACACACGTGCACGTGGTATTCTTGGATGCACTGCGTGACTTGACATAGAGTGGGACTTACGCTTGGGGCGCTGTTGCACTTGTTCATATATATGATAATTTAAATGAGGCATCAAAGAGCACGACGAGGCAGCTTGAAGAGTATATCACTCTGTTACAGGTTAGCTCAAAATGTTAATAAAACATTTTTTTTATTGGTGTTGGTTATTACATGTTGTCGATTATTTTAATGAATATGTTTGAAAAATTTATCTAGTGTTGGATCTATGAGTATTTCCTGTCTGTTGGTTCCGCCCTAGCTGTCGAGGATTATGACGAGAGGAGACCGCGTGCACGTTGATGGACCTCTGGCAAGGCACTGCCCATGTCGACGTATTGTAGGCGTCCGGACAGACTAACCTCAGACATAGTGTGCTGGATTCCATATGGTGACCACCGCTCAATTAGAAAATTTGAGGTCATTTCGTTGTTTTCTTGCCATCTTAGATGGGGTCCCTTGACCGTCGTTCACCGGACGAAGAGGGTTGTACGACAGTTTGGATACATCCAGACTATTCCACCACATCCTACTGCACCTTTAGTTTCTGTTGAAGAAATGAATGATAGATGGATGTAGTTCCATGACTGCATTGCACCTGTAGGGCAAATCTCTATAGTGTTTGGCCAGTGTTCGTCATATTACATGGAGTGGTTCTACATGATTTCGCATCCATTCATGACTCTGGCACAAACAGGGGATCCTCTTAGAGTTCCGTCAGTTCAGCAATATGACACATTTGTTGAACCAGATGTGCATCAACAACCGGTGGTGACAACGACACCTGATGAAGCAGACATTGATGTGCATCATCCTGGACATGTAGTGGTAATATATTTTTTTGGTATTTTGTGTTGTTGTTTTCTTTTCTATTTTATTACTAACAATTGTTATGTTTTCTTTTTCACTTACAAGGATGGTTATGTAGCAATTGTTGATAAGTTGGAGAGGCTTCTGAACCGAGGATCCTGATCGAAGGAACAAAAACCTATACTATTGTTGAAGAATGTTTGAGCATCGCAAGAAGCTGCATTAGCCAACCAAATGTAGGTCACAGATCGTTGAAGAATGTATAGATGGTCATTGAAGTTGTTGTTTTTCCTTATATATGTCAATTTTAATTTTTTGGATAATTTATTTATTTGGTACATTTATGTATTGATAGTAACATTTGGTTAATTTATAATTTCGGTGCCTTACTTACGGACACATTTTTAATTATGCTATACAAATTTTTGTCATTCGTTTATCGTTAATTAGTTGTTAATATTGATTTGAGGAATTAATTAATTTGTCCTTAACAAATTACGAATGTATGTTTTTTGTAACATTGAAGCATCATAAATCATTTTCAAAGTTGGCAGTACACTGTCAATTGCATGCGTCGGTTTAAAAAAATGAATACTACACGTACGTACTGACATAAAAATGACTAGTCAGTTGTTTTAATTCTGATAATAACAATGCAAAATTAAAGCATGACACAACATTGTTGTACTTGACAACACATAGTAAGTGACACGCGTTTATTTTAAAAAAAATAACACAAGTAGTTTCAGTGAACAACAACTATATATACCACACCAACACTCTAAAAAATCACACATTCTTGCCCAACCTACCTTTAGAAACCAAATTTTACAAGAAACTATGACATTTTTGAGAGAAACAAGCAGTCACACCATTGTCAACTCCAAATTAGCTTTTATTTTTCTAAATGGATCGATCATTCTTCTCTGGCCTATACTCAGCACTCCTTTCGCAAGCTATTAACAGAAATGAGGTGCTTCCTCTAACACTAGTATTGGTGTCTAACCTCATTATCACGACAACAAATCCAATGTCATGAGCCACCGATCGAGTCCAATGTAAAACTTCATCATGACTAACAAACAACTATAACACAATTCAAAAAAGGTATGAGATCAATAAGCATTTATGTAATATAATTACTGTACCAACAACAAATTAGACAAATACCTGAGAAGTATTAAAGGCATCAGAGTAATCAACGCGTTCTACTTTCATGCCAGCATCTTCCTTATTTTCAACATTCATATCAACTTCTTCAGACATGATACTATCATGCATACACTATTCTTCATGCATCTTAATAAAATATTTAACAAATTCAATAATAAAAAAATACAACTTAAAAAAATTATATAATCATCTCATTTGTTATCGACACAAATATAGCTCTGTACAAAAATAAAATAAAAAAGTATTGTACATCATATAACCACAGACTACAGTTTTACTACATATCATCATTAAAATATCATATAAATTCTAATAAATAAATCATTCAATAAATATCATATAAATTCTAATAAATACATCATTTAATAAAATACCAACTTTTTTTAATTATTAATCACTATAATAAACATGTAAATACATAATTCAGTTAAATGTATACTCAAAATTGTTTTAGCAATCTAATGTTATTTTTACCAATCTAATTACTAAATTATTTTCAATTAATTACTAAATTAATTTTTAAGCAATCTAAAATTATTTTTAACAAATTTTAAAATTTTATATATATTATCATTTTTTTACCAATCTAATTACTAAATACATTTTTTTATTATTTTTATACCGCTATAAAATAATATCACCAAATCAATATTTCTAAAATTGCTAAAACTATTACAAAAAAATAACACTACAAAATAAATTAAATAGATAAATCAAATTAAATAAATAAACAAATTAAACAAATTTTATTTACAATTTTTTTAAAAAAAAACCTACGAATTGATAATTTGTATGGTGGACCATACGGATTGTCAATCCGTATGTTTTTAAAAAAATTATATATACCTCTTCTTCTTCGACAACGAATAACTACCTAACTTCACCATACCCTTGCCAACAATGCACGTACATTACCGGAGACAAAAAAAAACAAAACCTCCTATTTATAAACGAAAATACCCAAAAGGATATTTTTAGCATTTTCAAAATTTGCTAAGGGAGTGAGATTTTGCCGGGGGAACAAGATGCTGCAGAAATGAAAAACAAAACTTCCTCTTTATAAACGAAAATACCCAAAAGGATATTTTTATCATTTTCAAAAATTATTGGGTGCCTCAAGCAGTTGTCTTGAATTTAACAATTTTTTTGCCATATTACAAGTTTCGCCTTGGACAACATATGAATGACATCCACCATGGCCAGTCATATAAAATCTACAACACCATGGCCTATATGGTGAGTTTTTTTCTTTATACACCCCAAATTTCCCTTCCCTTATTATAACTTCCTTTCGACTTTCTTCTTCCTTTCTCCTTCATTGACGCACTCTTGAGGTGCAGGAGGCGTGGTTCACATATATTTTGGACAAAGTGGGTATTTTTTTCCTTTTGATTTGCATATATTTTTGGGTAGTTGAATCCATAAGATACAAAAAAAAAATTCCTTATGAAAAATCATTTTTGAAATTATGCTAACATAATTTTGGAAATGCAATAATGGAAAACATGCATTTCAGAAATACATTTCCTGAACTATGATAGCATATTTCTGGAAAAAAAAAACATTTATGGAATTATGCTAGATTGTTGTACACAAACCAAAAAACACTAGTGAAAAGAAAAGAAAATAGTAATTTTGTAAAAGTAATCTTTATCATTATTAATTTATTTTTTTAGCCCATTTCATTAATATTACAAGGGATATAAGTAAAAAAATAATTAATGTTTAATTAAAAAATTAAAATAATAATTATTTTAGGATAATTTTTTTTCTTATCCGACAATCATTAATTTATTATGAGACGGAGGGAATAGAAAATATAACCAAAAGCATTTATTAATTATTCATAAATAATCAATTTCATAAACTGCACATTTATTTTGAAGTCATATTCATGAAGCACTTTTAATGTTCTTATTTAGTTTAAGGTTAAAGAACTCTATTTTTTGTTGAATGTGGACTTGGGAGTGTGAGATTATTATTATTATGAAAATAGTATTCTCTTGTTTTGCTTGATTTTGATTCTCATGGTGAGGAGTGAGTATGTTGTGTTTCTAAGGAAATACGAGAAGCTATCTTCTGCACTATAAGAAAAGTGCATAGTAGTGTCAGATTGTCACAAGCCTACGTTAATAATGAAAAATACTATTTTAGCATTGGCCAAACCTCCGAGCTAACAAAGGCGACAAAATAATAAAATAATAAAATAATAATAATAATAATAATAATAATAATAATAATAATAATAACATTGTCTCTTCAATATTAATATATCTAGCAAGAAGTGTGGCTTGTGCCCCTTTTGTGTTGTTAAGATCTCACAAGGTTATGTTGTTGTGCCTAAGTCATTCAATGTCATGTTTTTTGTTTTTTATTTATAAAAATGGTAGAACAAGAAGAAACCCCAATATTATCGAATAAGACATTAATGGAATTCTAAGACTAGAGATGGGAACGCCGATAAGCCTATCTATGAAACCTGCAAATCACAAAAACGCAAACCAAAAACCATGTCCAATGAAGCGCTCAATTCTGATGGGCTTTGTTTTAGCAAACCCGCAATCACATTTTTAGCATGCAAGATAAATGGGCTAGTCCACATCCACAAAATAAATTTTAAAAAATAAAAAATTAAACTTAAAAATCTACAATCTAAAAAAAATAGAAAATGCTGCATAATTGTTATCCTTTTTTTAACTAATCTTTATAAAAACAAAGTTAATTTACGTACTAACAATTTTTTCTGTTAATTTGATTTTGATATAGAACTTGTTTAACAAAAATCAAATTATTAACATAAAAGTTATGAATACTAAGTATAAGATATCATACTAATAAATGATTCTATTAGTGTAGAAAATTTATGTATGCATTTACCACATCATATATTGTTGGTAAATATATATTTTATCATATTCTTAATTCTCAATATAAGTCAATGATTGCACTAAAATATTTTTTCTTAATAATCAATACTAACGAGACCAAATTAAACAATAAAACTTTAATACAAACAATAATACTTAATCAATACTCGATTAGAGTAGTTTACTAACAAAGATTGATCTAGTGGTTAAGGGATGAACATATATTTCACAAGAACATGAGTTCGATTTTTGTTGCAGAGATATGAGAACCTTGCTAGTAAATAATTTATAAATACCTCTATACATACTCATTGAATCTTGAGGCCTGCTTTGATATGGTAAACTTTAAAACACCAAAAAAATAATTACAATGGGCTTAAAAAGCCTCTAGGGACCCATAGACTCTATATTTAACCCATGGGTTAAAAGTTTGGGCTAAAAAGCTCACATTTTGAATGGGCAATAGAGTCCATATACCATGCAAGTTAGGTTGGCCTACAGGCCTTGATGCATAAAATATGTTTGTTAAGGACAAATATACCTCACAGGTAGTATTACAAACTCTAAAAGTTTGGATATCATATCCTAGAGACTATTTGTATTTTCAAATAATTTAATTTGCATAAAATTATACAATTTGGATTTTATCGGAAGTTGAAGGATTTGTGTCTAATTACTTTGTCAAAAAATAATATTCTAGATTAATTAGAGACATTACACCATAAGTAGCTGTAGAATATGATTATATTTTTCTTTGGGGTGGGGACCTAAGAGTTGAGCATTTCCATCCAGATAAGTTAGTAGAATTATGTTTTAACTTTTGTTAATTTTCCACTTGCTTTTCATTCAAATATGAAACTATAAGTTTCTTGTCTAAAGTGTATTTTACCTCTAATATATCCTATTCATATTATCAACAATAAGTTACCCATGTGCCTTTGCTAGTACATATCCTTTCGTTGGTCACATAACATTTGAGACATATGTTTCTTGCTTAAGTATTGTCACTATTGTGGAACAAAATATACACTATTCTTAGATATGCTTTATCTGATTGGATCAAATTGGAAGGAAATTATTGAGATAAGACTATTTTGTTCTTATTAACTTTATTTGATTTGTTAATTGCTATCATAATATTTGTTACATTGTGAGTTGGATTATTTTATTGGAAAGCAATTGAAAATTAATTTTTTTTAAATACCGTTTTTCAGTTTCGAACTTGTTCATAACTGGTTCAAAACTAGTTTTAAAAATAAGGTTGGTTTAATTTCGAACTAGATTTTTAAAATCAATTTCTGTTTAGAACTGATTTATCAAATTAGTTCACAAATTTAGTTAGCAAATCAAGCCGTTTAAACCAGTTTGAAATCAGGTCAATTTGATTTTTTCCCCAAATTGGTTTTTTCACACCCCTACAAAATTGTGGTATGCCTAAACTGGTAGGACAATGTTTGGTGAGTAGAGAGTAAGACGAGGCTAACGAAAATGTCTTTGAGACTTCTAGCTTCCAAAACCAAGAATCTGTCATCCCCGAAATTAAACATATTGCTTGTAAATTAGTTGTGACTAATTAACTAGTTCCTATGCATTAAGAGATCTCCCTATGAATGAGAAAGTTGTTCACCAAGCATAAAAAGTAAGGAATTGGCACTAGGACAATTTGGAACTTGCAACCATGAAAAGGTAGGCATTTGTACCAAATTAATATCCACTTATACCTACTTGTGTTGGAACTCAATGGCATGTTTAATGTTATATTTTAACTCTCAAAACATGGTTGTGTTCCAATAGAATGAGACAAAAATCAACTGCAAATCAATAAGCATTGGTTGCAAAGAATTGTCGCAAAATTAAGTGTGATGATGGGGGAATTTTTGGAGGATGAATATATGCAACTCACATTCCCACAATCTAAAACTATTTTTGAGACTTAAATCCACAAGCTTCACATGCCAAACTTTCTTATGTGTCAAAACTTTCTTTTTCTTTTAGTATTACACAAGAATAATATACATTAGTAAAATATCCTTAAAGTGTTTTTTTTTGTTACACATTTATAAATTATCTTTTAAAATTATTTTAGTTATAATAACAAAACTGTTTGGATAAATCCCTTAACCTTAGACATAATTTTGTTAGTAAAAATAAGAGACATGGAATGACCAATGAAAAATGTGTTTTTCAAATCATTTAGCATATGTTTTGGTTAACGTTGTAAGAGTATCCGACAAAAACATTTCTTTCATAACTATTTTTCATTAGAGGGTAAAAAATTGATAGAATGATTACTGAATTATGTGGATGAAGAAATTAGAGGTGACAGTCATGAAAATATTGCATTGATAGGTGATGAGCATAGTCTGTATAAGAAAAACATGACTAGTCTTGGGACATAAAACGAAATGTAATAAAACTTGATGGCATTGTTATGCAGCCCAAATGAATGGAATTCTGGAGTGACAGCAGGACTGACTACAAAGAACTGCTATGGTGAAACTACTCCAATTACTAGCACTGGCACATCATACCCTGGTGTGTACCCAGAACAAATGAGGGTTGTGGACATGGTAATTAGAGGAATGAGTAACCCTGCTTATCTTCTTGACATCACAATGCTGTCAGCATTTAGGAAGGATGCACGTCCCTCCATTTATAGTGGTGATTTGAATCCTCAACAAAGAGTTAACCCTACCTACTCAGCTGATTGTAGCCACTGGTGTCTTCCTGGATTGCCAGATACTTGGAATGAACTATTCTATACTACCTTGTTCTATTAAATTTTGTGGTTTGCTAACTAATTAACACATTTCCTCTTCACTGTTTTTTATGAGTATTAGTAGGTAATGCATTTATTGAGAGAATGAGAGGGTTGCATGATATAGCAGCAAGTGATTCATATGTAGAGATGTACTAATGAGATGGAAGAATTTTTTATTTATTTTGAAAAGGAGGATTAGGATAGTTTCCGGTTCAAGGTATGAGAAATCTACCTTATCAAATGCAACCTATTAATTATGAAAGCTCCACTTGGGCAATCCCTAGAGATTAGAAAAGGAGTTTTCTTTTTCCTATTAATGTAAGCAAACAATTTTAGTATACATTTCCTAAGTAAAAGAAAAAGTTTAAGTACACTTGTGCATTTGTTTTGGAAATTAATTTCATGGATATGTACTTTAAAATACGTTTGACTTGTGGACCACTATTAAGTCTACTTTGACCCCGACAGCCCAATAAGGGCAATTTATATGCACTTAGTTTTTGCTTGATGCACCTCACTTTTTATATCCGCACATTACCCTTAACCACAGCCTTGGCCCTTCGTTTCATTACCTCTCCATCTCCCGGGCTTGTGATAGCTCCCTCCACCTCTCTGCTTTCACTAGTGACGGTGCCAAGGTCGTCGAAGTGAAGGTCCAAAGATCCCTAGCTCTCACTAGCGCATTACAAAATTCTTGACATAATGGAATCGTTGATCCATAATATATAGGTATTTTGGAAATGTATTCCAAAATGATTATTATGTAATATATGTTGATATATTACTAACCAAGCATTTTGGAGTACATTTCTAGAATATTTGTATCATTCTAGATCTATAAATTCATAATAAACAGGTATTCCAAAATGCATATTTTGTAATATATGTTGATTATTATAGAATAAACATTTTAGAATACATTTTAAGAATACATGCATCATTTTAGATCAATGAATTTGTAATATGTTGGTATTCTAAATTGCATGTTTCATAATACATATATTATAGAATAGACATTTTAGAATACATTTTTGAAATACTTATAAATTATGGATCAATGATTTTGGGAAACACTTAACACAAATGGATGTTGAAAAAAAAAAGCACCACAAATAGCCCTGCGAAGTGGCTTCAACGATGGTGGTGCGATGCCTTCATCGATGATTTTGGAGTGACTATTTTTGTTGAATGGCGGATGGCAAAGGTGTGACAACTGCTACTATGAACAAGGAGCGATGCAATATGTTATGAAATACGGATAAAGGAAGAGAACACTAATAGAGAAAGGAAATTATATTTCTACCTATCTTATTCCTACGGTGCACCTCTACAAATAGGCACTCGCAGGCACAACTGGATAAGAATACATGCAAAAAGGTACCATACCTCCCTAACCAACATGTTGGGATATTCTCGACAATATTAAAGGGCACACACTAACAAAACACACTACTAAAGGACACATACGCATTAAAGGATACGCACTCACAAACACGCAATACAGGATTTGCAAAAATCCTTTATTTTATTCTACTCCTATCTGCACCATTCACACGAAGTCTTGGAACCTTCGAGGTGTTGTGATCCTTCTTTTGGGCCTCTCGGTATAGACTGCTTGTGACCCGCTTGGTCTATCACTCCCAACCTCATCAAAAATCACATTGTCCTTAAGGTGATAGGTGCCCTTCAATGTGACCCAGTCCTCCCACGAGGTGTCGTCTACGTGGAGACCCTTCCACTGCACTAGAACTTGGAGATGCATGTCTTCATCTGGACCTTCCCGACGCGAGCTAAGAATAGCTAACGGTGTGATCACAAGTTGGCTATCCAAGGTCGTTGGTGGGAGTGGAAGTGGCGTGAGTTGATTGTCAACATCTTGAAGAAATGGCTTGAGTAGTGAGCAATGAAAGACCGGGTGAATGCGAGACCCTGCTGGCAACAGAAGTCTATAGACCACCGGACCTATGTGTTTGATAATCTTAAAAGGTCCATAATAACGCTGGGCAAGCTTGTGGTGAGTTGTTCCAGTGACTGGAGATTGTCGATATGGTCATAGTTTGACCATCACACTATCCCCCACCTCAAAACACACCTCTCGACGATACTTATCCGCAAAGTGCTTCATGCATTCCTGCGCTTTAAGCAACTTCTTTCTCAGGCTAGCAAACAAGGTTTCCCGAGAAGTCAACAGTGTGTCAACCGCATCCACTGATAATGATCCTTGAATATACTGAAGAACCGTAAGTGGTTCCTTGCCAAAGGTTACCTCAAATGGGGAACTGTCAGTACTCGTATTCCTCGAGGTATTGTAGGACCACTCTACCCATGGTAGAAATTTTCCCCATGTAGCTGGTTTGTTATGGAAAAATGCTCATAGATATTGATTGATGATGCGGTTCATTACCTCCGTTTGTCCATCGAACTGGGGGTGATAAGCAGAGCTGAAGCGTAACTTGGTCCCTGAAATTTTAAAGAGTTCCAGCCAAAATTTACAAATGAAAAGAGGATCACGATCAGACACCAAGCTCTTTGGCATGCCATGGTGTTTTGCTACTATATCCAGGAAGACACTGGCCACCTGATAAGCCGAGAATTGCGCAGGCAAGAGACCCAAATGGATACCCTTTGAAAGGCGATCCACAACCACCAATATCATTGTGTGCCCTCGATATGGTGGTAAACCCACAATGAAGTCGAGTGGAAAGTCTTCCAACGGTCTATGGGGAAGAGATAATGGCACCAGAAGCCCAGCTGATTTTTGGGTTTCGTATTTAGTGGCTTGACAGTCCGGACATCTACCCACAAAATGGCAAACATCTTCGCGTATCGAACGCCACGTAAAATTAGCCTGAATTTGAGCTAAAGTCTTGGTGCCCGTAGGTATGGAATGGAATTCATGTAACAAGACTGGAATGAACTTTAGGTCATTGGGAAGCCATATTCGACCACTCTGCAATATTAAACCATCTGAGTACAAAAAGTCAGGATGTTGAGATGGTTGTTCCTGCAACTCTTTTCGAAGGTTCAAGAACTCCTGATTGGCTGCCAGTTCTCGCTTAAGGTCATCCATGATGGTGAAATCAGGGACTGATAACCAAAACACCATGCCCTTGTCCACCTCAGAAACCTGAGAGAGAGCATCAGCGATACGATTCGAAAGGCTTGAACGATATTGTATGGGGAAGTCATACCCCATGAGTTTGGTAAGGTACTTGTGTTGTTCAAGCATTTGCACATTTTGACTCATCAATTCTTTAAGGCTCCGGTGATCAGTGAGTATCATAAATGGGTGACCCAACAAATACTACCGCCACTTCTTAACGGACGAAGTTATTGTGCACAACTCACGAACATATGTCGAAGCTTGTTGTAACCTTGGGCAAAATTGTTTGCTGAAAAATGCTATAGGGTGGTGTTGTTGGGATAACACAACACCCATGCCCAGTCCCGAAGCATCCGTTTCTAAGGTAAATGGTAAGGAGAAATCAGGTAAGGGAAGTACCGGAGTAGTGCCGACGGAAGTTTTTAAAGCCTAGAAGGCATCCTGCACTATGGTGGGTGGACCATTCGAAGGTATCCTTAGTGAGGAGATGAACTAAGGGTGCCGCTATCGCTGCGTATCCTCTAATGAAACGTCTATAAAACCCAGTAAGGCTTAGAAATCCTCGAAGAGTATGAAGAGAAGTGGGTGACGGCTATTGTTGTATGGCGAGAATCTTCTCCTACACTGGTTTCACACCTGTACCTGAAACCATATGTCCTAAATACTTAATTTGGCATTGAGCAAAGGCACCTTTGGATAATTTCAGAAAGAATTGGCCCTTCTTAAGCAACTGAAATGTGTACTCCACATGATGTACATGAGCCTCGAATGTTTTGTTGAAAATCAAAATATCATAAAAAAAATGATAATGAATTTACGCAAGTGTGGCCGGAACGTGGTATTCATTAATGTCTGAAATGAAGAGGGAGCATTGCAGAGGCCATAAGGCATAACATGAAACTCATAATGCCCTTCATGAGTGTGAAAAGCTATCTTATACACATCTTTCTCCTGCATTAAGATCTGATGGTACCCTTGAAGTAAGTCTAACTTTGTAAACCAGCAAGCTTCGCCAAGTTCATCAAGCAACTCATCAATGGTAGGTATCGGAAAGTGATCCTTTACTGTTATCGCATTCAATGCCCTATAGTCGATGCAAAATCACCATGAACCATCTCGTTTCTTTACCAGAAGAACTGGGATGAGAATGGGCTTTGGCTTGGCCGAATTATGCAATTACACAACATGTTGGTAACTTGCAACTTAATTTCTTGTTTATGAAAGTGTGGATACCTGTAGGGGCGTAACCATAGCAGCGCAGAGTTCAGTAGGAGGTTAATGGTATGATTAATCTGTTTGGTTGGAGGTAGAGTGGATGGGTTTTGAAACAAACAAGCGTATTGTTGAAGAAGAATGTTGATGTCAGGGCACTGGGTAGAGGTTCGGGTGATTTGGTTGGAAGGGAGCTTAGTTTCTGTGAGTATAATGTGAAGAAGGGCATTGACACCGTTAGATTGAACTACGCGCCATAGCTGGTGGTGTGTTACATCGTGAATGACATCCTCGCGATCTCCCCGGAGTTCAACAATACGACCTTGGTTCATGAACTTCATAGTTAAGTCCATATAATCAGTCAAAACTGGGCCCAGATGTAGAAGCAAGGCTTCATGGTGAATGTGATTCAAAGTTGTTTTGATGATAACAATGATGACAACAAAAGATAATGACAAAGGTGATGAACAAAAAGCTCAAAGATCAAAGAACAACTCAAGTGAATCAAAGAACATCTCAAGTGAATCAAGAACAAGTCAAGAGTTCAAGAATCAAGAACAATTCAAAACTCAAGAAGAAAGCCTAGAATCAAGAATCAAGATCAACATTCAAGACTCAAGATTCAAGAATGAAGAAAAGACCCAATCAAGATAAGTATTAAAAAGTTTTTTCAAAACTTTGAATAGCACATGAGTTTTTGACAAAACCTTTACCAAAGAGTTTTTTACTCTCTGGTAATCAATTACCAGTAACAAAATGAGTTTGAAAAAGTTTTCAAACTGAATTTACAACGTTCCAATTATTTTCAAAAGGCTGTAATCGATTACAAAGTTTTGGTAATTGATTACCAGTGCCCTTGAACATTGAAATTCAAATTTAAATGTGAAGAGTCACATCCTTTCACTCAAAAGCTTTGTGTAATCGATTACACTTATTTGGTAATCGATTACCAGTGGTTGTTTCTGAATAAATCAAAAGATGTAACTCTTCAAAAAGGTTTTTGATTTTTTCAAATTGGTTTTAAGTTTTTCTAAAAGTTATAACTCTTCTAAATGGTCTTCTTGACCAGACATGAAGAGTCTATAAAAGCAAGGCTTTGTTTTGCATTTTCAATTCATTCATTCTATCAATCAATCTTTTCCAATTCATTCTTTACACAAGCAAGTTTTCCACATTGATTTCTGAGTCTCTTTGAACTTCTTCTTCTTCTTCCTTTTGCCAAAAGCTTTCCAAAGTTTTCTGGTTTTTCTAAACCTTGAAAACTTGTGCTATTCATCTTTTTCATTCTCTTCTCCCTTTGCCAAAAAGAATTCGCCAAGGACTAACCGCCTGAATTCTTTTTGTGTCTCTCTTCTCCCTTTTCCAAAAGAACAAAGGACTAACCGCTTGAATTCTTTTGTGTCTCCCTTCTCTCTTGTCAAAGAATTCAAAACGACACAGTCTGAAAATTCTTTTGATTTTTCCCTTTCCCTAATACAAAAGTGTTCAAAGGACTAACCGCCTGAGAATTCTTTTGTATCCCCATTCACAAAGTATCAAAGGTTTAACAGCCTGAGATCTTTGTCTTAACACATTGGAGGGTACATCCTTTGTGGTACAAGTAGAGGGTACATCTACTTGGATTTGACTGAGAACAAGAGAGGGTACATCTCTTGTGGATCAGTTCTAGTGGAGGGTACATCCACTAGGTTCAAAGAGAACAAGGGAGGGTACATCCCTTGTGGATCTTTGCTTGTAAATGGATTTTTACAAGGTTGAAAGAAGTCTCAAGGACCGCAGGTCGCTTGGGGACTGGATGTAGGCACGGGTTGTTGCCGAACCAGTATAAAAAATCTTGTGTGTTTGTTTCCTTCTTCCCTACTCTTTTACTTTCCGCTGTGCATTTAATTTCCGCTTTTACTTTCTGTTAAGTTTCTCTTCTACTCCTCATTCTCTTAATAATTTAGTAAAAGCCTTAAAAGAGTAATTTTTTAATTGGTAAAGGTTTAGGAATAATTAATTCAACCCCCCCCCCCTTCTTAATTATTCTGAGGCCACTCAATAGATTGAACTACGTGCCATAGCTGGTGGTGTGTTACATCGTGAATGACATCCTCGCGATCTCCCCAGAGTTCAACAATACGACCTTGGTTCATGAACTTCATAGTTAAGTCCATATAATCCTTCAAAACTGGGCCCAGAGACTTGAGCCATTGCACTCCCAGAACCAAGTCCACACCCCCAAGAGGTAAGACATGAAACTCTACCGAGAACTGGTGCCCTTGAACCTGGATAATGACATTGTGACAAACCTGGGAACATTTGATCTCGCTAACATTACCTACGATAACACGTAGGATTCGCGTGGACTATGCCGGAAGCCTAAAGTTGAGACCAAACTCTCATGAATGAAATTGTGTGTGTTGTCGCCTTCAATCAAAATAATGACCTTCCTGGTTGAGATATATCCCTCCATATGCAGTTTCGGGTGCGAGGTGACCCGAAATAGCATGAAGGCTAATTGGAGGATGTGGTAGCTCATCTTGATCATGTGGCAAGGAAGGAGAGTCCTCTAGAAGAGGTATCTCGGGGTCAAGCTCATCATCACCAGCAATGAAGATAAACAGCTTGGAAGCACAATGATGGCCACGTGTGAATCTCTCATCACAGTTAAAACATAGGCCCTTCTCATGACGCATGGACGATTCCTCCGATGATAGGCGTTTGTACGAAACTGTCGTTGGCGGCATTGGTAATAAGGATGGAGGAGGAAGCAAAGAAGGTGGTGGAACGGGTGGAGGTGGGGTGGTGCATGGTGGGTAAAGATTTTGCTGGTTTTGTCGAGGACGGAAGGAACACCGCAATTCACAAAACTTGTCTTCTTGTAATCGAGCAAGGGCGGTGGCATGGATATGGAGAGGGATTGCAATGCCTGGAGGAGGGGTTGCCAAGGCTTCGAATTTTGTTAGATAGTCGTTGACGGTGCCTTGTTGTGTTAACTTGAATAAAGACCTCGTAGGATCTTCATAGTGTGAAGAAGAAAAACGTGCCTCCAGCGCTTGAAGGAACCCTTGCCATGAAGGAATCTAACCATTGCGCATCATCCATTGAAACCACATGAGTGTAGGGCCGTCTATGTAGAACGAAGCTATCGTCAATCGTTCCGGCTCCGATGTAGCATGATAATTGAAAAATTGATTTATCTTAAAGATCCACCCCACGAGATCTGTACCTTCAAAATGAGGGACCTCAAGCTTCAGCCGATATGGAGGAGTATGTGGAGAAGAAGAAGGAGGATGTGCCGATGAAGATGCAGGAGAGTGTTGACTGGATTCCATTATCGCAAACCGCTGCACGAGGTCATCGATTTTGGCTGACAAGGATAATTGGTTGGTGGTAAGCTTGGCAATGGCGTCCTCCAAATGGTCGAGGTTGGTCTTGGCTCTTGTATACTCCACCATGGCTCAAGAACAAGAGAACCAATTGTTATGAAATGCAAATAAGGGAAGAGAACACTAATAGAGAAGGGAATCATATTATATTTCTGCTTGTCTCATTCCTACTGTGCACCTCTACAAATAGGCACTCGCATGCACAACTGCATAAGAATACACACAAAAGGTGTCATACCTCCCTAACCAAAATGTTGGGATATTCCCAACAATATTAAAGGACATGCAACAAAACGCACTACTAAAGGACACGTATGCACTAAAGGACGTGCACTCACAGACACACACTACAGGATTTGTGAAAATCCTTTATTTTATTTTACTCTTATCAACATCATTCACACGAAGTCCTAGAACCTTCGAGTTGTTGTGATCCTTCTTTTGGGCCTCTCGGTATGGACTGCTTGTGACCCACTTGGTCTATCACAATAGGAAGAGAGTGGGGTGCAACGCAAAAGGAATGAAGACAGGCAATGAGTGCTTGAGTAAGACTATTAAAAGGGCATCTTAGTCCATTTGGAATCGCTATTATTTTTTATGGAGTGCAAGCAAAAACTTGTGATGCATAAAACAATTGCCCCACATAAGACAAGCAAAGCAAATATATAGATCCAAAGACTCCAAGGTCCAATGAAAAAATCTCCCGACATTAGTCTCACATCCTTTCCTACTTGAGAAATTTCTTGTCACTGGGCAAGGGTTAGTATATATATAATAGATACAAAATGTCGCAATATCCAAATAGGTCACAGACCATGCAGAAAGCACTAACCTAGTTGCAACACCAATACGCCATTTACACGCATCCTATGTTTTGATATGTACTTCGATAAATAGTCATTTTTGTCCTTAAAGAATGTAGCGCTGACAAATCTATCCCTTAAAGAAGAAAAAACAAAATTTAATCCCCAAAATTGTAAAAAGTTAGACAAATTTGTCTCAATTAATTTTTGTTCATTAATGTTAGAGAACTCGCCTACATGACACGCAAGGATGATAATGTCACGAAATTAATGGTAACGTGGAAATAAGAACTAAAGTCACTGACAAATACGTTCCTAAGTTAACAACTCAATGATATTTTCATCCTTCAAAGATACAACTTATTGGCAAATATATCCAGAAAATAGATAAACTTAATTAGTAGATATTAGAATAAGATACATACACCAACAACCCATTAGACTTAGAAGTTTTTGATTTTTTTATTGCATATATTTATTATAGTATATTATAATCATAATTATATTTATAATGTCAACTTATTACATAGAAATCAAGACTCAAGAGGAGACAAGATGGGTAGATTCTCAAATAAAAAATCAATTTGCCAAATCTTAAATGAGTCATCCACATGCAAAATAAAACAAACATGAGAGGTCAAGTAACCAGAACTACAATGCTTTTGTAGCTTCTCCAAGCCCTTAAATGTATCTTGTTATTGATCTTAACTAATTAGGTTTATATATTTAGTGGATATACCTATCAATAAGTTGTGCTTTTGAAGGACGAAAATATTAAGAAGTTGTTAAATCTAGGGAAATATTTGTTATCTTTAGTTTTTATGTTCACATGAGCATTAATTTTGTGACATTTTTTTTCTTGAGTACCACGTAGGCAAGTTCCCTAAGATTAACAGATGAAAGTTAACGGTGGAACAAATTTGTCTCGTTTTTTATATTTTCGGAGATTAAATTTTACTTTTTCACCTTTCAATGACGAATTTGTTAGTAATATCCACTTTCATAAACAAAAATAATTATTTATCCTAAATATTTGAAATTATGTCCGTAACCATTGCTCTTGTATCCAACATTTGCATAAAGGAAAGCAAATAAGAAGGAATAAAAAAAATTTAAACAAAGAAAGAAAATCATTTCATAAAATAAGTTTCAATTTTTTCTTCATTTGATTTTTATTCAAATTTTAAAATTGTTTATCATTTCATTTTCTTTTCCCTCGACCAAATAAAAGGTTAATATTTTTGACGAAAAAAAATCACTATAAACAGTATAATCAGAATTATAAATTTGAGAGATACACATCAAAAGTGTTTCGTACTATTGAGTGGCTTGGTTAGTCTCTTTATCAACCAATCATTCCCTAATATCTGCTTATACATAAGGCCTATTTTGAACATAAGTTCTTTGTGTTGGGCTATAAGTTTATAAGAAGTTTTACAATCATTTGTTGAAGGCCATTTGTTTCATGCACTTCTACTATTGAATCTTGTATTCTTTTTTATTGTATTTTGAAAAATTTATTCCAGAATACAAATTTACATCATGAAATGGACATTTCAGAATACAAATACAATGAAAGGTGCAGGTTCAAATAAGGGAGTGTAGAATTCAAATACCTTGTAGAAGTTAGCATACAAATCTTCATACTTGCTATGTGTTTGGAAAACCGGTGCCAAGGCCCGGAATGTAAGTTGGATCCAAAAGTATGTCTTTCCTTGCTTTTGAAAACGTAAGTTGGGTTGCGGGCAACCCAAACACACTGCTATGTCACTTGCCTTTTTATTTTTGTCTGGTTATGACATGAATAATAATACGCTTTCAGTTCAGCTAGTTAAAAATTTTGGTAATACACAGGTATTGAAAGTCTGAAATAGTGAACTTTGCATTCAAATTTAACTGAACATTTTCTTGGAAATCCAGTACATTATGATAGTGCTCAGATGACATAAATAGAAAACGAAGACAAGATGTGGATGGAACAACACTTAAGACAGCTAGATAGAGAGCCTTATCTATTTATATATAGCCTTGCCTGAATAAACTACACAGCAGGCCAAATTTTCATTTATGATGATTAATGAGTGATTGATGACTAGTATAATAATATATTTTGGTTCTAGGGCAACTACTAGTTTTTGCTATGGCTCATACTAGCTCTATATGGCAACTCCTAGTGGGGAAACTTCCATCTTTGGTATGATCTTCTCTGGTTCTACAGCTTTGACCTGATTTCCATAAGCTGATGCATGCACTCCAAGTGCTGCTCTACCAGATGGATCAAGGTTGTTAGACCAAGCAGCATCCCACTCAACAGCTTTGGCTGTGCTACATGCAACACTTGGTCCTCCAGGAACACTCAGCCTGGCTGAGTTCTACAAAACCAAATTAAGGGACACAGATTTTGATTAGCTCTTGTTAAATCAACATGAATTATTTTTTCATATCTAGGCATGGTTGATTAAATTTACCTGAGGGAAGAACCTCTCAAATATCATTCTATAGTAGTATGCTTCTTTGGTGGTTGGTGTGTTGAAGGGGAAAATGTTAGCAGCATTGAGCATCATTCTATCAGTCACCTATAGGAAAATTTCATAAGCCAATAATTAAAAATATGAGATGTCTTCCATGATAATTGACAACAAGAGAAAAAATGGGATTAGAGAATAAAAGGTTTCTATCATGTTTTACATGTTTCTCAGCATGAGCTTTAAGGCCATCAATCCAACCATAGCCAACTCCATCACTGAATTGTTCTTTCTGCCTGTATAAAATGTGCTGCATAAAATTAAATTCTAACATGTTAGTTTAACAAATTAATTTTGCAAAGTTATACAACATTGCTGCAAATCACATAGTAGTACCTTTGGCAGATAAGGATGTTCTTCATCATCAAAGGCCCTCCTCAGTACCCATTTCTCAATTCGCCCTTCTTCCTTTTTAATCTGAACAGATTATGTAGTAAACCACTTTAATAAAATATAACATTTTTTAAGTGATGGTGCATTGTACTATTCTGTATCCATACCATTTTATACTCAGGATCAATGTTCATTGCAACTCTGATAAAATCTTTGTCCAAAAATGGCACTCTGGCTTCTAGACCCCAGGCAAAGGTCGATTTATTGGCTCGCAAGCAATCATATTTGTGGAGTGCTTTAATCTGCATTAAAGAGAAAAAGTAAATCATCTGATAACACTTTTACTTGAATAATCCAACCATATTTATATTTTGTTTTGACAAGAAGCATGATAACTCTAAAGACCTTGCGGCATGTTTCTTGATGAAACTCTTCTTTGTTTGGTGCCTTGTGGAAATATAGATACCCTCCAAAGATCTCATCAGATCCTTCTCCAGATATAACCCATTTGACTCCCAATGACTTGATCTTACGAGACATAAGAAACATGGGAATGCTTGCTCTAATTGTTGTCACATCATATGTTTCAATGTGATAGATCACATCCTCAATGGCATCTATGCCATCCTGCATACACACAATATATAAAACATTTACAAATTATAATTTTAGGCATCAAAACCCCCAAATTTTTTAGCAGTAACAACACTATCTCATTTAGATATACCTGAACAGTGTAGTGAAATTCATGATGTACAGTACCTATGTAGTCTGCTACTTCCTTTGCTGCCTTTAGGTCAGGTGCACCCTACTCAACATAAGATGATTAAAGATTAAGACAAATTTCATGGCTTCCTTCTTATATTAAAAACATCCACTGCAAATTCAAGAATATGTACGCTTACATACCTCAAGGCCTACACAGAAAGAGTGTAATTTGGTTCCCCATTGCTTGGCAGCATTTGTGCCTGCCAGGTAGCGAGCCGTGACGGCTGCAACCAATGAAGAGTCCAAACCTCCAGAGAGCAAAACACCAAAGGGAACATCAGTCATCAACCTTTTTACCACAGCCTGCAATAAACATTCACTTATATCAGCTAGAGAGTAGTAAAAGTTTTTATGCAAAGGGTGCGTTTGGATAAACAACTTAATTAATTACTTATTTGATAAAAGTTTATCACCTGAAAGCATATTTGATAAGCTTTATTGAATTAGGCTAAAAGGAGTTTATAAGGCTACAAGCTACTTTTATAAGTACAAAGCTTCCAAGGCATGAGTTTTTGGATAAACTATCAATTTCAATGGTTTATTGAGCCTTCTTTGAATCTTACCTTCTCAAAGGCATGCCTCAAAGCAAGAGGATCATAAGGTGCTGAGGGAATAGCCTCAGAGAACCATGGAGGATTGTACCATCTGCGAAACGCTCTCTCTTTGCTAGAGTACAAGTGACCAGGTGGAAAAGACTCAAAATGTTCGCAATCATCATTCAACCCCTTCAATTCTGATGAAATCCAGACAGAGCCTGAACAGAATATGCCAAATTTGTCACCATTTATTCAATTCAAGTATGTTTTTATAGTTCAAATAGAACACATGAATTCAATTCAAAAGCAGGGCATATAGTATAACATTACCATCTAGACCCCAACCAATGTACAAGGAAGTGACCCCAATTGCATCTCGTGCCACTATAAAACTGTTGTCACGAGTATCTAGCAGAACAAACGAAAATATACCATCAAGCATGTCCACAAAGTTTTCTCCGTGCTCCTCATACTAAAATAACACCATCAAGAAACAAGTGATAAGAACAAGAATTCCAATCATTAGTAAAAGCCATATTCTATATGATAAGATTTATGGAAATTTTGATCAAAACTTAGAATAAGAATAATTGATGAATAAAACAAAGTTTCAAAATTTTCTTTTGAATTTTAACTTTTCATGTATATATGATCGGGTTAAAATTTGTTGCAAAATATAGATAAATAAAACTAACCAGGTGAGCAATAACATCACAGTCACTTCCTGTACGGAAGGTGTGATTAGGCAACTGTTTCCTGAGTTCTTCATGATTGTAGATCTCTCCATTCACCTGGTTTTCAGTGTAACATATTTAACATAAGTCATAGTTTATAGCAGTTGAATTGGGGAGATTAGTAAATAAAAGCATAAAAAAGAATATGTTACTATGGGATACATTCCAGTTTTGTAGTAGTATATGACAACTTATGTATTGTGAGTTTAATGCTTATCATACAAAAACATTTGCACTATCAAGCATCCAGAAGTGACTGTTAATAATTTGATATAACTTTTAATATAATTATTATAAAAATTCACAAATTTAACATATATATATTGATTTGTGTTCGAATAATAGTACTTAACATATATATTAATTTGTGTTCGAATAACAACAGAATAATATTACTTGTAATCATTGAATATCACAAGACTTACCGTAACCACTACAGTTTTGTCTTCATTGAAGAGGGGTTGATCACCAGAAGCTGGATCAACTATGGCTAACCTTTGATGAGCCAAATAGTTATCACCATATTGGTGGAGCCCACTCCAGTCAGGACCACGGTGCTTCAATCTGTGACATCAACAAACACAAAACAATATATGGTAAATTATTATAACTCCTTAGTCAAACTGCACTTTCTTAACTGCTGACCCTTGAAAATTTCCTTTAGCAATTTCAAGACAAATTAACCCCTTTTGTTACTTGTTTGTTCTTTTGTTGTAATTTTCTACCACAAAGTTACCAATAATTTCACAGCAAGGTGGACCCCACATGCCACTTGTTTATTCTAGAATCCACTTAACTTGTCAAAGTCCAAACATGTTTATCCTTTAAATACTAGTACTAGTTACATCTAAAAGATGGATACTGGCCCCAATATTAAAGCAATAATAATTATAATTTTAACTCTTACGTATGTTTAAGTCGTTCCCTTTTAAAATATTGAATGAACTAGACAGCTGAAAATGAATGATAATATGTAGACACTTTGACCTACATATATTTTGTCCAAGACTTATTAATTTTATCACATCATATTACTTATTACATACTCTTTTTTTTTTCTTTTTCTCCTTCTAAGTGTTAACTAAAATATTAGTGTCCACCAATTTTTTCCCTAGAAGTACCACCATGACAGTTAAAAAAAAGGAAACAAATTATAAGCCCCACCCTTTTTATGGTTTTTCCTGTCTCCTTTTAGTGTATATAATATAATAACTTTTTACGACTAGTTAATAATAGTATTTCAGTATATTAGTCACTAAAATACTGTTACCATCACCATCATGCTGATTTTTCCACTTTTCATTCTCCATAATCACTCACTTCTCATTATTAGCAATTTAGCTTAGAAAACTTAAGCTGGCGAAGATTTTGGGCAGGGAAAACATGCCTAAAAACAAGAAACTTTGAATACAAAACATCAAAGTTAAGTAAAGGGTATTTGAAAAAAAAGAAACCAATTCAAGATTCTTTTTTCTTCCTTTCTTTGATATTGGTACGTGTGTGTATATAAGAAGACAAATAAGAGAGAATCATTGCCTGCGAGAAAGCTCAAGGACGCGAACCCTTTTGGCTTGAGATGAATCAGAGCAACCAAGCACAGCAAGTATGCCACACATTGTGATATGATATAATATATCACTATGATATGTGATGATATAATATGTGAACTATGGTTAATAAGAGAAAAGTTGAGAGAAAAAAAAAGAGTTTAATGAGAAAAATGAGAAGATAAAGAAAGAGAGAAAGAAGAAAATGATTTAAGAAACGTAGATGGAGGAGTGAGAGAGGAAATGGAGAACACGTAGAAGGGTTCCAAGTTGAAAGAGTTAAGTGATCCACATAACAACGTACACGTATTTATATGCAAAGGGAGGATGTCAAACGGTGTCGTTTTGTCTTCTGAAGTCGCTTTCTACAATGCCGTGGGAAGGGTAAACCGGATACCGGGTTGTCCCGGTCGCTCACACCGGGACCACCGCCTCTTTCGTCTTGTCTACCGCCACGTGGTGTGACGTGGTTTGCTATGGGATATTTTTGTCACTTCATTTAATTATTATTGTATTAATTAATATTTATTTTGATTATTTGATCCTTTTCTCGTTTGTGCTGAGCGATTTGCTGCTTCCCGTTTTGTCTTGTCTCCAAACACAGGAGAGTGAAGTTTATCACTTTATCCTTATTC
The DNA here is from genome assembly GCF_004193775.1 of Glycine soja. Taxonomy (NCBI): domain Eukaryota; kingdom Viridiplantae; phylum Streptophyta; class Magnoliopsida; order Fabales; family Fabaceae; genus Glycine; species Glycine soja. The sequence goes on along the minus strand of NC_041012.1, from coordinate 23,889,039 downwards.
CTTAGATACTTTTTTCTTTGGTTAAATTCTTTGAAGAGGTTATTAGAATCAATCAAGTGTTACATCAAGTTGTGTTTTGTTTTTCAGATGTAGTAATTAAATAATATATATTTTTTATCATGATATTGATATTAAATTTTTATTATAAAAAATAATAATTAATTTTTTTGTCAAACATTATGAATATAAATAATTTTTTTAACATGATTTAATCTGATATTTAAGATTAGAATTTAAATTTTAAATTACTTGATTAAAGATCATTTATATCGATCAATGTTGATAATGACTAACTAATATAGGAAAGGGAAGAAAAATATTTTTTTTATATATAAACTATTTTCGTTAAGACAAGTGTTAAAATTCTTATGAGATTACTTGATTATGGAATCGGATTTTAGTTGATTTGTGTTGTCAATACTTTAATTTCTGATTGTAACCATTGTTCTTAAATAAAAGAGTAAGTATGGAAGTGACAAGTTAAATGAAATTGACAAAAAAAAAAGATATGAAATAATATTTAATACAGAAGAGATTATATGAGTAAAAAGGAAAAAAAATATCCTTATTTAACTATATGAGGATATAGTTTTCTAATTTAAACCCCGCTATCAAAAATAGGAACATGTTCATCCTCAGTCAACTGGTGAATTATAACAACTAGTTAAATTTGTCATAAGAACGATACATTCATTTTCTTTTCTTTTTTTGGGAACAATACGCATATGACACGGCATGTAAATTGACAATATAATTTATGTACTTGGACAATTTTTCGTTATATATCCAAAATTGCTCAGTTTTATTTTTCTTTATTTTTTTCATGCATTCACACTTTAAAAGGATATTGTGAGTACTTCACGTAGCAGAGAGTTTTCCCGTTATTTGAAACCAGAGATTTTATAGAGAAATAACATTAACTAGTATGAATTATATAGGATTAATATTCTAATATAATAAAAATTCATGATAAGTAAATATTTTAAATAAATAAACTATATTGTTCTTAAAATTCACGATAAATAAATATATTTAAATATATAAATTATATTTTAAATTTATAATTAATAATTTAAATTGTGGTTTAAGATTATCTACATACCATATAATAAAGGAGAAGAACAATGAAATGGTTGTTGTGCCCATGACTGAAAGTTTGACATCTGATACTTTTGTTGATTTTTTGGTCATTTTACTCCTTCAGCTTTGACTTTAGTTTTCTACCACCTGTCTTGTTGTCTTGCCTTTGTTTTTTTGCCATGTATCTTGCTGGCTTGCTACACCTTCATTGCTTCTCCCACTAGCATTTGTGTCCAAGCTTTATCGGTCATGTCGTTGTGCCCCTTTACTTTGTTATGTCGTCTCACTCTTTTGCTTCTTCTTCATTTTTTTGCTTTGTACCAGTTTATTGATTCTCCATTTCTGTTCGGTTGGTTCTTTACTTGCTTCTTTACTTAGTTCCTTCTTCATTTCTGTTTCCTCGTTCTTCGCTTTCTCTTTACTTACTTCCTCGACTCAAGGTATGATTTTGTGGTTGTTCACTTTGGTGGAGAGGCTGTTCATGTTTTGTGCTTCTTTCCTATATATCCTTTTTTCGGTTGTTTGGTGTTTGATTACATGGTTTTTTGCTCTTGCCTAACTTTTCTATTTTTTTTTCAGGTTGTTCTCCTTTGTTTTTCAGTTTCTTTTGCTGCATGCTTGTGTTCATGTTTTGTTGTTCCTTCCTATATGCTTTTATTTCGTCTATTTAGTGTTTTATTACGTATTTTTTGGGTTTTTTCTGACTTTCCTATTTTATTTGAGGTCTTTTTCATTTGTTTTGCAATTTGCTTTGCTACGATGTTCCCTTTGATTGCGAGGACTCAATATAATATCTTCCCACACAGGTATCAACTTTGGGTTGGTCTTTCTTTTGGTTGTCAATTTTTTGAAAAAAAAAATCCTTTATTTTTTGTCTAACTTTTGAAGCACTTGACGTTTGGTAGAAATTTTTTAGCTTAATCCTTTTTTTGGGGTTTTGTTTGTTAGTGTTTTGCTAAGATTTTTGGGTTTTTATCAATGCAGGGTTAGATCTTTTGTATCATTGTGTTTGGGTCAGCTTCTGTTGAGGTTTGTTTATGATAAATTGTTGGGGTTTGTTGCATTAGATCTTCAGTTCAAAACTATTCTATTTATAAAAAGAAAAAGACATCAAGACAACACATTTTATTTATTACTTTTATATTACAAAACATCATTATTGTGTGATATCGATGTTATCTTTAATTTCATATATTCTGACATTAAACTTTATGAGTATATTTATATTTTAAGTATTCGTTTTGTCTTTTTTTCCACACATCACATTCAATCAACTTTTTGTGCATTCAATGTGTATTTGCCGCGTTTCCACATGTGGAAGTGGATAAGAACCTTAGCCAATTGGATTCACCTGCTTTTCTTTCAAAGCAATGAGGAATAAGTTAAATTTGAATAATGAAACCAAAAAATTACCAAATGCCAAAGTCCCTTTCTTGGAAAGGTCAAGCTGGATAGTACAATACGCATAAGAATACTCGCCCATTATCTTCTTTGGTGGGCACATGCTATATACAATACAAGCTTTGAAAACTACTCCAATTAACATTAAAAAGATTGTTTAATTTACTGGTAAGAAATTTATTATTATTATTATTCTTAAAATTATTATAAATAAAATAAAAATATTATAAAATAATAAAATATTGATTGATTTTAATTTTATTGAAAAACTTAATTGATCATTTTTAATAATATTTTTTATCTGATTATATTTTTTTACTTATAATACTCACACTTGAAATTTATTTAACGAATTCGAACTTTGTATCTTTCTTACCAAAGACAGATTATATGCATTCCTAGTAATTTATTTCCTAATCAAATTAATTTCCTTTTATCCATAAAAAATATATGTCGAGAAAAAGCATTAATATCAAAGAAGCCTACCTGTACACTTGAAAGTGAAAGTTAAATTTTATCTATTCACCAAATTCCTCTTATACCGCTAATTATGGATGGTTGATTATTAATCAATTAATTGATATGCATTAAAGGTCAATTCACAAATACATAATTAAACGCAACAAGATAATTATCCTAATGAAAAGGAAATATGTTCAATAACATTAAAAATTGCAAAAACACATAATCAACTCTCAAGATCTACGTTCGTAAAAAAAACAAACAAACAAACAAACAAAACTCTAGATCTACCATGTATATAGGATTTTGTTTGTTACAACCCTTTTTAGGGATCTTAATTTGTTACAACCCTTTTGGCAAAAGAATTATTTCGTCTTAAAAAATAGTCACTTTTTTTTTCTTAAATAATAACTTGGTCCTATAAAATATTCTAATTTTGGTTTTAGTCATTTAAAGATTTGTTTTTGTTAGTCCCGGTAAAATTTATTTATTTTATTTTCGTATTATAAAATAACAACATTAACAAATGATATCATAATAATATAATTTATTGACTTATCACATCGATGATTAAAAAGTATAATAAGACACTCAAGCTTAAAAAAATTAGTAAACTTTTTTTTAAAAAAAAAATCTTCATATTTAGAACAGTTAAGGAGGACAAACTAATTGATTAGAGATTAAAAATAATTTACTAATAAAATTAGAGGTGATCCCATCAAATTTAAATGTAATTAAATTGGAGATTAATTAGTGCTTAACGAAATGGATGTTACTTAATTATTATTTTTTATTAATTAACTATTGCTACTTGATGAGTAGTGCAAGTAGGTTAAAAGCATGACAGAAATATTCCTTTTACATCATGTACCTGAGTGCTTAAATATAACAAGTTGGTTTTAATTTCATTTTATAGATGATTAATTGATGTGATTTGTGACTCGTATTGTAAATTAAATTTTTTGATGACTTAAGATATTTAGGGAAGATTTATAAGTAGTTATTAATTACTTTCTCTAACAATATATATATATATATATATATATATATATATATATATATATAAAAGACAAATAATTAATTATCAATGTTAATCAATATCAATAAAACTAGATAAATTAATTAATTTTAATTAAAAATATATATTTTTGGTCTTCAACTTTTGGTCATGAGAAAGTGAATAGGGGTAGTTTATTCATGATATTACTTTATTCATTTCAATCATATGACTATGTTTAAACAATAGACTTATCTGTAAGTATTTATAAAAGAAAAAAATATAAAATATTTTTTTTAGTTTTTTTACATAATAATTTCTTGTTAGTTAAAACTAAGTCATGTATAATTTTTTTATAAACTAAAGCATTTTGAACTTTTTTTATAAAAAAATATTTTCACTTAGTGCAATGATTAAAAAACAAAAAATGTTTGTGTGATTACACATAATTTCATCAGTAATTAGTGTAATTTATTTTTGTTTTTTTTTTTTCTTAGTGTTTATGAAGAAGTATTTAAATATGACCAATTTTTTTAATAAAGATTAATTATTTATAAAATTAATAAATATTTTAGACTTCTGATAACTCACATCATCAATCAAAACGTACTTGAAAGAGAAATAATGACATTGAAAAATATCATTGGCTATATATGAAAATTTTCCATCTATAATTTTCTGCCAAATTTTCGAGAGAAATCAACTTTGAACTCATCATTTCTAGTCAAGGATTCAGATTTCAGACCTTATAATACAATTTTAAATACAAAACTTGTAATAAATTTCTATCTTTGTGGTGTGAGACTCAAAATCACAAATGGCACAAGTGGGAAGACTTTAAGAGGTGCTGTCATAACTGAATTCAATTATGATAACTAAATTGGTTTTGGCACCAAAGCATAGCTAGAGTGTATATATATACTCTTGATCATGTAATGCAAAAGTGTGGTGGTTTTAAGAGAGGCTGAAAAACAGAGAGACTGAGAAATCAGAGCTGTTGCAAAAAAACAGAGTTCATGAGAGAAAGAGAGCTAGGAAATTGAGAGAGGTTTTGTTAGAAAGAAACCAAGAGAGATCAAAGCTAGTTGCTGCTTGTATTGATCTTGTAATGTTTCATGATCAATGTGATGATGATGAGCTGCATTTCTCGTGGATGTAGGCACATTGTCGAACCACGTAAACTCATGGTGTAGATTCTTGCTTGTTGCTTTGCTGTGTTTTTCCTTTTCTTTGATCTTGTGTAGGTTCTATAGCTTAGATAGGTAGAAGAACCAACAAGTGGTGCCCACCGTGGGGAGATCAAGATCAAGAAAGATAAGAACAACAAAGTACGATGTTGAGAAGTTTTCAGGAGAAAATGACTTCGGGTTATGGAGCATCAAGATGGAAGCAATCTTGATTCAACATGGCTGTGCAGAAGCTCTTAAAAGAGAAGAAAGGATGTCTGAATCTCTAAGCTTAAAGGAGAAATCAAAGATGATTGATAGAGCCAGAAGTGCAATCATTCTATGCCTTGGAGATAAAGCTTTAAGAGAAGTTGCAAAAGAAAAGACAGCAGCCTCAATGTGGTTGAAACTGGAGTCATTGTATATGACAAAGTCCCTTGCAAATCGGCTATGCTAGAAGCAACAACTGTACACCTTCAAGATGACAGAGTCAAGAACAACCATTGAACAATTGGCTAATTTCAACAAGATTCTTGATGATTTGGAAAATATTGAAGTAAAGCTTGAAGAGGAGGATAAAGCTCTTTTGCTTCTGAATTCCTTACCAGAATCCTTTGAACATTTCAAGGATGCAATTCTTTATGGCAAAGATCAAGACATTACCCTAGAAGAAGTCCAGACCTCAATAAGGACCAAGGAGATGCAAAAATAGCAAGACTCCAAATCTGAGGATAATGGTGAAAGCCTGAATATTTCAAGGGGAAGGAATGAAAAGAAGGGAACAAGAGGAAAGAAGTTCAGATCAAGGTCAAAGGATTCAAGGAATGGTCAGAAAACAAAGTTCAAATGCTTTAATTGTCACAAAACTGGTCATTTCTAGAAAGACTGCCCAAACAAGATCAAGAAAGGTTCTTTGGACTCTGCTGACATAGTTGAAGCCTCTGAAGGTTATGAGAGTGTAGGTGTTTTAGTAGCTTCTAATACCAAAACACAAACAGAATGGACTATGGATTTTTGGATGCTCATATCACAGCAGCCCAAGAAAGGACTATTTTGAGACCCTGGAACTGAAACTAGCAGGAGTTGTACTGCTAAGAGACAACTACCCATGCAAGGTACAAGACATTGGAACTGTGAGACTAAAGATGTTTGATAACAGATAGTATCTACTGAAAAATGTAAGGTACATTCCAGAACTCAAAAGAAATCTTATTTCTATAAACATGTTTGATTATCTAGGATATTCAACTAGAATTTTAAATGGTGTTCTTAAGATTTCAAATGGATCTTTAATCATAGCTAAGGCTAACAAGAATAAAAGTAATGGCTTGTTTATTCTTGAAGGTTCCACTATTATTGGACATGCATCGCTAGCTAGTAATACATTGATTGATAAAACAAAACTTTGACATTTGAGATTAGGTCATGTTAGTGAAAGAGGATTGCATGAACTTGAGAAACAAAATCTATTAGGTGGTGATAAACTAGATAAACTTGAATTTTGTGATCATTGTGTGCTTGGTAAATCACATAGAATAAGCTTTGGCACTGGTATTCATGTTTCATCTAGGCCTTTTGAGTATGTGCATTCTGATGGGGACCATCTAGAGTGAAAACTCATGGTGGAAGCTCATACTTTCTCACCATCATAGATGATTTCTCAAGAAGAATATGGTTGTATGTTTCGAAAAATAAGTCAGAAGCTTTTCAAAAATTCAGAGAATGGCATACTCTTATTGGAAATCAACATGGTCCAAAATTAAAAGTTTCAAGGACTGACAATGGCCTAGAGTTTGTTTCAGAGCAGTTCAATGAGTTTTGTAGGAAAATAGGCATCAAAAGGCACAAAACAGTCCCTTACACACCACAACAGAATGGTTTGGCAGAAAGAATGAATATGACCATTTTGGAAAGAGTGAGGTGCATGCTACTAAGTGTAGGACTGCGAAAGACCTTTTGGGGAGAAGCTACAAACACAACAGCATATTTGATTAACAGATGCCCTTCATTAGCCTTAGGTTTCAAGATACTAATGGAAGCTTGGAGTGGTGAACCACCTGATTACTCAGGATTAAAGGTGTTTGGATCACTGACCTTTGCTCATGTTAAACAAGGAAAGCTGGATGCAAGGGCTGTAAAGTGTGTGTTCAATGGCTATCCTGAAGGAGTTAAAGGGTACAAGCTGTGGAAATTGGAACCTAGTGAGACAAGATGCATCATCAGCAGGGATGTAACCTTTGATGAGAGCAGATTGGAAATGCTAAGTAAGGAGCAGAAGGATAACAACTTAAGTAGTGAGAGTACCAATTTTGAGGTGGAGCATTATGAGATTTTAGATCATGGAAGTGGAGATACTATTGATCACACTGATCAAGGAGAAGCTGGAGATAATAAAGAGCTGGCTACTCAACATGACTTGTCCAATTATCAATTGACTAGAGATAGAGAAAAAAGGGTGATAAAGCCTACAAAGAGGTATGATCATGCTGATGTTATCTGCTATGCCTTGAGTGTTGATGAGGAGATTCAAAATTCAGAATCAAAGACCTGGAGGGAAGCAATTGAAAGTGAAGATAATCAGCTGTGGCTTCAGGCAATGAGTGAAGAAATATAATCTTTGAGAAAGAACAAGACTTGGATACTTGTGGATCAACCCAAGAAGCAGAAGGTTGTTGGATGTAAGTGGATTTTCAAGAAGAAAGAAGGCATTCCAGGAGTAGAAAGACCTAGATTCAAGGCAAGATTGGTAGCAAAAGGCTTTACACAGGTTGAAGGAATTGATTACAATGAGATTTTTTCACTAGTTGTGAAGCATTGTTCAATAAGAATCATACTTGGTCTGGTAAATTAGTATGATTTGGAACTTGAACAGCTAGATGTTAAAACAAATTTTCTCCATGGAAATCTGAAGGAAACCATTTACATGAACCAACCTAAAGGTTTTGAAGAAGGGGAAAACAAGGTGTGCATGCTGAAAAAATATTTGTATGGACTGAAGCAAAGCCCTCAAATGTGGTACCTGAAATTTGATGAGTTCTTGATCAGATATGGCTTCATTAGAAACAGATATGACAGTTGTGTATATATCCTGAAAAAAGGGGAAAGCGTGTGTTCTTTACCTTCTCTTGTATGTGGATGACATCCTCATAGAAAGTGCTAATAAGGAAGAGATTAGGAAACTCAAAGAAAGCTTGAACACAAAATTTAAGATGAAAGATCTAGGGTCAACTAGAAGGATACTCAAGATTGATATTCATAGGGATAGAGCAAAGGGTGAACTATTCCTGTCCCAAAGCAATTACCTCAAGAAAGTGGTGGAAAGGTTTAGGATGCATCAAAGCAAACCTGTTAGCACACCACTTGACCATCATACAAAGCTATATGTTATTCAAGCACTAGAAATAGTTGAAGAAAGGTCTAAAATGGATCAAACACCCTATGCCAGTGGTGTTGGAAGCATAATGTATGGAATGGTTTGTAGCAGACCTGACTTGGCTCATGCTGTAAGTATTATAAGTAGATTTATGGGAGATCCTGGCAGTGCACACTGAGAAGCTGTGAAGTGGACACTAAGGTATCTAAATGGATCTTTGAAAGTTGGATTAAGGTACAAGAAGACAGCACACGAGGCAGCAATCACAGGCTATGTAGATGCAGATTTTGCAAGAAATATAGACACAAGGAAATCCTTAACAAGATATGTGTTTACTTTGTTTGGTACAACAATCAGTTGGAAAGCAAATCAACAATCAGTTGTTGCTCTTTCAACAACTGAAGCAGAATACATGGTCGTGGCTGAAGGAGTGAAGGAAGCAATCTGGCTCAAAGGTATGGTTAATGAACTTGGAATAGCACAAGCTTGTGTCACAATTCACTATGACAGTCAAAGTGTCATTCACTTAGCAAATCACCAAATGTACCAAGAGAGGACAAAGCACATAGATGTGAAACTACACTTCATCAGAGATGTGATTGAATCTGAGAAGGTGAAGGTAGAGAAGGTTTCAACAGAAGAAAACCTGGCTGATATGTTCACAAAGTCCCTCTCTAATGTCAAGTTCAAGCACTGCCTGGACTTGATAAATTTTGAAGATGCCTAAAGCAGATTGGTAGAAGTGTAGCCCTGAATCGCAAGATAGACACTCGCTGATTTGGAGTCAAGGTGGAGATTTGTGGTGTGTGACTCAAAATCACAAATGACACAAGTGGGAAGACTTTAAGAGGTGTTGTCATAACTGAATTCAATTATGATAACTAAATTGGTTTTGGCACCAAAGCATAGCTAGAGTGTATATATATACTCTTGATCATGTAATGCAAAAGTGTGGTGGTTTTAAGAGAGGCTGAAAAACAGAAAGGCTGAGAAATCATAGCTATTGCAGAAAAACAGAGAGTTCATGAGAGAAAGAGAGCTAGGAGATTGAGAGAGGTTTTGTTAGAAAGAAACCAAGAGAGATCAAAGCTAGTTGCTGCTTGTATTGAACTTATAATGTCTCATGATCAATGTGATGATGATGAGCTACATTTCCCGTGGATGTAGGCACATTGCCGAACCACGTAAACTCATGGTGTAGATTCTTGCTTGTTGCTTTGCTGTGTTTTTTCTTTTCTTTAATCTTGTGTAGATTCTACAGCTTAGATAGGTAGAAGAACCAACAATCTTTAAGTATACATTATCTACATACAAACCAAAGTTAATTAATGTTATTATGTAAGCTGAAATAGTTATATTTGTACATCAATGTATCTTTTTCTTCCATTGGATATCACAAAGGATATATACAAGCATATGGAACACTAAAATCAAAAGAAAGAAGATAATAATACATATAAATGCACAAGTAATAAAATGATTTTTTTTAAGAACGATTTGATTTGATTAGGTTTAGTGGTTCTTAAACATGCACTAATGTTCATTTCTTTTTCCTTTTCTAATTAGGAGATATATGAAACTTCTTATTTTGCATTCAATTAATCTTTCTCCAACCGAATTATTATAAGATAAAATGATATTTTTAATTGTAACTCCACACTTAAATTGAGAGTTAAATTCTAGACTTTTATAATTAAAATTTTAAGAGACTAAATATCGAACCACTTGTGTCAATAATTAACATTCCGTAATATTCATTTCTATGTATATATATATATGGGAATGGTTACTGTAGATATGTGTTCACTGTTTATAATGACTTCTGATTAATTTGGAGGCCATATTTGAGTTATACATAACTTCGTATTTTGTTTTCTTAATTTGCCAACAAGGTGAAATAAAATTGAAAAATAAAAAGAAAGGAAAAAACTAAAACTTGATGTCATTGTCCATAGAAGTCATCTATATATATGGTGGAAATTACAACCGCTTCACAAAACAATGTCGTTATTTTGCATCCAAATCTTACTGACTTTTAGAGGTTACAAAGAGTTCCTTTTTGTACTTAGTGACAGTGTATATGGCACCCCTTTTAAGTATATAGTTTACGACTTTTGGTATCTCCGTTAGGTCGTGCTTCCAACTTTGTTTTCTTCGTTATTTGCTAATTCACTTAAGTGTAAAAATTTGATTGATGATGACTTTTTAATAAAAATATAATTAAAAATATTACTACCTTTAAATTTTACAAGTAAGATCGCTAAATATTTTAAATTACATCATTGGTAGATATGTTTGTATTTATTCACTTTAAAAGAGTTTTGTCTCTTTCTTTTCCTCTTATTGTGTATAACACCATTATTTAGTTGTTTTTCTAATAAGTCAGAGTGCTAATAAAATTACTTGTTAATAAAAAAACTAATTTTCTAGTATAATATATACATATGTCTTATTAAAACATTACATTCTCTAACAAAGTTGAAGTGGTATTTTTCTTCTCAAAAAAAAAGTTGAAGTAGTATTTTATTTCGCGTCGTAATACGCATATCATTATTGTGACTTTTAAACTTGTTTAACTAATTAAACTATTGAACAAACGATTAGATTCTAATGATAAACCGGATTATATATAACTGAGAAACTTGTTGTGGGACCAATAAATTATTGCCTCATTGCGTGAAATAAAATTGTTTAATCTGCGACGATCTTACTAATTATTGAAGCTAATGAGACATGTTTGTTAATTAAGGCGCATTGACTAATTTAATGAATCGCGTAAACTTCGCCTAAATAAATACATAATGGTGATACGTTCAATAGAAGAAGCTAGCTACAACATATATAATATTGAGTGCATCGTTAACAACTACTACTATATTTTTTATTTATTTTAATAATTGAAATAAGTTTTTCCACCCAAAATAAAATGTAAGAACACAAGCAAAGCTAGAAGATATCGATGACAGCACTCTTAGCCAAACCCCAACACTAGGAGCTAAGAGAAACATGCACTCTCATCAGTCGGTGATTATTTCTCCTTTGTTTTATTTATTTTTATTAATATATTATACATATACTAACTTGTAAAAATATGTTATAGCCAATATAATATATAGATTAAAAAATATAATATATAGATATTGCACTGGTACCGGCACCTTTATTTATATTTGAATAAATGTGAGAAAGATGGGTATTAATCATATGGATACTTATTATCACTTATAATCATATCAATCTCAATATAATGTACTTCTATTGTCGTGATTCTTATGAAAACTGGATTGAATTAATTTGCAAGGGTTCGATTATCCTTATATTTCGATCTGTGTCTGAATAGATACTTTTTGTTTAGCTTTCTCTCAGATAAAAAAGGTACTTTTTGTTTAGGATTTTAGAAAATAAAGTGTAGTAACAATTGATTAGAAAATGCAGTAAAAAAAGCAATTGATTAGAAAATTAACGGTTGAAAATTATGATAAGATAAAATACATATATAATAAAATCTAAAATTAATTGAATTTCAATTTTTATTCTTTAATTAATAGTTATTATTATTGAAACTTATTTTCTAAAGTGTACTCCCCTTATTTTAGAAGAATGAAATCATTTTCTTTATTGTTGTTATGCGCATTCTTTAAACATCATCTGATTATTTTAATATTCATCAATTATACATATCAAAAAGGTTGTGTGAAAGTAAAAATATTCATTATGTATCCAAAAAATAATTTTATTCTTAGTAAAAAGTGATTTTTTTTTCAGAAAAGGCCACTTATTGATTTGGGTTCTAAAACTTTTACACAAACAGAAAAAAATACAAAAGAAAATATTATACAAAATGTAAATATATACACTCTTTTTTAAATATTGCACATTTTAATTAACTAAATTATTTGAAGGTAAAATTGTCAAAATAAGTTACAATTCCTTATTCAACTTAACTCATCATCAAATATGAGTTATGTTTTGAAAACAATAGCAGATATAGATCAATCACTATAACCAGACAAATAGTGAACTTTTTCATTGTCCGATTTGAATACATCACAAAAATGGTCGTCAGAAGAAAAAATGGTAAAAAAATTAAAATTAGAAAAAAATGGTTGACAGAAATTTGGTAAAAAAATTTAATATAACTATTTTGTTTTTATTTATAAAAAATGAAAATAAAACATTATTTTCATTTTTTTATATTTTAAATATTTTTTGGTTATTTTTGTGGGACATTGTTGTATACTATCAAAACTTAGACTTACATCATTATATATTTCATGAAAAATTTTATTCATACTTTGAATATATATATATATTACTGCATACTTTGAATATTAAAAATCTATAAAATGGTTTATTAATTACAAAAAGTAAGTCAAGTTCAAACAGTAAATTTTATTAACAATTATTTTAAATTTTTTAACTCGATCATATATATATTAATGTTTTATTTTTTTAAAATAATACTAGTACTTAAAATTAAATAATTAAATGTAAGAAAATTTTAGATTTTTTTTCGCTGAAGTGAGAAAAATTTAGATGTTTATTTCTAATATAGTATTATTTTTAAAAAAAAAAATCAATACTTAATATTTTATTGTGTTTTGGGTCTGTTAATATTTTTTTATTCAATTAAGCAACCCATTAGTGCGTTTCCAAAATCAACTCATTAAATTCAGGAATTGAGTGAATTGACGTTTTCTTAACTTATGACAAAAGCACGTTACATTTAGTAACTAACTTAATTGAGTCAAGTCATTTGATTTGGCAGATGTATTTCAGGTGACAAGGAAAAACATTTGATCCTAATCCTTTTAAAAGGATATACACTGTTCACCTTTTTTTATTCGTGATAATTGAACTGATGAATTCTGGTCTTGCACGATTTTTCCACACAAATGACAAAAACTATTACTTTTCCATTTATTCGATGAAATTCACCCAGTCCAAGAATAATGGTTCAATTCGTTCCAATAGACACGCTACGCTGTCTTACTCTTACCCCAATTCGATTCACTGGTACTAATGGTATGTTTGAATTGAAGAAAAGAAAGAAAAAAGGGTGAGGATGTAACTTTTAAGGTAGTGTTTGATTAATTTATATTTGGATGTATTTGAGATGAAAATTTTAAAATTGGTGTGAATTTCATATTTTTATATTCTATTTTAATTTGGTTTTTTAATCTTAATTTACTTTCACATATATTTTATTTATTTAAACCAAACATTACCTATTATATTGTTGAATAGAAAGAGAGAAGAAAAAGAAGAAAAATGTTGACCAGTAGAAACAAAAATTAAATATTTTTTTCTCTCATTTTCTTCTCAATTTAAATTTTAAATTTTTCTTTCTTCTCTCATTTTTTTCCTTTAACCCAAATGGAGTGTAACTTTATGGAGTACTTTGGTTATTTTTCTTAAATGCTAATCAGTGTCCATTGAGTATAAAGTTAAAGAACTAAAAGTAACTTTTTTATGCTTAAATATTTTTTTCGTTCACTTAGTTTGGTGTTTTTTCATTTTAAGCTTTCATTTTTTTGTGTACAAAATATAAAATGTGTTTGTTTTATTTTTTTAAAAGTATTTTAAATAATATTTTGAACAATAAAATAAGTGTTTTAAACATTAAAAAAATATTATATTTAAAGTGCTTTAAAGACAAAGATAAAATAAAGCAAACATATTTTATAAGGACTAAAATAATAAAAAAATTATAGAGACTAAAGTAAAAAAACACTAAATACCTAAATTGTAAGGGAAAAATAATATTTAATTTTTTTATAAAAATAAGTAAAGTTCTATTTCTCATGATTTTAATTTTTATATTTTCTTATGATTTACACATTAAAAACTTTTTTCTTTTAAATTCCCAACTATCTACTTTAAAGAAACTGCTTAGCAACACTTTTTCCTCAGAAAATATTACTTTGATTATTTTAAGGAGAACTTTGAGGAGTATTTTATTAAGGTTTATATTTTTAACATAAACATTAACTTTGCTTGTAGGCGAGAGTTGATGCAGATTTGAGTTCAAATAAATATTACATTTATAGTTTACTTTGTAACCTTCTTTATTATGCATATAGATATGTTATGCTGAAAATAAGTAAAAGAAATAAAGCCTGTCAACAAAAAAAAAGTAAGAGAAATATAGAAAAGAGAAAATGTTTCGCACTATGATATAATATTTTTTTCTTTTTTTTTTCTTTCACAAAAAGTGTTTCTTTTCAAGCGTAGGGCTTAGTTTTCTCCAAGATACTCAAGGTAAAGGATAAACTCATAGACCCCTTCTAATTAGGTTTTGCTCTATTAAGTAATAACAAGAGTTCAGAATCAAACTTTCTAGATCTTGCTTAAGGGGCTGAAGTCCTTATCACTCATACCAACTTGAGTTTGTATAATATATTATTTTAATTCATTTATTTTAAATTTAAATATGTACAATGATATAATTATTAAATTTTAAAAATATTTTTATATAACTAGTATTTTAACTTGCACAAGTCAATTTTAATATATAAATTTTATAATTACAATTAATAATTAAGTATCATAAAAAATATTAAAAAATTATTATCATATTATTAAAATGAATAACAATGAACATATAAATTATTAAGATGAATACTTGTTTAATAAATAAATATAAATTATACATGAATATTTGAAAATAGATAAAGAGAATTCAAAGAAAATAAATAAAAAAAATACAACTTGTTAAAGAGTTCATTGCATATTAAAAACATAAAGTGGTATTTTCTATCATGATAGTGGATGACAATGATAGTAATGACAATAATAAAGATATCAACAATAATGATGATAGTGATAACGAATGATAAAAATACTAAAAGGAGATAAAGAAGGAAGAAAAATTTACTAACACAATTTCATTCTTGAAATAAAAAAAAATACATTATATCAATAAACTAAAATAAATATTAGGATAAACAAATCATATCTTATTGATACATCAAATAATTAATTAAAACAAAAAATAATAGCCAATTATCTTATCATATATCTTAACTAACGAATCTTATAAATCTCATCATTCTTACACTTTTGTATAAAACAAAAATTCCTATAATATATAACATTCTGAGTCTCATCTTTATCCATTTCACTCTTATGTCCTAAAATAATGAGCAAAATGTTATAGGTAGCTAGCATCATCAATTTGTTGTCCTCAAGAAGGACATATGGTACATTTAGATAGGGAGGGACACCTAGTTTCATGGGTCATATTTTGTTTGTTTCTTTGTGCTAAGGTTGAAAGAAGAGACTCAAAAGCTTATTCACATGTGTCTGAAAAGAATAGAAAGACATGAAAAGATAGCATATCGTAGAGCAAATAATGAAGGGCATACATATTGGTTGAGGCATGGCAAGATAAACAAGCATATCCAAATAACCCACGTGTATATATCCTAATGGTACGTCCCTCACTTATTTTAACTTATCTTTTTTGTCTTTGGAACTTTTTGCCATTGTAATCCAAGTTTATATATATATATATACTTTCTTGATAATTATTGAGCTAATGAATCACGAAAGAGGATGAAAAATAAAAGGAAATACTTAAGTAAATTTAGTGTTGTTATAATCGTCCACACATAGATGTGCATTACATGTCAATGTTAGCAAATTAACAATGCGATTTCTTAAGCATCAAGGGAAAGTATGGTGGCATCATTATTATTAGAATAAAGCAATATATACTGATCATTGAAGATTGATGAGATCATATAAAATAGGGAGGAATCCAACTTGCAAAAGTTTAAATGAAAATGTGAGTGGAATTTATGGTTATGCTATAAGAAGAACTTGTCTATCATCTCGGGGTAACAAATTCTATTCTGTTTTATATGCCTAACAAAATTTTACCCACGAAACTTATACTATTAAGAAAACAGTAAAGAAGTAAGTGATGTGTATGAAGTATGAACACAATATCAATAGCCACTTCCCCTCATGAATCAAAGATCCTATGCCAAACCCCCAAAAATGGAGCACATGAACTTCTTTTTTCTTGTTTTTTACTCTAAAATGTTTATTAAAAGGTGAGACTCTCCCTATTTTTTAAGGTCATGGCTAACCACCACATGTATATATGACCTAACAAAATTCCTTTTATGAATGTAATTTTATTATAATTTTATTTGTCATGACAACCCAAACATGAAAACTCCATGGCCAACACTTGATAATTAAGGTAACTAAAATCAACATTTACAAGTAGTATAAAAGACCTCAAAATATCAGCCCATAAGATTGTAGATAATTACTAGTTGAATAAATTCTTTACTTAGTTAAGTTGATAAAAAAAATTAAATAAGAAAAATTAAAATGATGGATAAGTATATATTTAATGTCCTATTTAATTTTTATTTTTTTATAAATATTTATAATTATTTTATTTTTAAAAAATCTTACTTCCAAGAAACACTTTTCAGGTTGGGTCATCAATTGGTATACATTAACCTACAAACCCAATTGACTTGACCAGATTTTTATGGGTTGATTTTGATATCATTTTTTTTTTTTTGTGTACTCAACCTAACCTTGTTTAATTATAAGTTCAAGTTTCATGTTTATGTTTGCAAATTCAACCAAGTCCAAATTGAACATATTCACCCTTCCTTTATCTCTTGGCTTCACTACCTTAGGATAAGACATTGAGAGTGAGCCCCCGCCTAGGCCAAGCCCCATTACAGATCTCTTGGTTGTAGCCATTACTGATCAAGTTATGCACACCAACACCTTGCATATATTTTTGTAAACTTTGCGTAGTTAAGGCATTACTAGAATCGGATCGAGAAGTGTTAGCAATAGCAACCAAAATTTTAAAGGGTATAAGAGAAATCACACACACATTAAAACACAAGAGATTTAACGAGGTTTGACAAGTGTGCCTAAGTCTTGAGAGCAAAGTAATTGCTTCTATTTTTTTTGTCCAGTCCATAAAATATGAGTCGTGCACAACAATCTTCACCTTGGTGAATATTTAGCCCTGTCAAAGATAAATAATAAATTCACCTAGGTCTCCTGGGTTGGGGGTCCTATCACATCTAGCACTCATCAACATTCAACAAGTCTAAGCATGGCTTGAACTTGTCAGTTATGATCGCCTTGGTTAACATATAAGCTACATTCTCTGATGTGTGAACCTTCCTGGGCAAAATCTGACCAGATGTCATCAACTCTCTGATCTTGTGGAACCTCACATCAATATGTTTGGTTTTACCATGATACACCTGATTCTTTGCCAAGTCAATAGCACATTGGCTATCACAATGCAACTGAACTCCACCTTGCTCAATGCCCAGCTCTTTCACTAGTCTTGCTAACCGCACAACTTCCTTGCTAGCCTTTGCTATCTCCATATACTTCGCTTCAATTATTGACATTGCAACCCTAGCTATCAAAATGCAACTGAACTCCACCTTGTTCAATGCCCAGCTTCTTCACTAGTCCTGCTAACCACACAACTTCCTTGCTAGCCTCTGCTATCGCCATATACTTTGCTTCAGTTATTGACATTGCCATAAGAGATTGAATAATGGATTTCCAACAAATAGTACCACCTACAGGAGTAAAGACATACCTTGTTGTAGACTTTTTGTCATCTAGATCACTAGCATAATCATAATTCACATATCCTACAACTGAAGGATCACCTTATTGACTACCATACATAATACATGACCCGTTGTACCCTTTAGGTACCTCAAGATCCACTTCACTACTTCCCAATGTTGTTTTCTTGGGTTAGACATAAACTTACAAACTTGGCTTACAACATGTACCAAATCTAGTCTAGTGCACACCATAACATACATCAATCAACCAACTGCATTTGCATGTGGAACCTTTGACATGTACTCTAACTCAGCATCTGTCTTCAGACATTGATCTACAGATTGCTTAAACTTTTTTTCCAATAGAGTACTCACAAGATTCACATTGCTCATGTTGAACTTGTCTAGCACCTTCTCAACATAACCTTGTTGTGAGAGCCATAATCGTTTGGATTTCCTATCCCTGAAAAAATCTCAATCTCGAGAATCTTCTTGGAAGGACCCAAGTCCTTCATGTCAAACTCCTTGCTCAAGAGTGATTTCAACTCATTTACATCACACAAATGGTTACAACAATCAACATATCATCAACATATAGTAGTAGAAAAATGAAAGAGTCATCATCAAGGCTTCTCACATAAACACAACAATCATACTCATATCACATGTAGCCAATCCAAAGCATGTAGGAATCAAACCATTTGTACCTTTTCCTTGGAGACTGTTTCAATCAATACAAAGACCTCTTCAACTTACAAACCAACCGACCCAGTCCACCTTTAATGAACCTGTCTGACTGCTCCATGTAAGTTTGCTCCTCTAGATCATCATGAAGAAATGTTGTCTTCACATCCATATGCTCCATCTACATGTGATGATTGACTACCAAGGATAACATTGTCTTGATAGAAGTGTGTCTCACGATTGGGAAGAAAATCTCATCATGATCAACCCTTTTCTATTGTGCATATCTCTTTGCTACTAAGCGAGCCTTGAACTTTTCCCCTTCATTTTCCAATACTGGAGGTTTCCTCTTGTACACTCATTTGTGTCCTATGGTTCTCTTGCCCACAAAAACCTCAAGTAGCTCCCATGTCTGATTCTTCTACAAAAACTCCATCTCTTCCACCATAACAATCATCCACCTGTCATTCTCAAGGATATTTAGAGCCTCTTGACAGGTAGAAGGATCTCCAACACTAGTCAGAAGTGCAAAAATAACAAACTTAACCAATTCTTCAAACCCATATCGAACAATGAGTTTAATGGTGCAATGATCTCTATCTTTGAGAAGATTGTACTCTTAATAAAGTCCACCTAGATTCACATATCTAGGCTCAATTGTGGGTGTCGTCTCAAGTTTAGGATTGCATGGTTCTTCCCTCTCAAGAATCACTGATAAGTGCTCTAGGTCCACCTGAACCTCCATGGAGTTAAGGGAAGCTCCATCAGACATTGGCACAGTTGTATAAACTATCTATGGCAACATGGACTTCTCATCAAACATTGCATCCCTGCTCATCACAATATTCTTAGAAATTGGATCCCAAAACTTGAACCCTTTCACACCTTTTGAATAACCTACGAAAATACACCCTTTTGACTTTGGATCAAGTTTAGATCTCTCATTACTAGATATATGCACAAAAGCATATATCTAGTGATAAGAAAAGAAAATAAACAAGGTTACTTATCCAAACTTCCTCTACAACTTTCCCTTCTAATGATGCTCGTGGTGATAGGTTGAGTAGGTAGCCTACCATATTCATAGCTTCTACCCAAAAACCTTTAGAAAGGCCAACTTGCAACCTTAGACATTGGACCTTTTTAGTAAGAGACCTATTCATTCTCTCTACAACATCATTTCGTTGTCGTGTTTTTCACACTGAGAAATGTTTATAAATGCCATGTTCCTTACATAATTTCTCTAATCGTGAGTCTGTGTATTTTGTACCATTATCAGACCTCAAGTACCAGATCTTTCTGCCCGTCTTATTCTTCACCTCAACCTTCCACAGCTTGAACTTCTCAAAGGCTTTTGATTTCTATTTCATTAAGTACACCCAGACCTTGCGAGAAAGATCATCAATGAAGGTCACAAAATCATGAGAACCACCCAAGGACAAATCTCTAGTAGGACCCTACACATCAGTGTGCACATAATATAGAATCCCCTTGGTGGTATGCTTTGCAACTTTAAATCGTGCTCTACTCTATTTCCTAAGCACACAATACTCACACAAGTCTAACTTGCAACTCTGAACTCCTTTCAAGAGTCCTCTCTTATGAAGCTTTGTCATCCCATGCTCACTGAGATGACCCATACGCAAGTGCCATAATCTGGTAGCATCATCATCAAACTCATCAAATGCAACTCGGCTTATATCTCTACACCCCAACAGCCTGTAAATATTTCTTATATTCTGTTGTGCTTTCATCACAATCAATGTCCCATTGCACACTCTAAGGGTATTCCGATCTCCATCAGTTTTGTAAATGAAACCATTGGCCTACAAGGAACCAAGTGAGATCAAATTCTTCCTCAACTCAGAGATAAGTTGGACATCACATAACGTTCTTACTCCATCATCATCCATAGCAATTTGCACCTGTCCCATTCCAACAATAGCACACGTTTTGTTGTTACCCATATAGACACTACCAAAATTACCTGACTTGTATGTGGTGAACCACTGCCTATTGGGAGTCATATTGTAAGAGCATCCAAAATCAAGAATCCATGCATCTATCAACTAACTGCATGAACCAGTGAGAACATATCCCTTACTGTAGTAGACATCTCCCTCAGTGTAGTAGTTTGAATTGTCAATCTCTGCCACATTTGCTGAGCGAGATGTCCCTTCACCAAATTTCTTCAACTTTGGGCAATCCCTCTTCAAATGCCCTTTTTGGTTGCATTTGTAGCACTCCATTTTTTTCTTGTGTTCTCTGGACTTGGAATTCTTCCGCATTCTACCACCAAAACTCTTTCCTTGTGTCCTTCCATGTTCCTTTTTTTCCTTCACATACAAATCTTCACCTCCTGCTGCATTTTGTCTCCATTGAGAGTGAGACATAAGTGTAGCCTGTATCATCTCCAGACTAATTGAATCTTTTACATACGTTAAGGTTGTCACCAAATGTTTGTATGAAGAAGACAAAGAACACAATAGAATACATGCCTTATCATTGTCTTCAACCTTTACATCCAGGCGTGCTAAATCATTGATAATTTGATTGAAGGCATTGATAAGAGCCATATTTTAATTATTTTTCATATTAAAATTTTAGCATTTATCTTTTGATTGTAATAATTTTCTTATAAAACTTCCCTTAATTCTAGTTGTTTTATATATTGTACATTTATTAGTGTTTTTGTTTAAAAATATGGAAGATTCATTATGTTTTAATGGTTGTTTGTTAGATCCAAAAACGAAACCAAAGATGAAGGGAAAAGGGGTAATTTTCTCAATATTTCAAAGTAACATTCACCCAGGCTAGAAACCAACTTGCCTGGCCTAGTGAAGTTTCTTCAAACTTAAGCAAACAGCTCGCCTGGGCAAGTACAAATCACTTGGGCAAGTACAACTCGTCTGGGCGAGTTTATTTGGCACCTCTTGGCTCAATTTCTATAAAACCATGCAAACCAAAGGAAGTAGTGGAAAAACTAAAGGAAAAAACACACATCTAGGAGGAAGAAAGGAGAAAGGAAGTGGCATTGAGCTATCGATTCGTGATCGTGGATCACTTCCTTCATCATTTCAAAGGATTAGACGTAATCTTCGTACTCTTATATATATATATATATATATATATATATATATATATATATATATATATATATATATATATAAATCTTTCTACTCATTACTCATGATTTCCTTTTGTTCGTAATGCTTGATTCTATTTGATCACTAATTTCAATAAATTTGATTTTAAGTTTGACTAGAAAATACTCTTAGAATTTGAACTGAATGAATTTACTCTTTACGTTATGTTGTTAGGAATAGAGCATAATGTTTTGATTGCAAATAACATGAGATTATGATTGTAATGTTTAGATATTTATTTCATATGCGAGGGATTGATATTCAATAAATATTGTTAGGATTCTTGAATGCAATGAATCGATTCAGGGTAATTTAATGTATGCATCAGTGATGTTAGAAAATTATTCATATATGTTAATCTTATTAGGATACTGAGGGTATGAACGATGAAATTAAATCCTATGTTTTTCTTGAATTAATTAAATTTGTTTTAATTGTTTCCATAATTTTACGTATTTTCGACGCACTAATTTAATTGTTTTTGTTATTTCCACTATTTTTTATTTTCGTTATTTCCGTTAAACCCATGATATTTTGATTAAATTTGTACATAACTATTGAATTGGTTACTTTTATCCAGAGGCATTGAGTAACTCAAGTCCCTGTAGAGACGATATCTTTCATAAATTCTGTAACCTGTGACGTCATTGGTACATTTGCCAATAGTCTAATAGGTATTCATGTGTTGTTCGAGATTTAAACCCTCCTACATCTTCAGCCCATACAATTTATGCTTCAGATACAATTTGTCCGTCAATGATTTAGACATGTATTTACTCTCCAATTTCTTCCATACCTCCCACGGAGATGTCAACTCCATCACGTGATAGAGAACCTTGCTGCCAAACATAAGCGTATGGTTGCCACAACCCTCTCTTGCAACTCCTCCCAATCCAAAGCCTCCATATTATTAGGCTTTGATTCACACAGTGCCTTCATAAGACCTTGTTGGTGGAGCGGTGGTGCAAGTATCTAGAGAATATGGGCTCTAATGGCCATCATGGAAATACTCGTGGATGAAAATGACTTTCGATCAAGGAGGAGACTACCATATGGAAAAGACTCACAATTGAGAGGGAGATTGTTGGTTTATAAGTGTGAGGTAAAGTCCTATATTGGGTAGGAATGAAAATATGGAACATCATATAAGTGAGGATAAGACCCATAAACTAGAGCCTTAAGATTTTGGGTTAAAGTGTGGTGTCAAGTTCACTTATGTGGTTGTTTATGACTCATTGGTATAACTTTCCCCGGTGTTTAGCCCCCTTAGACGCACAACAATTGGTATTAGAGCTAGTTTTGACTTGGTGACCGGCTCAAACAAGTAAGATGACAACGGTGGATCCTTGGCTTGGAGATTCCTTATATCGAAAGTCTCCTTGGCGGTAAGTTTAGGCGGCATGTCTTATGGGTGGAACGATGGTACAAGTATCTAGAGCATGTGGGCTCTAATGACCACCATTGAATACTCGTGGATAATAATGACTTTCTCTTGAGGGAGACACGACCATGTGGAAGAGACTCACACTCGAAGGGGATATTATTGGAGTACAAGTGCGAGGTGAAGTCACACATCAGGTACAAACGGAAAAGTTGAGCACCATATAATTGAGGAAAAGACTCATAAACCTGAGTCTTAAGGTTTTGGGTTAAAGTGTTGTGTCAAGTTCACTTACGTGGTTGCTCATGACCCATTGGGGAAAATCTCCATGATATTTACCCCATTGATTTCCCAACAATTGGTATTAGAGTTGATGGTTCGACTTGGTGGCTGACTCAGACGAGCCAGGCAACCACGGTTAAGCTCTAAGGACAACCATTGGATACTTGCGGATTGAAAATGGATTCCAGTCAGGGGGGGCTACCATGTGGAAGAGACTCACACTTGAGGGGGAGATTGTCAGAGTACAAGTGTGAGGTAAAGTCCCACATCATGTAGGAATGAGAAGGTTGATAACCATATAGGTGAAGAAAAGACCCATAAACTTGAGCCTTAAGGTTTTGTGTTAAAGTGTGGTGTCAGGTTCATTTATATGGTTGTTCGTGACCTATTGGTATAAATCTCCTTCGTGTTTATCCCCCTCGGTTACACAACAATTGGTATCAGAGTTGATAGTTCGACTTGATAACTAGCTCAAACAAGTTCTGGCAGTGACGAATCCATGGACATGGAGATACCTTGTATCGAAAGTCTTCCTGACAAGTAAGTCCATGCATGAAGGCTAGGCAATGGGTCCCACGGGTGTTGTAGTTGTGCAAGGTACCAGAGCATGTTGAAAACAATGGCTAGATGGGGCAACCAGGGTTAGGCTCTAAAAGAAAACCATTGGATACTTGTGGATTGAAAATGGCTTTCATGGGAGAGGCTATCATGTGGAAGAAACTCACACTCAAAGGGGGCGATTGTTGGAATAAAAGTGTAAGGTGAAGTCTTACATCGATAGGAATGAGAAGGTTGAGAATCATATAAGTGAGCATAAACTTAAGCCTTAAGGTTTTGAGTTAAAGTGTGATGTCAAACTCACTTATGTGGTTGCTCATGGCCCATTGGTGTCAAACTCACTTATGTGGTTGCTCATGGCCCATTGGTGTAAATCTCTCCGGTATTTAACCCCTTGATTTCCCAACAAGGAGAATAATGACACCCACAAACACGACCAAGAGATTGAAATTAACCTATAAGGTTGCCATTTTGCTTTCAGATCACACTACTAATTAAACTCTAAAGCCATTGTGACTTCAATTTGTCAATCCACTTCATTGAACTTAAAGCCTCTTAGATTTCATATTTTAGATTTTTTATTCCACCAAGATACTCTTATGAAAATTCACTTTAAGTCCCATTATCACCTCAAATAATTGTAAAGTCGCCTTAGTGGCCAAAATCATAGCCCAACTCTGTTCACCAAAAATCAAGTATCATCTACAAATTGTAAATGTGATATTTGTGTTATTGTATCACTAAATTCACTCCAGCAAACAAAACCTTTCCCACCATCCGCCGCTATCAAAAATAAAAATAGTGACTAAGGATCCCCTTGTCTCAACCCAAAACCACATCAAAACTCCTTTGTAGGACTACCATTAATTTAATAATACAAATACAAATGCAATAACTAAACATTCATGAATACATTCAACCCACTTCTTAGGAAACCTCATTCTTTCCATCATAAATATGAAATACTCCAAATATACTAAGTCATATGTCTTAATCAAAATTTACTTTAAAAAAAGCCACTTATTTCCCTTCTAGTGAGCTTTCGCCGCCAACTCATTGACAATGAGTACCCCATCCAAAATATATATATTTTGAATAAAAGTCAATTTTGTATCTTCAATCACCCAATGCATCAAGGAAAGAAGCAGCAACAATAGAAACAACACCAACAAATAAAACAATTCTATTCGTCATCGAAGGTCACTCGTAATGTTGTTCACTTATACCTACAACATTTTGCATATGAAGAAACACTTAAGACATTTCATGATGAGTAGGAATTGTCGATACAACAAGACACTGCCTCAACTGAAGAATCAACTCTTGAGACGTTACTCAAGCAATTGAATGTTAATGTTTGGCGAGGGAGGGGGTGATAACATCAACTATTATATCCTTCTATTTAATGTCAAAATTCAAATTCAAATACACAATAATAAAAAAGATATAACAAAATATGTGACAAATTACAAATTATAAAAGATCAATTGACTATTATCTCTAAATTTATCATAATTAAGTTGGTAAAAATCTCTTAATTGTCTAAATAATTTAATGATCAAATTATCCCTATTTTGAGCATGAACAAAATAAGTAATTGAATGAAAAAAATAGTGTGAAAAAGTTGCACTCAACTTTTCCTTCAAGACTTCTTTACTTTTATTAATATAAGACTAAATGTTATTTTTAATTGGTCATTTATACTTTAATATTTTTTTTCTTTTTAGTACATTAAGTTTTAAAAATCTCATTTTAATCTTTTACATTTTTAAAGGATTTCATTTTAGTTCTTTTTAGTTAAAACATCAAATATGTTAACAAAAAAGAAAAGTGTGATATGTCTATCAATATTGATGAGGATGATGATGTAACATATTAATTGAAACAACGTCATTTTAAATAATTTTATTTTGATTATTTATATTTTTAAATGATTTCATTTTGGTACTTTAAATTTTTTTAAGAGGTTTCATTTTGGTCTATCAAGTTTGTAAAATTATACATTTAAAAAACTTAAAATACTAAAATATAATCTTTAAAAATATAAAGAACTAAAATTGAATAATTTAAAAAAACATTGTTATATTTAACATTTCATATCATCATCTCAATAAATATTAACATACATATCACACTTTTTATTAATATATTTAATGTTTTTCAGCAAAAAGGAACTAACACAAAATCCTTCAAAAACATAACTGATAAAAAAATTAAAATTTAATGTAAAAAAAATATTAAAACATAAAAAGATAAAAAAAATATCTTAATATATATAAAGATAAAGATATCATATAGCATATCACATGAATTACTTTTTTTTTTCTCTTTTCGGGTCTAAACACCTAAAGTTCTCATTAGGTGTCTGTCCACAAAACTATTTTTAATAGGAAAAAAGAGGAAGAAAAAACCATAACTTTCATTGTTTTGACAAACTCCAAAGCATTCACTCTCATGGCCTCGTCACTTTAAAAATGCAAGCCGAGAAGAAACTTCCTCAAATAATTCTAGCGTGCGGCGACACGATGCTGTTGCGTGTGCAAAAGCTCCCCCTGCATCGACACAACATTGTAATTAGAGCTTTTCCCTTTCTTTGGACAATGACTTTCAACTATAGAATAATTGTGCCTATGGTTTAGATAACCCAATTGGGTGTGGTTTTAGTTCATGAGATTTGGTCTTATTTGATTAATTAACTCTTGTGGGTTAAATTATTGACATTTGTATGGATTAGATTAGTTGGGTTAGATGGCAGGAGAAAAGGTTTGTTAAGAATTGTATTAAATCCGTGAATTGATTTGTGAAAGTGAAGCAATTAATTAATTAATCTGGAATAAGTTGAATCTCAATCACACTCCACATCATGTTTTCAATATTAAAGAGTGTACATAATTAGTACTATAGTTCTTTTCACACCACACATGTTGCACAAAGATGTGCAAGAAAATTGTAATTGCAGTTGTAGTATATAATTAAAGTTTATATTATTTTAATATAGGATCACTTAAACAGAGATAAGAACCTTTGAAAATATTCAAACAATAATTCAACATGGAGGTTTTAATTTACTTGGGGGTAAGGTATGGGAGTGAGAAGTTGTGCATGGTAGATTAGAGTATTATTGGCTTCTGCAGCAGTTCCATAAGATACAAATTCCTGACAAAATAAGATGAGCATTGTTGTCTAGACTTGAATTTGCACCAATATATGGTACATATTAATTGGCCATTTTTTTTGGAGGATAAGGTCAAAACTTTTTGGCTGAGCCAATCCCCAATTGTTTGTACTTTGTTTTGGATATTTTCATTAAATGGTGTTTGAAACTTAGTCATTTGACTACTCTTTTGGGTTTGAGTGTTTTTCTTCCCATGCTTATAGCTACGGAGACGTTTAGAATTTTGCAAACCATGTTAGGAGAGAAAGGATATTCTCATATTCCACGTAAAATACCAGTTATAATCAGTTGGCAATTGGTTACTTATTTTGTTGTTTTGGGTAATAATAATTATCGTTACTGTTCTCTCATGTGTGTTTGGCTTGCTTGATTTTGTACGATTGAAAACCAAGGAATTATTATTATTTTAAAAGGAAATTTTTGTTTCTGCAACATCAATAGATAACTAAGAAAAATATCTAATTCAAAAACAAAATAGTTAAAAGCCTTTAAATATTCTTAAGACAATTAGACATTATATAATTCAATGATGATAATCAAGGCATAACTTTACCGCTGCACCAACAAGTCACCAAGGCATATGCAAAGAGGCTGTTTCCGGATTTGAACCCATGACCAACAAGTCACCAAGGCACAACTTTACCGCTGCACCAAGGCTCGCCCTCTTACCGAGAATTGATAGTATAACAATGGAATTTTATTTCTTTTAGTATTCTTAATTACATTTGGTAAAGGGCGTTATGAGTTAGTATGTTAAGTTGATCAGATTTTCAAGGTGATGCTCATTAAACTATGTTTACAATCTCTTTTTAATTCAAGTAAATTACGGTACTTGAATTGATGACCATACTTCAATATTAAGTTGTTGGATTAATCGTTTATTATTAGTTATGTCAAAAACTATAATTGTATGAGATGATGGAGAATTTACTAAGTATCTCACTTTTTAAGACGGAAGAATAAAACAGATATAATCTGCATTGATCAATTTTAACTTTTTGAAAACTTCAAATTTATGGAACAATATATTAATAAACTAGGTACGGATCCGTGCAAAAGCACGGTTTTTTAAAAATCATATGAAAAAATACAGTAAAAAAACACATGACAAGTTGTTAAAAATCATATATATATATATATATATATATATATATATATATATATATATATATATATATATATATATATATATATATATTAAGACAACAATTATAAAAAAAATTAATATTTTCTAATAATATAATATTTGAATATAACTATTTTTATTTATTTTATATATTTTCCTTGTTTTTATATTATTTTGTGTACCCTATTATTTTTATACAGTGTGCATATAGAACTAGCTAAAACGAGAATCTTTTCGTAATAATGCAACTTAAGTTTCAGCCACTGCGTTGTTATTTCAAGAACGAGGAGTATAATTCAAAGAGACCCCCCAAATCTTGAGTATGATCACTTTGATTTGGATAATTGAGGACTAGGAAGTAGGATCTACCATGGTGGAGTTGGACAATTTCAGATAGAACAAAAATCTTAGGGGCCATAATTTTTTTGTTTAGTCTTCAATACAATAAAGATAAGAGCCAAATGGCCCAACACGAGTGGCCCAACAGTACACTTGAATTCTAACATAAATCTCAAGTACACCCACTCAACCCTAAAAAACCACTTCTTGTTTTTTTTTTATCTTCTGAATTGTCAACGTGACTTTTGGATTGACTAATGTGAAAGGTAAAAAAAATCATCTTGGTAGTCTAGGAAACGATTTGTGGAGTCTAGGAAGCAATTGTCTAGGCATTTGAATTCTACACTTCTCAAAGGAAGTTGAATGCACAAAAATGTCCCACTCTCTTTCTTTTGTCTTCTTCCTCTAGTAACTAGTATCGTGCGCCAACCCTTCACCCTGCCCTACTCTCCAACATCTTCTATTAATGTCATCACCCACCATTGTACTAGCTTCAAACTCCGATTTCACCCCGTCACCCACCATTGCACCACACGTCACACATCGTTACAAAAACCAAAAATCAAAACACCACCACTATGTCACACACCATCACACCACACACCACCACTGTGTGACACCTAGAAAGGAAATAACAGACCTGAAGCTTCTCACATTGGCTATTCTAGAATAGGAAAAATACCATTTCAAAATAGCTATTCTACGAGCATATATATATATTCTAGAACAACTATTGTAGAATATATATATATATACACACACACTTTTAGAATTGAAAAAAACTCATTCCAAAAAAAAATGTTTATTGTGAAATAGTTATTTCGAAAGTGTATATATATTAGGGTAGTTTGGGGATATTTCAAAATTAGAAGGTGTAAAGATTCAAAAGGAGAAGTGCAAAATTCAAATGACAATTGCATGAGACAAAAGGGGAAAAAAAAAGTAAGACCCACAATAGATTCAATGTATAGCATAGCTCAATCCAATAAAGAAAACAAACTCAACAAGTATTATATGGAACAAAAACAGAGACAAAGATAGTTATTGTCTTGAGGGAAAAAATGTGGATAGAAAAGCAATACATGTCGAGATTTTGTGAGATTCTATTTTATTTGTCTATTTCTTACCACACAAAAATTTAAACTATTTCCAACTTTCCTTTTTATGTCTTTATGGTCCATTTGATGGTTAGGATAGGATATGAAAATTATTCTATCATACTATCTTATTTCTTATCTTATTCTATGAATCTAATGTAATTCTTATTCTAGAGAAGGAGTTAAAATAAATAATTATTATTTAAATATTAATTATAATTTTATATCATATATAGCCTTTTTATAATTTAAAGAAAAGTAGCTACATAAATACAATATAATTTTTTATAATTTAGTTAAAATTATAATTTTTCATAATTTTTTAATTTGTAAGAAAATTAAATTAAAAACTGATTTTTATAGAATTATATGTAAGTTTAATAATAATTTATCATTTGATTAATTTGATTGCACACACAAAGATCTAGTGATCTACCACCAGATACAGGGTTGGCCCATTCCAGAGAAAAGCCCATCTTTGGGGGCCATTATTTTGTTAGGTTCCATGATTCTGTGTTTATTTCCGACGAGTTGTTATTGGTTCCTACAATCTTTTTTATTGGTCCTTATAAAATTTAAAAACCCATGCAAAAGACTTTTTTACCCCTTTATTGAAATCCCGCCACCTCTTCTTCTTCCTTCCTCTCCTTTTTATTTTTGGATGTAACAGAATAATGATTTTGTTGTACTAAGAACACGCATAATTGTGATTCCAGTGTGAATTTTGTACACAAAAACACATTTTTATTGTTGATTTTGTACCTGAAAACATGTTTCTATTTTACATTTTATATAGACTTTATCTACAACAAAGGAAATATATTTTTATTGTAATACATACAAAATCCACAATGGAAACGGATTTCTATTGTAGGGTAGGATTCCTTGTGGTGTTGTTATTCCCCCTCAATATAACAAAATTGTAATTTTGTTGTGTTGTGAAAGAAAACATAACATGATTTCGTTGTTATATTTGAGATGACAAAAAAATACATCAAAATTAATATTTTGTTGTACATTATACAATAAAATCATAATTTCATTATATCGAAAGGGATACAGAAATGGTTAAATAGTGAATCATGATTTCTTGTATATTTTACTCAACAAAATTATGATTTCATGAGAATAACATATTTGGAATAAAAAAAAAAATCAATCCCTGGCAAAAATACAACTGGGATGAAACCAATAATAACTTCCTTCAAAGTATAATAGAGTTCAGTCCAATAGGCCTAACAAACTCAACAAGCAAAGAGATGTGGGCTGAAAATAAAAGCAATACAGGCTAAACATTAACCAGACATACATTCATGATAATAACATTTTTTAAAATATTTTTCATCTTACCTAAATGTACGGATGCTTCGTTCAAAAAGATAAAACGACCTGTTATATTTTGTACTATCTAACTTATATAATTTTTTAAACTAAAAAGGATTTAAAAATCTCCAAAATCTATTGTTAATATTATTGGGCTAGTTTGTTTAAATTTATTTTTTTAAATAAATATTTTTTAAAACAAAATAAACACTTTTATAGTTTTATGGTATGTTTGTCTAAATTATTTTCATTTAAAATAAGTTTTTTTTATATTTTTTTTAAGAAACAAATCTATATTTTCTTAAAAAAATATTATATATAAAATACATATTTTAAAATTGTTTTTTTATAGTTTAAACAAACTACTTTTATAGCCTAGAGAGGTATTAGAGAGTGCATTAAGTACACACAACAAAGTATTTAGCTTAAAATTTTCTACTCACGTAGTTGGTATTTTTTATTTATTTCTGAGCATCCAATTGATATGTCAAAACTTTTCAACAATTAAATCAGAGATTTATTACTTGAAAAAGAAATATCAAATCTTCATTTAGACCTTAAATTTGTCACAACTTTTAAATGAGAATTCAAAGGGATAAAATTGGGTTGGACTGGTTTTAGACCCAATCGTAAGAGTTCTCTATATATAAACCCTATTTATCCCTAAAACCACTGCAACTGAAATTAGGGGTTTTGCTTCGAACCCTCTGAGCTGAACATTTTTCTTTTCTCCATAATGTCTGTTCTGAATCTCAATTTCAATTGTAACAGAAAAGCCATAGTTTATGTGTAGCCATTTTATTTTTCTCCCGGAAACCCTTTTTCTCTTTTTATTTGGGGGGAATACTGTAGCAACTAAATCTCTTCTAAAAGATTCAATTTTGATTTCTGGGTTTGCTTTGTTTTGCAAATTTATGAAATGGGTGTTATGTTTAACTGTGATGAGCCCAACAGACCTGTAATGGTTTTGCGGGTATGATCGCAATCATTAATGAACATCTAAGGGACTGAGTTAAGTTTGTATTGGTTCCCAGTTTTCCAATTGTTGTTGCTTGTCAAATGTACATGGCTTGTAATTTTTTTTAATATTTGAATTCAATTTGCGTGTTGTTGTGGCAAAGGCGTCAAATTTTGGTGTTTGATTGCTCTAATCGAGGAATGTTTTAGTAAATTATTTATGAGCTGATGTTTTGAGATCAATATAATTTAATAATTGAGGTTGAGGTTTGGAAAAGAGTTGTTATTTACCAGAAGATCCAATTTTCTTGGTTGGTGGTTTCTTGAATTCTACTTTTGGTTTTAGGACATGGGGTATTGAAGTTTCGTTTGAATTATACAATCCAGCACTTACGAGTTTAGTTTATAAATCTCTCACGACTTTATTTAAAATTTAGGAATTAAATTGATTTATTTTTAAAATTAATTAATTTTTTTCAAAATTTAGGAATCAAATTAAACAATTTAAAGTAACGTAAGAAACAATATATTAGAAACCTTAAAAACATATATTGTTATGGATTGGAATGAATTTTCCATGTTGATGATTTGCTTGCCCTTCTATCCAAAGGGAATTACGACATATGGAAGCTGTTTCAAGAACCCAATGTGAAGTATTATAAAAATTCACAAATATGAAAACTCTTCTTATACGGAATGTCCTAATGAAAAAAAGGTCTGATCAATGTTGATAAAACAGAAATTCAAATACATCTTTGTTCTTCTCCATTTTACTTGAAAAGGGAAACATTTATGGATTGAGATACTCTCCTTTTGGCCAAATTAAAAACATTGTGTTGACCCTAAGATTACAATTACATAATTTATTAGTCCTTCTTATAACGAAGGTGTAATTGGCCACTCTAAGGTTGATTTGTTGTATTTATTTTTTGCCACCTCACCTAAATGGATAAGCTCACGCCATAAAGGTATCATCCTGAACGTCTAAAGTGCATAAATTACTCTGCATTCCTTAGCCACATGTATAATCTCGTCAGAAGCTCAATGATGCCACGTTGTTGAAAGGCTTTGCACATAAAACACCATTAGATTTACAATACTGTAGCAATATCTCTAGGTCATAAAATCTAGATATGGCTTCGTCATCTTTCATATGTTTGTGTTTCGTGTTTACCTTGATCTCTTGCTTTGGTCTTGGCATTCCCACAGGTATGTCTCTATTAATAGATTATTGCCTTTAGGCATTGTATTTTGTAAGCATTGTTAATTTTCCTAATTATTTTAATTGTAGACTCTAAATCATCATTGTACTTAGGGATGGAAATGAGTCAAGCAGTTTTTTAAGGGTCTATGACTCGGCCTATTTAAGGTTCGACTTGACTTGTTTACTATAAATGCCAAACTCAAACTATAAAAAAAAAAGTTTGTTAAGCTCGACAGACCGGCTTGTTTAAATAATAATAATAATAACTATTATCTATACCATTTTAATGACATTATGAACGACACGATGAAATGACATTAAAGTGTTTAGAGAGTTCATTTACATGTGAAAAATTTTCAAAAAGAAAAATATTCAAGTTAAAAGGATAATGCCAGATTAATACTTTCAAAGAAAAGAATGTTTTGTAAAAATATTTTCAAACAATTTAAATATTTTTATTTGACTATATTAGTATAAATTATCTCTAATCCATATATTTTTTAATATTATGCTCTCTTTTTTTCATTTTCTTTTGATATATTTTGTGTTTTAATAACTTGAATTTAATATGATTTCTTTTATCAATTATTTTTGGATTTGTATATTACTTATACGAAATTTTATACGTTTTCTTTTTTAGTTAGTATTTCACTAGGTTGTAAAATAATTAATTGGTTAAAGACGTATTTAAGCAGACTTTTAAATAGGCTCGTAGGTCAAGTCAGACTTTTATGTAAGCTGAGCCGAGTCTTTAAAAAAAGCTTATGACAAGTAATGAGTCAAAGTCAAACCTTGCATATTCAATTCGAACTGAATTCAAACCTAATAAAGTTTGATTTGACTTAGCTCATTTTTACCCCTAATTGCCTTATATGAAGATCCACTCAGTTACCCATCTCCAAATTTTGAGCATCGTTCTCAATCAATGTTGCCTGATCACGAAGACAAACTCAAGCACCCAATTCCAACGCATGCCAAGTTTTCATATTTTACGGGTACAGTGTGATGTTGGCTTAATTACTTATTTATATTCTCTCATTTCTACTTATAAGATCCTTTTAAAAAAAATTGGATGAAACTTGATTTAAGTGTTTATCTTTTTTATTTTTAAATTTTTAAGATTTAGAAAACATGTAATGAGAATTAAACATTCTAAGTAATTACTGTTTCTTTTTTTACTTTTTCAAAAAAAAATTGAAAACTTTGATTTATTGTTTTCATTTGAGTATGTCTTCTAAAATATTTTTAGAGAAAATAATTTTCAAATTTAAACAAACTTATTTAATTCTTATTTTCTGTTTAATTTGAAAACAAAATAGAAAATACTCAAATTAAGTGTCACCTTGGATTATCTCTTTTCATAAGATCATCTTTTTAATTTCTAGATGCATTACCCTTATTTATTATTCTCTCTTCAAAAATTAATAAGAAACAATTAAATATAGATAGATAAGAAAAATTATAATTTTAGAATAATAATATAAACAATTGACACATTTTAATGCAATCAACTAAATTTATTATTTTTTTTAAAAAAATGAATTAGTTAAAAGAGTCTTGTTTTTTTAATGTTAGTTATTAATTTTTTATTAGCAAGGGAATCAAACTCCCGACATTTCCCTTTTTTCTCCTTGTACCACTCAACCAATTTACAACTACGGTTGAAACCATTTGATCATTATGGAGGAAAGGAGGATGATCAAATATCATGAAAAATATTATTTAAAGCTATTATCAGTGATTTTAATAAATTAATTTAATTAAAAATAACAAAATCATATATTGTGATTTGCTAATTAGAATTTTTAATTTTTTTAAGTGAATCAATTTTAGCATTTACATTATTTAAATTGAGCGACTAAAATTTGATGTAGAATATTAGATTTATACTTGGTGTAAACGAATCTTATCCCATACATACATATATATCAAATAAACTAAATACAAATATATAAAAACATATAATTAAAAAAGTGCAACACATGTGTTTCAAATATAATTTCACAATAAAAATAAGAGTCAATTAAATATATATATATATATATATATATATATATTAAATAAAAATGTAAATATATGAAAGCATATAAGATTCACTTAAAAACTTTATAACCATTGGACCAAAACTTAAACCCTATAATAGCTATTAATTTAATAAATAATATAAAATTTGAACAACAATATAATAATCATTGATTTAAATGATTAAATATCTCAATTAATGCTCTTTATTATATAATTTATGCACACTTTTTTAGTAATATAATAGTTTTGTACAAACATATTTTTCAGTAAATAATAATCCACAACAATTAATATGCATATATATTAATTAATGCGACTGATTATATATATATATATATATATATATATATATATATATAAGATCATATTACATATTTATCTCAGAAGAAATAAAGATAAAGTTTTGAAAGTAAAATTTTTTTAAAATGGTTTTTCGCTTGATATTTGTTGTTGTTGTTTTGGTTTTGACTTCAGGTGACTCGTAGAAGGGTTTTATTTTTGTAATGTATGTTATCAAATTCTCGTGAAATAACCATATCTTTGTATCTATACATTCCAAAATGAAGAAAAATGACAATAGTTCATAGTTTTATATTAATTTATGTCAAAATATCAAATAACAAAAGCATGACTTTTTTTTCATAAAAAAATTAGGATAAATAGTCACTTTTATTCTTAAATGTATAATTCGTTGACAGATGCACCTCTAAAAGATAAAAATATAAAATTGAATCCCCAAAAGTGTAAAAAATGCGATAAATATATCTGGTTGTTAATTTTCGCTCGTCACCGTTAATAAAATATCCTATATGACATAGAAGGACAAATTTGTCACTGAAATTGTCAACGTGGACATACTGATTATATTGGACAAAAATATCATTAATATATTACTTTTGAACGTAAATGTCGGTAATTTTTTTGTTAGACGAAAATGTTAATATTTTTTATTGGAGAAAAATGTTAGAATTTTTTTGACCTAAATATCAATATGTTTCATTGGATCAAAAATATTAATGAGTTCTTGTTATTGGATGGAAATGTCAGTAATTTTTTATTGGACCTAAATATTAGTATGTTTCTATTGGACTAATTTGTTAGATATGAAATTTCGTTTCATTAAGGTAAAATATAATTTTAGTATAATTTTTTATCATTTTTTATCGTTTCAAGCATAACATTACAATAATTACTTAAAAAAATACATTGACAAATATAATTTAAAACAAACATAATAATAACAATAATATTGATTATCAACCATAATTTGTCTATTGCAATAGAAATTATCAAAAATAAATATTGTATCATTTTACCAAAATAAAATATTGTAACAATATATCAATGAGTGCAATTTTTTCAAATTACCCTACAAGATAAATATATCACATATTTTACTTTTTCGAATCTTAACTATTTTATTAACAGTGACGAACGAAAGTTAATGGCTGGATATATTTATCATACTTTAACATTTTTGGAGACTAAATTTTATATTTTCATTTTTAGGGTCGCATTTGTTAGCGAATCACACATCTAGAGACAAAAGTGATTATTTATTCATTCATATTCCTATGGAGTAGAAAGATGAAAAGTTAACAAAATATTATATGATAAATTTGTCTCTATGTTGGCCATTAGAGATGATCACGTTAACCATCATTTTCATGACAAATTCGTTTCTTTGAGTCACTTAAGCTATTTTATTAACGGTGACGGACGGAAGTTGACGATTTATCGTACTTTTTATACTTTCAGAGACTAAATTTTGTATTTTCATATTTTATAAACACATTTGTTAGTGAATTACACATTTAAGGACAAAAGTGATTATTTAATAAAAAAATTAAGCAGAACGAGCAACAATGTTAAGTAATCCTACACTGTGCAATGGACAGATATGCAATATAGATGATAAATATTGCAACAAATATTGCATTGTTCAAGGGATTTACAGGTGACAAGTGTTCGAAACAAGAGTTTTTTTTTTGTTTAAATTATATTTACTTAAACTCGGTTGATTTGGTTATATTAATTTATAATATAATTTAAATCAATATTTACAGAGAATTCAAAAAGGCGACTAGCAGAGGTAGATTATCAAGGCGCACACACACAAACCCACCTCCTCATCCCAAGGATTTCCCATTGTAAACATTGGCTTGAGAAAAGATATTTTGATAGCATCCACAAGCAAAATTTCTGAAGTGGATTTCTTTAAGATATTTTTTTTGTTCTGATAGTGTTTTGGTAAAAAAAAATTCATATATAATTTTGTTATCGTGATAAGAAATTTCAAAAAATTTATATTTTTTATTTTTTTTACTTAATTATGGTATTATTATATATTAGATAAATATTATTTTTTATTATTAAGAAACAATTTTTTGTAGATGATACAAATCTTATTTTTAAAAAACTCTTTTTGTCACATAAACTTACTCCAATGAAAAAAAACTATAAAAAACAGTTTTTTTCACTTAAAAATTCTTTAAAAAATCTCATTAGAGATGCTCTTATCATTATGCTTATAAGGAACTCTACATTATACAAGATCGAGTAAGAAAATATAAGGGTAAATAATTAAATTTGACAAATTGATTCTTAAAAGATGAAAAATATAAATTTAATCTCTAAATATATAAAAAGTGTGACAAATTAGTCTTGTCATTACATGTGCTGAATCATTCTATCACTAAGTTGCAATGTTTAATAACCAATTTGATAAAAAGTTGTATTTTGTAAAGACAAATTTGACATATTAAGTTGTAAATTTTAGGAATCAATTTATCATTAAATTGTCCACAAGACTAATTTGTCCCACTTTTGCACATTCAAAGACTAAATTTGAATTTATCATCTTTTAGGAATCATTTTGTCAGTGTCTCACACTTTTGAGGAAGAATTTTACTATTTACCCAAAATATAAATAAATTAAGTTAGTGGACACAAGTGGTTAATACACTAAAGTTGAGTTCAATCGTTTGGTAATATTCGAGTTTAAACCTTAGCAAAAATGTGTGTGTGTGTGTGACATTCATCTAATCTTGTTCCATTACATGCTACATTTAAAAAAATAAAAAGAATGGTTCATTCTATGAAATTTAATCTACAAATGAAAACTACACTAAATTTGTTCATTTTTTATGTAATAAATATTTTGAAATATAGTAAAATATCCAAATTGAAAAAAATAATGAAATAGAGTAAATAATACTTTATTTTAAAATAAACA
Source organism: Glycine soja (assembly GCF_004193775.1). Classification (NCBI taxonomy): domain Eukaryota; kingdom Viridiplantae; phylum Streptophyta; class Magnoliopsida; order Fabales; family Fabaceae; genus Glycine; species Glycine soja. The sequence goes on along the minus strand of NC_041012.1, from coordinate 23,850,450 downwards.
TATAAAAATTCAATAAACTTTTTTAAAAGAAAAGGAGGAAATGAGTAATATTATATTTCTACATTATCGATTATAAAGGATGATTTGTGATTAGATAATAATATAAAATTATTTTATATTATCAATGCATATTCATTAAACTCTTCTTTTTAACTTTGAATCTTTGAATTTTTTTTTTGTTTCTATTTATTTATTGTTTTTGAAATTTAAGATAATATTTATGTTTTCAATTATACCATTGTCCATATTATTTTCTCAATTTCAAGATAAGTGTTTGCATTTGAAAAAAAAATGTCTTAAAATAAATATCATGATAACTTTTCTATTATTTTTTCAACTAATGTTTCTAGTAAACATCACTTTAGATTTTTAATATAATATTAATACCAAGATTAGTTTAGTGAAATTACTATTATTAGTTTTTTTATATGTGTAAAACAATATAGAATGAAATAATTAATTATCCATAAAAATTACTTCGGTTGCTTTTTAATTGCCGAATATTTGAATTTAATTTTTTTTTCAAAATTCAAGATAATATTTGTGTTTTCAATTATACTCTCAATTATCTTTTTCATCTCAAAATAAGTATTGTATTTGAAAAAAAAATTTTCAAAATAACTATCATGTTAGTTTTTCAATATAATAGTATTAATTATTTTTCCACTAATACCTATAATAAGTACCACTTTAGTTTTTCAATACCCTGGATGTTAATATTTATAAGACTCAAGTTAGAAATGATGTTTATTCCTTTTAATATGACCAAATTTATAATATTTATTACATTAATTATTTTTTACTAGAAATAACCATAATTTAAAGAAGAGAAATAATGTATTTATAAATAATTAAAAGATAAAGGAGTATTAATTATAAGAATAATTTTGAAAAAAATTATAAATTTAAGACAAATTTATTCTTATAAATTAAATTAATCACTTTTTTTAATTTTGATGAATTAAGTAATTGAGTCTTATATATATGAATAAAGGAAGTATAATATTAATAGCAAAATTAATTTTGTACAATTACTATTATTAATTTTGTTTGTCTATGTAAAACAACTTAGAATAACAATTATTAATTATACATAAAAAAATTCTTCTTTGGTTTCTTTTTAACAGTTGAATCTTTGATTATTTATTTATTATTTTCAAAATTTAAGATAATATTTATGTTTTTAATTATATCCTTTATCTATTATTTTCTCTGTCTCAAAATAAGTGTTGTATTTTTTAAAAAAATTATTTTAAAATAGTCTTCATGTTAACTTTTCATTAGTATTACTTAATGAAAGTTCAGCATACTTCCAAAATGGATTACTTAATTTTCAATTAATAAAATAAAAACAATTATGATTCAAGAGGTGAATCTTAATTTGGTTCAAGTAGCCAGAGATTTTATTTCAACAAGAGAGGGAAATTATTGAGTGACTTTTAATTCAAAAAGAGAAATTAATGAAATGGATTTGATCAATACAGTAAGAATAAGAATTACTTCCTCGTTTTCAAAATAAATGTTTTCCTCGATTATTTTACACAAATAAAAAAAAAGTTAATAAAGAGATGAAATAAAATAATAATTTTATAAAATTAATTTTATTGAATAAATAAAAGAGATTAATATTAATATTAGATTAAAAAATTAAAGAAATATTTATTAAAAATATTGGTGGAAAAAAGTCATTAATATTACATTGAAAAATTAAATGTAACACTTAATTTAAAACAAATTTATTTATGAATTGCGACACCTATCTTTTGGATGGAACGGAGTAATAAGGATAAATAAGGAAACAAAATTTGTTAAAATAAGATGAAAAATAATGGTTTATTTAATTTAATAGGCTTTAAAAAAAGTCTAAACCTAACCTTTTAATTAAATAGGTCAGTCCAAACTAGACTTTATGTAGGTCAGGTCGTAAACCCTTATAGGTCGGTCTAGCCTATTCCTACCCCTATACACATGCATAAATTATTAATTATCTTCCCTTTTGATCACTAGGGAATGTGTTTGGATGGAAGATGAAAAATAATATTGGAGATAAATGCTCTATTTTTTTTTGGAACCTTTTACCTTCTAATTTAATTTAAAAATTTATTTTTTATTTATTCACTACTAGAATTTATAAATTTAATATCGTAAAGTTAACATCAATTTTTTCTAAAAAAATAAATATTAACACCAGCACAGTGATATTTTTATAAATAAATTGAATTAATTAACCTCGGTTTTGTCATTTAAATCAAACGGTAGTATTTGGTCAGTCATATTAGTATGTATCTAGTCAGAAAAATTAATATGTAATAATTAATACATTTAAGGATTCCAAATATGGTCAAAGGCCTTATTTATATCTCATAAAGACACCATTATACAATGAATTGAAGCATATAAATGAATATGTTTTGCTGATTATAAAAAAAGAATCCAAGCAACAACATCTCATAAAAAGTTAGAGATGGCTTCTTCAAGTTTTTTATGTCTGTGTTTGATGTTTGCTTTTGTTGTGGCTTGCTTTGCTCGTGGCATTCCCACAGGTACATGTGCATTACCTATTTTTGTCCTCTTGAGATTGTATCATGTTTCTCTCTCTCTAGGAATATATTATATTTGCCTTTAGAATTCTCAAGAATTTCTAATTCTCCTTACCATATATTTATATACATGTAAATAGACCAACCACCCGTGCTCTACGGAGACACACACAAGAATCCATCTACTTCAAACATTGAGCATCATCAATGGTCGGGAGACAAAGTTACACACCCAATTTCAACCCATGTCAAGTTCTCAAGTTTCACAGGTACTTGGTGGTGCTGTTTTAATTCCTTTATTAAACTGTTTCTTTTATGAATTTTAATGTAAGGGGACAATATTTTTTCTCCTTAATTTATTTTATTAAACCTAACTTTTTTTATAAAATCGATTTAATTTCATTAAGAAATAAGTAGATTGTATTTTAATTATTTTACAGAATGCATGAACCACATGATTCATTCTTTGATGCTCTATATATATAAATTTTGTAACTAAATCAAAATTAAATTCTTAAATTTTCTCATCATTAATATAAAATATTTACATTTATGATTCTTATTTAAATTAGTTTACTTAAACTTGGTTGATTTGGTTATGTGAAAAAGTATCCTTTATAATGTAATTTAAATATTATTACAGAGAATTCAGAAAGGATACTGACAGAGGTAGATTATGACGGTCCACATACACACCCAAATCCACCTCCTCATGCTCAAAAGTTTCGATTGTAAACATTGTCTTCTCAATGACAAAAAATAAATAAAGTTATTATGTCACAATTTTAATTTTTCTTATCTTAATGTGCCAAAATATTTCGCATCTTTATGACCTTTTTTAATTAAATAAAATTTCTTACAATTTAATGATTAATAAAATTATTTGTATATGTACAAAAAATAATATGGGCTATAACTAAACGATTATGGCATTCATCTAATCTTGTTCCATTTACATGTTACTTTAGAAAAAATGAAAAATGGTTCGTTCGATGAAATTTAATATAGAAATGAAACCTACACTAAATTTGTTCATTTTTTTATGTAACAAATATTTTCAAATACAGAGAAATAGCAGAACTGAACAAATAATGAAATAGAGTAAATAATACTTTCTTTTAAAATAAACATATAAAAATACAATAATATATATTCATAATTGAAGGTATTGACTTTTAAAAAAAAGCAGGAAGATATTAAATGAGTAATATGATATTTTTACATTAAATAATACTTATTATTTACGGTTTCGAATTTGTTTTCTCTCAATAATTTACGGTTTTGAAATTTGGAGTACTATTCAAAATGATTTTTTTGCATTTAATTTAGTTATTTATTTGAATTTATTGAACACATAAAGTCTTAAATTCCTATTTCGTTATGATCATTCTTTTTTTTTAAAGGTTATCATCATTAATTATACATAAAAACTACAGTTTCTTTTTAAAGGTTGAAACTTTGAAAATTTTGTTTTGTTGCTTTTGAAATTCAAGATAATATTTATTTTTCAATTATACCCGTTGTCTCTGTTACTCTCTTTCTAAAAAAAATAAGTGGTGCATTTGAAAAAAAAAATATCTTAAAATAAATGTCATGCTAGTTTTTCAATGTAATAATATTAAATATTTTTCCCATTAATACTTCTAATAAATATCACTTTGTTTTTCAATATAATATTAATACTAAGGTCAGTTTTATAAAATTATTACTATTAACTTTTCAATCATTAATTATACATAAAAAATTATGATCAAATAGTCTATTTAGTTCTTTAACTTTTTTTTCACTTTTGACATTTATCTTTTAAAAAAATTATTGTGATCCTTTATCTTTTTAAACTGATTCAAAATGGTTATTATTAGTTTAAGATAACATCATTAATTAGTATTAAGATATTGACAGCTTTTAGCCTATTTTTGTCATATTCCTCTTCCTCATCTTGTTTTTCTGCCCCGGCGATTTTGGTAACCATTGTGGAAAACACACCCAACATAGTCGCCACACCCAAACTAGGGGTGACAAATCAGGATGGATCCATTGGGTCAACCCTTTTTGGTCGGTCGGGCTGGTGTTTTTAAATCGTTAATTAGTTTTGGCCCAAAAAAAATGGGTTGAGAGAAAGTCAGGATCAACCAACCCATCAACCTATTTTTTTATTAAAAAGGTAATTTAATATTTATTTTGATATTTTATAGATATATTTTAATTTTTTTTTATTTTTTTATCTTGATAAATTATTATTCAAAATTTAAGGTAATACATTCAACTTTTTAGTAATTATTTATTATTTAATATTTATAAAAGATAAAATTATTTAAAAGAAATTAAAATATATTTATTATTATTACTACTATTATTATTTTAATATTTTAGTTTTGGCGGGCAAACGAGTAACCCGCCAACCTGACAAAAAATAGGACTAGTCATCACTTTGAACCCATATGTAAAATGCGGGGCGAGACAAGTTAACTCATTTTTTGTGGGTAGGAGTGCAAATAGGCCAAGCTTTGGCGGACATAGGCATGACCTACATCATAATTATTAAGTCTGAGCCTAACTTATTTACCTATGACAGACCATTTTTTAAGCCTTAGACAAACCTGTTTAAAAGTGTGACCTAATCTGGCCTGAAAGCCTGTTTGCATGGCCTATTCTATATAAGTGACAGGCCAGTCGGCCTAACTGGGCCAATGAGCCTAAACAGGTCAATGAGCTTAAATAGGCCAATAGGTCAATGAGCTTAAATAGGCCAATAGGTCAATGAGCTTAAATAGGCCGAATGGTCTTATTCATTTCCTATGTTATTTGATGTTTTCCAAAGACTAATAATATTAAAGAAAAAAAAAAGAAAAATTCAACTAGCAATAAGTCACAATATTAAAAATGAACATGTGGTCCTCTCCAAAATTAAATAATTCAAATTTACTTTTTTTTAATGAATGTATAATTATTAATATTCAAATCCAAGCACAAAATGTGCAAAGGATTTATGCATAAAACATAATTACAAGTAGCACTGCACCAACACCTATTAATATAAAACAAAGTATTGGTGAAAAATTATATATATATATATATATATATATATATATATATATATGAATATAAATATATAATATTATTAATTTATTATATAATGTGAGACCTAATAAGCTTTTTTTAAAGCATAAAATCTATTCTTTTTAGTTAAAAAGACTTTTAAAAAACCTAACTTTAGTCTTTATAATAAACAGGTTAAGCCTTTTGCCGACCAGACCACAAGCCTCCAACGAGCCTCTAGCCCATTTCCACCCTTAATGGCGAGCAGAGTAGATAAACCCATTTTGTCACTCCTAACCCCAATGCACCTGCCATGACCATGGAGTTGGCTTAAAGTGTTCATCTCACTTCTTCTAAAAGGTGATCTCTTAAACAATAAAGTCCGTTTTTTTTTTTGTAAAAGGCAAAACTAATAGATCGAGACTCACTTTTGACTTGTCTCATTGTCATTCTCAATGTGTTGTGTATTCTTTATCCACAAGAATTGAATACCTTACTAAGAAATTTACAACACTCATACACCTGGCTCATAATGTGTTGTATATATTATATATTAGTATACATTAAAATAAATATTTATTGTACCAATTATGATGACAAATAAATTTCTTAATTAAATATTCTTATTAAGAGTTAAGCATATCATGAATTGATAAATGGTTTTTTTAACCGTGTAACACAATAATAGCAATTAATGATTTAACTTTACCTAATTTAATACCTATTACTAAAAAAATTTCAAATCAATTATTGTTTTTTCCTTAGTTAGATTAATAGATTCACTTTTAATCAAAATAATAAATATTTCTATCTCATTTATTAAATAGATTCCCTCTTGTAAGATTTTTTTCTCCAAATAAAAAAGATTTTTTACAGATAAAAAAATAATAATTAAACATCACAATTTTTTCATTTTTTAAACGACCATAATTATATTCATTAATTCTTCATTTCCTATAATGTGCCAATTTATTTTAGCTTATTTAAGAAAAACATTTTTTATTGATGAGATACATTACAACAAATGTGATCTTTAGTAACAGTTTTTTGGCTAATACTTAGTAAAAATATTGTTAAAAGTTTTTTGCAATATTTAAAAAATATTGTCAAATATGAATAAATATTATTAATATATTTTTATGATATTTATTAAATATTGTGTATAGCTCATGTCGCTAAAGGTTTTATTGTCATGGGTTATACACAACATTTTAAAACTTATCATTGGAGGACAAATTTTATTCTTTGAATTACAAGTAGTGTTATTAAATAATATTATTAGTCATTACTTAAATAATTTAATTTATAAATATTTTTAAAATAATTTTGAAAAGGGAGAGTTCATAAATCTAGGGTTTCTTTTTGTATGTCTTTCATTTCCTCTTAACTCAAGAGTGTTGTCTTAAATGACCATTGAAGTTCTCTTTTGCTTTAGCAGAGAAGGTAAGAACTATTATAAGATCTCTAGGTAGGAAAAAAATGGTCTTTTTGCATGTTAGATGCGTTCTAGATATATATTGATTTTGATACTAGCTGGTTTTTTGTCAACTGCATTGAATGTTACCATTTCACTAATATAGATCTCAGTCAATCTTTCTTAGTTCATAAATGCTGAATCCATATCTCTAACTCATAATCTTTTTGTATACCTATTTATCAATTTTATAAGTATTAGATTCCTTCTTCTTCTTTTCAAATGTTGTACATTTCTCTCTCCCCAACAAAATTAAAAAAAGGAACTTCTAATGGAAACAACAAAGTTAGAATCACTTGGGTCAAACTCTTATCTTTCAAGCCTTTGCAATTGCAAGAGGTCATCTAGTGACACTCTAGCCTCATGCTTGTGTAACATTAAGCAATCAAGGAAATATCGAAGGAAGGATTGTAATCCAAATAAAGTTCCGTATAACTTTTATTTCCTTTTTTTCAATATATGTTAGCGTGGATGATTTAGAAGATTGATTATATCGAGAAATTATTAGATAATTTTGGTCACATTTATGATTTTTAACCAATGTTTATATAACATTTAAATCATACAATTTGTAAAAAGAAAATAAAAAGTTTAGTAATAATTGATTGTGTCATGTGAAGAATATTAGCATGAACTATGGTAGAGCTGAGTCTAATGACTAAACCGTCTTAAAAAAAATATCATTTTAAGATGATTGTTAGATAAAAATTGTCTTAGAAGAATATTATTTTAAAACAATTTTTAGTTAATAACCGTCTTAGAATGTATATTTTTCAAGACGATTTTTTAAATAACCGTCTTAAAATGTTTTATTTAAAAAAAATTGTGTGAAAACAAAAAAGTTGTCAAATGAAAAGCATTGTTCAAATACGTATGGAAGCTCACTTTTGCCATGAATTTGATACTAGCATAATAATTTATATTTATAAATAATGAATAAATGAATAACGTCTTTAGGAACTATAAATTGTTCAAATGTTCTATGTAACAATGCTGAGTCTATAACTTTTTTTTGTCCATAAAGAAAATTAATTTTTTAAGTTTCATCTGAAGTGTTCACATAGATTAAAATTAAAGAAATATATTTAACTTATTTCAAATAATTCAATTTAGTGATATAAATCCACATTATGCATTTAATAATATCAACATCTTGCTTCCTATAACAAAATAGAAGGGAAAAATTAATCTTACTTCTGATTCAAACTTTAGAGCATCCCCTCCTCGGTAAAGTGCTCCTTGCTCTGCTAGTTATCAAGATAACCCAGGGTCTCCAATCCCTCAACCCGAACTTCACTGAATTCATGCAAATAAAAAAGTAAGATGTTAATTCATGTATAATAATAATAATAATAATAATAATAAAATCAATGTACAGAAAATAAGACAAAAAGCCAATAGAAAAAAAGGTGGTTGAAACTTTATTTTTATTACAAATTATTGAAATATGAGAAGAAATACCAAGGGTTAAGTTATCCATACTAAATCAATCAAAATTCTACGTTTTCTGAGTATCCTATATCCTTAAGTACGTACGTGGTGATGGGAACATCAAAAGCTGTGACCAGGTATACATAATTAATAGTTTAACTTGGACATGTTAGTGGAATCATATTAGGACAACCTGAGGTCAACGAAGTGGGAGTGGCTGTAAAAGCCACCAATTTTATAACAGGCAATTCACTCTTATATTTTATAAGTTCAATTAATAATGCGATCGAGAATCTTATCCTTTAACCTTCCCAACACAAAAAATTTTCTCAACACATTTTTTCTAAAAAAAAAAACTGTTTCTATAATGAAAAGCCTAAGCCTACTTAGTTTGAGAAATGAACGATTGATGAAATCAATAGAACTTAGTTAGTTTCCTAACATTAAATCATATATAGCAGAAATTTCATTTTACAAATAATTAAGAGTTTAAAACAACATTAAAAATCCTGTTATTTTAAAAAAAATAATGGGTATAAGTAGAACTCACGAAGTGCACATTACTCTTTTTGTATTTGCCTGGTTCTGTCGTCTTAATTTCCAGTCAAGTTGGTTTTTCTTTTCTTCATCTGATAACATAGAGATAGAGAAGATTTCTCAACAAAACAAAGCAGTATGTCTGTATGGCCTTGAAAAAAACTAAATGAAATGAGCAAATACCAAATAGCAAATATTGGCCTTAGGCCTTAGCATAGAAGAAAATAAACAGAGTCTTATTCACTTAGTTTTCTAGATGTAGGTTTTTTACTTAAAATATATTATGATTATTGATTACATAATATATCTTAAATTCAGTTTCACATTATGAAAATGAAAAGGAATGTGCCATTACTTTCTCTACTCTAGTATTATGATCACGAGCCGTTACTGTTATTCTTAAAAATAATACAGATCAATATCATACTACACAAATATTGTATTTTAATTGATTATTTGAATATAGGAAGTATCATTCAAACAACAGAAGTGAAAATAGGAAGCACAAATAGTATGTGTGAGAGAGAAATAAAGAGAGCATTAGTCTCTTCAGCACATAATCACAAGAATACTTGCTATACAAGTTAGTGCAAGCTTCACCCTCTTCAAGCATTTAGCTGTCAAGGAAACATTAAAAATTAATAGACATGTATTTAAACTAATGGAACAAGATTTGAAATACAAAGTAGAAACCATATACAAGTAAAATAAAAAATAAAAACAATAGGGAGAAGTACAGAGTAATTTCAAAGAGGAACACTAAAAATTTTCTTATTCTTTTCACAGTCAAATCAAACTCAACAAGACTACAAAAGAAAGTTTAAGAAGACAAAATGTTAAAATGTTAAGATCTTCTAAATTTCAACCTTATGTCCATTATTAAGAATGCATCCTTTCCAGAACAACTTTCCAGTTTCCACATCACCTTATCTCATATTCTCATCCTCCCTTGAACTTATATTATTATCAAGCACACCAGTTTCTGTATAATACAGGATGCCAGAAATATCTCCAGGTGATAAGATAATTAAAAATAAGATTTAGGTATGGGGATCCAGCTAGACAAACAAATTAAATTAAAATACTTCTTACACCAATAAATAACTTTTATTGGATGAGTAGTTTACAATGACTAGGCCTAATTCAACAGTGATTGACTAAAATCAGTTTCCCACAATATGTTATTAGATGGTGAAAATATGCCACTTCATACATGATAAGAAACTACAACAGAATAATATGAAAAATGACACTATTTACTATAAATATGCAACTTATAGTTATATCAGTATGACATCAATGGCAGAAATAAACGTGAACAGAAACTAGTATGAACTCTGTCCAGACAAGAAAATACAAATACTCGTGTAACAAAAAATGAACAAGTATAAACCAAAAGCAAATAAAACATACATACATTTAACAGGTGAATAGTCAGACGGTATAGTTAACCACAAAATCCCCCACTTGCCCATCATGAATCAATCCTTGCTATGCTTCAAGGTACTCTATTAGCAAAAGAAAAATGGATCCAGCCAACTCTGTTATTCAATTGAATGCTTCACTTGCCCTAACAGTAGATGCAGTAGCTAGCAAGGTGATTGAAGAACCTGATATTTAGTTATAGTCAGATTGCTTCAAAGCTAAAAAAAAGTACGACTGCAACAAAGTATAGAGCTTTCAACTTAAGATTACCTCAGCAACCACAACTCTCAAGTATGTAGCTGGTCCAATCATTACATGTCAAAATTAGATAACTCTTTAGTTAAGAAAATCAAAATGTTACTAACTACCAACAAGGATTAAAGGGCAAAGAAATAGATATCAACATTTTTGTAATTAAAACGGCACAAACCATTCCATCAGGTAGTGATTCTGCTTTAGATGTATATGTCCTTGGATGCATATATATTTTCACAAAGTTGGTAAGAAGTAGCTAAAGGAAGGGAATTATTTTCTTCAGAGAAGGCAAATAATTATACTTTAAGACTACACTCATTGAAAGCAAAAATGTCTCCAATTCCTTACCTCTTTACATCTAATGATATTGGGAAGCTTCAAGGACCTATGATTTATAATATCTCTTTGCACGTGTTCATCAATCTGCAAAACCCAATAGAAGATCGACCCATTCCTTTATTTTATTATCTTATTTATTTCTAGAGCAAGAAGCACACAATAGAAGATACAGTAACGAAGTCTAATAAAAAAAATGGGTGAAGTAAAATATCTGATATGTTTGTTCATAGTAAAGAGAAGAGAAGGAACAAAATAATAAGAAAAAAATAAAAATTGAGCGGAATGAGAATGAAATTAAATGAGCAGAAGTGACAAAAATAGGGAAGGGAGCAGGGAGCACCCAAAGCCTAATCAGGGAGTGTGTTCGTACAAATCATAAGGAGCCCAAAGTGCATCAAGAGGACAAAGGCTTCTTGGAGTCCAATCTTGTCCAGGGCATGTCGCTATCAGGTCTCGACAAAGAACCCAATTCGTAGATTCAATCGTTCTTCTGAATCTCCATCCTCATGCCGTACCTGATTTTCTGCCACCGCACCAGATCTATGACCATCACACCCATGTTGAAGCAACACGATGGGGTGGAAGGATGGAGGGAGGGGTAGAGGAGAATGGCGAGCATTGCGACAAAGAAGAAGCCCTAGAATCTCATCAGCCACAACATTTTCACACGACTAAAACCAGACCAGAAGAGGTAAAAATAAAAAGTGATCTTCATTCAAATGCGGTCTTTCAAAACAACGTCTTTGAATACTTGATATCAACTAATATCAACTAAAAATATCTTGTTTTATGGTTTCGAGTATAAGAAGGCGATTTTCGCAAAAATCTTCTTTAAAATATTTATTATATTTACAAAAATGTTACCATTTTAAAAATAATGATGATTTTTGGAAAACCGACGATGAACTTATTGAATCGGAGTTTTTTTAGTGGTGAAAGGTGATATTATTTAGTCTACCTTCTTCATTACATTAAGATTCTAATTTATAATAGCTAATGTGCTAATTTTGCACTAACAAAAAAATAACAGAATTGTCAATACATGAACATTGTCTAACAAAAAATAAAATACCAAAACGGACTAGTGGCAAACAGCATATTTCCTACCCCACTAAGCATCATTTCCACTAAGTGTTAAACAAAATCTTGTAAATGTTTGGGTGGTATGATCTTCCTCTTAGGTCTCTATGTGACATCTCTTCTACTTGCTTTGCATTTCTTATGAGTTATACTCATGCATTTAAGCCTCTTCGTACTATTACTCTCAAAACCTAGAAATTGTATACACTTTGGTTGCCAATAAGCCGAGAGCAACCTATATAGCTCAATAGGTTGGATATCGACTGCCCTGGCCCTCAACAAAGAGCACACCTCCTAGCGTCATTATCTAATCACTACTAGAAAAATCCCATTTTACATCGGTGGAAAACGTATTTCAAAGACGGTGGACGCCCGTCTTTGAAACGAGTGTCGTTGTAGAGGGCGAATTTCTACGACGGTCGTAAAATGACCGTCTTAGAAACACGTGATTTTCTACATCGGTGGTGTTGCAGACACGACTTCTTCTATGACGTGTTCTACGACGGTCCTTTTATGACCGATGTAGAAAGTTATGATTTCTACATCGCTGCCTGCATAGAAACGACTTTGTTTATCACATGTTCTACATCGGTCCTTTTACGACCGATGTAGAAAGCTTTATTTTCTAGACATATTCATACATGGTGCCTATTTATATATAAATTAACCAACATAATGACTTTGTCTCATCATTCAATTTTAAACCCAAAGGTGAAATGAAAAAGATAATGTATTAGGTAAAATTACAGTGAGATTTAAGACTTTGAGCCTGGAGGCAAGACAATTTACCTCTAGCACCAAAATATGATAGATAGCAGGTTTCCCAGTCTTAAGATAGCAGCAGCTCTGCTTTGTGTCACAGTATGCTCCTGGCCACTGCATGATACGTGAAGAATTAATCAGAATAAAATGTGAATACACAAAGACATACATAAATGAATCCAGTAGAAATAAAAAAGAAAGAAAATGAAACACTAAACTATTCAACGTTATAATATGCAGAACTCATCATGACTTACCTGCTGAACAAAGTAGAAGAAATCAAATTCCTGAGAAATGCATAAGACTGATAGATATTGCAGTATCAAAAAGCTTAGATAAAAAGGAAAAGTTGGGTTTCATGATCTTTGATGCTTTTTTCCCTTCTATCTCTCTCTCTTTCTCTCTTAATATGAACTTTGGCACTTCACACAAGCAAAAGGAAATAATATTGTTGATAAAAAATATAAAAATAACAATACATCAAAATTAGTTTCCATAATTTTAAGTACTAGTTAATCTAGTTTCTGAAATTATATAAAAATAGCTTTTCAATTTTTGAAATTACCAAATGCTAATCATTTTAGTCTTTATTGTTATAATTTCAAATACTAAATTTTTATAATTTTATTGATTAAATTGACAAATTAGTTTCTAGAAGTAACACTTTTACATATTCATATACAAAAATAATAAAATAATATTTTTATAATTTTAAAGATTAAATTGACCGATTGATACTTATGGTTTTTTTTAAGAGTCGATACTTATAGTTTTAAACCGTGTAAGTTTGCCAAAGTTTTATATCCAACAGCTTATTTTAAGACAAGTTTTAAATGCAGATTGGTACGTAGTCATCTAAAAAAGAAAATGTAGCTGAATATAAATTATTTGAAATATTTAGACAGATACTATAACAATATAGAAATCATGCAATAATCTTTTAGTTTCTTTCATTGATTTGAATTTTGATTATATGCATTGCTGGCAGACATCCCCATCAAAGCAGCCATATAGTAAAATAATTTAGAACTAATCCTTACCAGATCATTATATTGCTGATAATATTTTATTTTTGATAAACATAGAATTCGTTGAAATTTGAATTACTACCTTTCTATAATGATAACACCACATAGCCATTAGAAGATACCGAGGAAGAAGGGAGAATACTCCAACATGAGCCAACTAAGGAGAATACTTTCAATAATGTTCTCATTCCCACTTGCTTGTAATTCAATCTGAAAAACATCAATAACTCTTGTTATTCAATCTTCATAATCTTGCTTGTAATAATGTAAAAGAAACTAGAAAGAGTGTAACTTTACAAATTTGGGTGGGACAAAATGGGAGATTTCCCAAAGCATTATCTATAAACATGTAACTTCATAATCTTTCTATTATGTCTCAAACTTTGTGGATAGTACAGAAAATGCAGAACATAATTAAACATGTATACCCATCCCCTTGTATCAGGACCTATATTAAGCCCAGCTCCAAACCCTTGTGTTTGAACTTGTCCCTGCCCCTGGATATTCCATATGCACACCAAGCTAATACATTTTATACCGAGAATATATACAATCATATGAAATATCAGCTAGCACATACGACAAAAACAAATTATGTACAAAATCCAAGGTTAAAGAAATAATATTATAAGAAATATGTTGACTGCATTGCTGGAGAAAATGCAATTCACTTGATTCTCTCAAAAGCTCTCTGATTATATACTAGTATATTCCCATTATTAATCACATAATAATAAATGCACAGAGAAGGCTGACTGCATAGCTTCATTCACCTTGCATGTTGTATCAAACCCAAAACTTGTGGGAACTTCTTTGCATTTCAAATCACCATCAATGGTTTTAGGGACAAATCCAGAAAAAATAAATCTAACAGGGTTGAAGACCCAAACATGCTTAATTGCATCAACTAAAAGTCAAAATAATGGACCTGAATGCTAAAGCCTACTACATACATGACTTCAGAAAAAATAGAAAATTGGGAGGGGGAGGGGGGTCCCTGTTCCTGGATGCAGATCATGCCAAAATTAAAATTCCCTTCAGAGAAACCTGAAATGCTTAGCAAGGAGGCATGCATTTGTGTTCGAGTCATCTCCACCAATAACAACAAGGTCGTCCAAGTCTAGCTTCTGCACTGTTTCTTCAGCTTGTTTAAACTGTACATGTAAAATAAATTACTCCCCATACTTGAAGAAGATGTGTAACAGTACAAGAGTTCATATGATCAATCTTTATAGCAAATCTACAGAGAAATAGGCCAACCTGCTCTGGAGTTTCAATCTCATGATTATTATTTCTAGGAAAAAATTGAAACAATAGCAAGATACTTCAATTGAAAACATTTACATGCATGAGCCACCAATAAAAGGCAAGTCATATGCATCAACTTTACAGCATCAGATTGAGAAGTCAAGAAATACAAACAACATGACAGTGAAAGGAAAATATTTATTCCACACAACCATATTCGAATAAACAAAGGAATATGTGAAACTCCAAATATACCAGTAATAAATTATCATAAGAACAATGAAAAAAATAAATTGGGTCAAAACTACACTTATAGAAAAATAAACCTGATTTCAGTAAGGATAAATATAGTCTGAGGTGAGTTCAACGTATTTGCACTTCATGATGCCAGCTGGACCACCCCTGAAATCATACAATGTGCTTCCTTCTGCAAGGTCTTGCAGGTAATCTAAAACCAAGATCAAACGTTCAAATTAAAACATAACACTGTCCTTTTACGAAGATTCCAGAAATGACATTGTGACCACGGGGAGCCTGACCACCAGATAGAACCACGCCAATCTTCAACTTCTGATTTACAGGCGGCGCGTGGGAATCGCTCGGCACCAAAGCCGCCGACAGTTGCCCGAACAGGTTCGGAAACAGCTTCGCGATCTCCTCTGCAAAAAAAAAATAATAATTTAATAATTAATATTTAAATTATAGATTAAATTGCAACGCGCAATCAATCGGAAATATAAAACCTAATAATTGCAACGCGCATGAATTGAAAGTAATCGATTAAATTGAAGTAAAAGAGAGTAACGACGCACTCCGCCAGTGCCACCGGCATCTCGGCGCGTAGGCTGTCCAACTCCTTCTTCTTCGCCGGATAGACGCACTCCGCAACTTCTTCACCGACAACTACGACAATGACTTCTTCTCCAGCGGCTGCTTCTTTTTCGTCTCCTCGCTAGCGACAACCACCACCACCACACCACCAACCTCCAAGGCCTCCATTTTGATGCCGCCGCAGTCCTCGATGTTAGAAGCAGCGAAACACAGTGCCAAAACGGCCTCGCCCGAGTTCGTCAAACACTTGGTATTCTTCTTTGTTCACAGCTACTTCTGGATCTAGAACCTTCGAAGGTGCAGATGAAGAGACGCACACGGGCATTATTTTTAAATTTTAATTAGACCAATTAAAGACGGTGTCTATCAAATCACCGTTGTTGTCTCTCCTAGCTTCAAAGACGGTCCATATTCACACCGTCTTAAATTATTTTAAATAAAATAATTTATTTTATGAAATAAATGTCATTCAGTTTTCTACTACAGTGCTGTGATACCCGTCCTGAACAACTAATTTTAAGACGGGTTTGAGTAACATCGTCTTTGTATGGAAGCTTCAAATAACAAAAATGCCACCGCATATATTTTTAAGACGTTTGCGTCACGACCGTCTTAAAAACTATGTCGTGGAAAAGCCTTTTTCTAGTAGTGAGTCTCATGTCATGAAATCTTAAGAATACAATCTAATATATCTATCTTTGACAAACACAGATGTTAGATATGATTAGATCATACCCAACGAAAATTATTATGATAACATATCCCTAACCTTAGTGGGAGGGAGATTAAACACTCTAGGTATGCAGTCTCTAACCCTAGCTAAAAGGTCATCCCGAAACATATGGCAATATGCATTATTGATTCTTGATTTTTTCATGTTCTCTAACCTTGTATTCTCTTTTGAATGTTGATCTTAGGTGTTGAAAAAATTGAAACCCCTCAGCCCTATACTCCTCCTGTAAGTATAATTCATAGAGTAATTCTATTTTAGATTTATATAGTTGTGGTTATTCTCTTTCAAATATTTTTTTTTGTATTTTTCGATCTGTCATGAATTTTTGGCTAAAGGACTTAAACTTGACTATCTTGCTAGACATCAAATTCTTAAGGTTACGGCTGAATATGCAACTACGTATCAAAGAGATCATAATACTCTCCATTTTGTTACTTCCGAATGTCATGTGATTTGATCAAATTCTATAGAATGACCATGGAATATTGTTCTCATGTAGTGAGGTTAGAAACTACTAGTTTGTAGCTAGTACCACTTTTAATGCTATAAAACTATGCTTAGAATAATATGTATATATATATATATATATATATATATATATATATATATCTTTTATTGCAATACTATAAGATTATTGGTATTTGTATTTTTTGCCAGATTAAAGATATTTTGGATGTGTACCATCTATTCCGAGAATATTGTTCCAAGATTAAAAGGGGATAGGAAGGATTGAAATTTGATTGGTCAACTCGTGTAATTACTCTGACCAATGTAACTAATGTCAAGGATGTGGCTAGTTGTTGAAAATGAAAAATGAGAAATGAATCAAATGATTAAACCAATTAACCACTTAAGTTTCTTCATTTAACATTGAGTAAATTTTCATTCTTGGCTTCTATTACTATGTTGTTACAACTTCCTCCTCTAAAGCCGTAGCATCCTTTATAACTTACTCTTAATTGAGAATTTATTTAAAATTGAAAAAAAAAAAACCCTAGTGGTGACATAGTCCATGATTTCTTGTCTTCACGTTTTTTTTCTATATCTTATTTTACCTATCTCTCATTTTGAATTCTGATTAGAATGAACAAGCACCATCTTTGAAAGCTTTGTAGCTATGATAATGTTGAAAAGGGGCAAAGAATGATTCATATTTTGTTGCTTATAAAGTTGGAAAAAATTTCTATGTCTAGCACATCTTGCATTTGAATGTAAAAGCATAGTTATTAGGCTCAACTTAGATGGGCCAGGTTGATCCATTGACCTGGGAATCAGGCATCCAACCAATCTGAGTCACCATTGTGACTTGGTATGACTTGACCTCCACCCAATGACATGGTTGATCCGAAGGATCATGTAATTTTTTTTTTGTTTTTTTTTGTATTTTCTTTTACAATTGAATAACATCACCTCATTGAGAAAATTCAATTCATACCTTTACAATTGTGTTATTTATATAGATTTGCTTACAATTTAACCAAGTGATAATTGTCATATTTTTCTAAATTTTGAAGTCAATTTGGGACAATTATGTGAAATCCTTTATGCTTTTGAATTTCATTTATGTTCAATGGAGTCAAATTTGAATAAAATCTTGGTTTAATTAGGATTTTTTAGCTTATACCTTTTTATGCTTGATCTTTGGTTGTTTTCTTGTGTTTTGTTGGAGCTTTGTGGAAGTAAGGATCGATCAATGAGATGTTTCAAGAATGATTTTGATGAGTCTAGAATCCATGGGGTTGAAGTCTAGGGTCTTGCAAACTATCTAGAAGAAAAATAAATGTTTTTGGAAGTTTTTGAACTTTTCACATTTGTGCAAAAGCTTGTGAATAAATTTGCATACCCCATGCAATGTTAAATCTGATGCTGTGAAAGTCGCACACCCAAGCAACAAAAGTGCACCCCTGTGCGAATGACCTATGAGAATTAAAAACAAATTTTCTATTATATTTTTTTTTGGGGTGTAACAACTATTGACCCATAACTTCAAATAGGAAATTTCTAGCATAGTTTAGGGTGAGAAACACTTAACGTTGAGAGAAAGAGAGACTCGAAGATGTGCTGGACGATTTTGAATGCAAAAGGATTAGTTCTCCATTGTTTATCCATCAAATGCTTCTTCCTCCATGGCTAGTAGCCAATTCTTCTCTTTTGTTGGGGTTTAACACAATTGGTCCTACATTCATGTAATTGTTACCTTATTTCTATTCAATAATATGTTATTATTGTTCTTTTTTTATACTTAATGCTTCTATATGATTTGATCACCCGTTTGCATGATCCTATTTATTCAATTGTAATTGGAAAATTCTTTGAATTGTGAATTGAAGAGAACACCCAATAATTTTTATGCCTAGGGAAAGGGTTAAAAGGATTGGGCATCTATAAATCCTTTTTCTTAATGCAAATTATTTGGTTGTACTAATTCAAGGGATAGATAATATAATTAAAGGATTTAGGCCTCTTTGCTTAAGGGATTAACATTGAGATAAAATTAAGGGTTGGTGATAATATAAACTTATTTGAATAGGAATTTGAAGTAAAAGCATGTTAGAAAGTTCATGCAGCCAAACCCTCACGATCCTTCTCATTAATTGAAACTCCATTTGTCATGCGCATCAAGTTTTTGATAAATTTGAAAAACTCAAATCCTCTTGTTTTTTAATCTTTTTTATGCAATCTTATTTAATTTTATTTACTTTCCTTGAAATCCTCAAACAAATATTTCTTTCCTTTTATTTCTTCCCTTAATTTCTTTATCTTTATCCATCTTGTTATTTAGATTTAGTTAATCTTAATTCCAAATTTTTTTAATTTATTTAAATTACTAAAAATTATCCATTTATAGTACAAGTGATTATAGAGACAATACTTTAGTTATCACTTTGTTATTGGAACAATTTGGTATTCTTGTCAAAATGTCAACACCAAGCATAATGCATTTTTCAATTTGCAATTTGAGATAATAAAGTTGTCATCACTTTTAATTTGACTTCTTTCTCTTAGCTTAGAATGTCATCTTGGAGTAAAACTTGTATTTACCTTATCTCATTGGGTAGACTTACTAGTTTGAAAAATGATTATTCTTTATTAAAACAATGAGATGAATGGAAAATTGTATTCTCTAAATAAAATAGGTTTTGTAAAAGTTTGTTGACTTCAATGAATTTGCTACTTTATATATATATATATATATATATATATATATATATATTAGATTATGTCTATCAATATACAATGATAATAATTTTAATATATAGATGATTTAGATTGTCTTTTAATATATTCTAAATTTTGAAAAAATATGATCCTGAAGATTTTTAAATAAGTCCTAAATTTCTTCAAAACACAATATGTGGATTTTTCTTAAATTTTAAGTGTAAAAATTTGTATGTTACAAAGTTATTTAGATTTTTTTAATATGGAGCGAATTATGTAAGTCAACTAGTAATTCACTAGGTTAACCCATGACTTAGTGATTCAATACCCAAATTGAATCGATGATTGATTTGAATGTCATAACATTATGTGAATATGCTTTTTTTTAAAAAGGATTATTGGTTGTTAAACAGTCCATAGGGCCAAATATATTAGGGACAGATGACGATATATGTAATGATGTTATGTGGTTACTATGTATTAATTCTACTATTGTGTATACTTGTTATTGCATTACATCTGCAAGTGCCCAGTTTGGTCCTTTTCTGTTCGGCTAAAGCTTCTTGCGTCCCATAAAAATTAGTGACATCCTTTATGGCTAATCCAAAATGTTAAGACTAATTTAAAATATAAATTTATATTTTAGATTAAACTCTCCAAAATATAAAATGAGTTTGCTTATTTTTATGGAGTGCAAGAAGAAATGTCATTCCTATTTCAAATTTATATTTTATATTAAACTCTCCAAAATATAAAATGGGTTTGCTTGATTTTTATGGAGTGCAAGAAGAAATGTCATTCCTATTGTTGTTTATCAATATTGAGCTTGACCCATTCGATTCTTCATTTCTACCCTTTAGTAAGTCCGGTATGGATTGTCAATCATGAGCCTATATGAATTGCCAATTCATATGGGCCCATAGGTTTTTTTTATTTTTTATTTCAAAAATATAATTTATGATTTAATTTAAAATTAATGGTCCAAGCAAGAATCAAATTTGTATCTTTTATTTATTAATAGAACACTCAAACCAACTGAACTAATAAATACATTATATTATAAATAAATAGTGTCGTTATATATAACACTAAAATTTATAATTTATATTTAATGTACATGTAAATTTACATAATAAAATTTGCGATGATTATTTTTTTATCTAATAATTAATTTTTTTACATATATAAATTATAAATAAAAAATCATAGGTTTAATAAGTATTTACATATGTAAAAAAATATCAAATTTATTTAATTATCAGTTGTTATAAAAAATATAAAAATACATCATTCAATTAAATATCATATTTATTTAATTTTTAATCATTATAATAAACATATAAATACATCATTCAATTAAATATCATTTTTTTAATTATTAAATTTTTATAAATTAAATGAATAAAAAATTTCTAAAAAAGATCATTTTTAAAAAATTAAAACATATGGATTGACAACCGTATGACTATACGAATTGATAATCCATATGGATATACGGATTGACAATCTGTATGACTCATGCGGATCAATAATCCATATAAGTTGAAAAAAAAAACTCATACGAATCAATAATCCATATGAGTTTTTTTTTTAATTTTTTTTTTAAAAACTCATACGGGTCAACAATCCGTATGAGTTAAAAAAAACTCATATGAATCGCTAATCTGTATGAGTCATACGGATCGTCAATCTGTATGAATCATACGAATCGCCAATCTGTAGAAAAGTGAAGGACATTTTAGCCCTTTTGTGTTGCTGGGTGTCCCAGCAAAAATGCTGGGTGCCCAAAGCAATTGCCTTTAGTGAATGTCATTGGGCTGACAGTATACATAATGAAATAGAATTTAGAATACATAAAAACTAAAATCTAAGTAATTACATCCGATTAAGATTTCAAAGAATTTTAAAAGATTTTTTTTATAAAAAAGTCTTATGGTATTCAATTAGGATTTTTAAGTGGTATAAATAAATCTTGTGATATTCAATTAACACTTTTAAATTTTTTTTATACAGACAAAAAAAATCCAGTAGAACTTAAGATTTTTTTTTATAACTTATAAAAAATCTTTTGATATTAAAAAATATGGAAATTTCAATGGATTGATTTTTCAAGAAGAATTTCGATGGATATCATCATATTTTAGTATAAAACATCTATCTAACAATTTCACCCAAATTCTTGAGATTTTGTTAGACTTTTTTCTTTCTTTCTCTATTGGTTATCAAATTTTCTTTTCTCTCATCACACATGCTCTTTTTTCTATTTAATATTCTTCAAGATGCATGTGTTATATATGTTTCTCATATTCTTTTGGAATAAAAAATGTCAACTATACTTTTTCCCCTGCACTTCTCCATTTGTTTTTAAATTAATGTTTGTCTTATGTGTTAAAGCTAATTATGCTTTCCATATACTAATTATGTTCATCACTTGCTCGACATAATATTTCCGTGGTTGTCTCCCTTAATTTTGTCATCCACATAATTCAATAGTTTTCCTACAAAATTTTCACCCTCACCACTTCCTTCTACTCCATTTAAACATGTTATTAGATTTATCATGAAATAATTATAATAATTAAAAAATTAGAAAAATAATGTATAATTTTAAATCTATTATTCAAATTCAAAATAGATAATGAGTAAATGTTACTACAAGAAGGATTAGTACAAAAAAACATAAAACTAAAATCAATTTAGCTATTAAAATATTAAAAATATTAGTTTTACTTTATTTTATCCAAACATCTTCATTTCTTAATATTTTTTTACCAACTCTTATAATTTTAAATGTGTTTTTAAATATGTACCGAATCCTTTCAAATCTTATAAATCTATAAAGTCATTTCAAATCCTTTAAATTTTTATGATATAGATCCATTAAAATTCAAATTATCATAAAAGTCTTTGTAAAGAAATATGATAAGTCATGATATTCTTACATAATTTTTAAAACCCATAAGACTCTTTTATGTTAAAATAATTTATTAAAATCCTAATCCAATACAGTCCCTAAGTAATAAATAAATTTTAAAGTTTATGCATATATTTTACTTATGTTTTTCAGACTAAGTGAAAATGATTATAACCATAAAAATATTAAAAAAAATATAGCGAAGTAATATATTTTAAATAACTTCATTTGGTAATTAAAAAAAATAAGAGAGAGAAGAAAACAAAGAATCGATCATATTTTGGATTTGACAATTAACACACATCCACAAATACTCAAATGGGAAGAGTAGAAGATCACACTTGGTTAAAAAAAGATTTTTCATTGTTGAATATATTTTCATGTCTTTTAATTTTGACTTTATTGCAAACATTTATTTGTTAGATTGACATACAGGTGTAAAATTTTGTTGCATTTATATGAGTGTGAATAATTTATTTAGTGGAAAAAAATTTATTCAATTTTTATCATATGTAAAAAAAATTTGGATTACAGTAACCACAAATCACGAATGACATTAATCTATAACCCAGTGGGTTGAGAAAGATCCATGACTCAAGACAAAAAAAAAAACATTTCTTTGTTGTTTCCTAATAATTTTTTTTATTGTTTTACTTGGTTTATTTTTTGTTATATATCTCCTTCATTGTTGTTTTTTTACAAACATCTCCTTCATTGTTATTCACGTATTCTCTTCTTCTTTTTTTAGAATTTCACTTTTATTTTTTATTTTTTTATCTTCTTTTTCAATAGCAACCCTCTATTTTCTTCAAACATACTTTTCCAATTTTCAAATATTTTAAATTGGACATTTGCATGATATTAATTAATTTTTGTTTTTTTATTGTTTGAACTATTAAAATGACAAGATTTAAAAATAGGTGTTTCAGACAAGAAGAACAAATTAAATGCATTATTACACTACAAAATATAAGGCAGACTTCTATCAGTTTTTTATGTCAAATTAAGAAAAGTGTAGGGTAAAAGTTGTGCCTCTTTTCCTATGTGTATTCCTCTATAAATATTATTTGTTATAAATAAACTAGTCTACGACCGTGCATAACGCACGGGTCGTTTCTTAAGCGATTCCACAAGTTTTTTTTTTAATTTGCAATATACCTATAAAATGCAATTCAATGTTGAAGCATAAAAAGCTGAATATTAATAATTAAATAATGGTGAGAGAGGGGAGCAAGAGAAGTGATGAGCATCTTTAAATATTGCTAATTATTTAGTGTTGTTTTCATTGGCTAACTGCTAACATTTGTTGTGATCTGTCCATTGCAGAATAAGGTATCAAGTGGAGCCTCATCTGCCCCCTCAAACTTGGTGACTACTAAAACTTTACATATAATTTTTTTCTTCTTATTTTTTTTTTCGCTTGCACTGATTTACTTTTAATTTGACTCGTCAAAACTTATCCCTTCCTTTATGAAGTTTTGTATAAAACTTGGAGCTAGATGTCGTTACTTTTGTTGCAATTGGATGGATATTTCAATGATTCATTAATGATTTAAAAAGTAAAATTCTTTCATCAAGTCTTCTCAATGAGTGTGTGTACAATGTACATGTTCGTGTTGGCATTCAAACACAATTTTATAGTGATTATCTTTATACTCTTTATGCTAAGTATCTATATTGGATGTGAAGTATTTTAATAGTAAAATTGTTTTTTTTTCAGCTCATAGTATTTTAATATTATTCAGTTTTGCATAACCAATTTTTTTTTTAACTTTGCCTGTTGACCACAATAAAGTCTAATTTTTCTTATTTTGTTGTTTTCTTTTACTTTCTACTTACATGTTTAGGGAACCCAACCTCAAAGTTCTTTGCCTCCTACTTCATCAACATCTCAACCTCCTGCATTGGCTGTAGGACAATGAGTTCATACTCATTTCTCTGATTCAAAGTTTCAGCATGGTGGAATGTTCTTTTTGAGTTTCATGTAAAATTCTTTTATTCCTCTTACTTTGGTTTTAGGGGAGAATCCAATTTTGAGCAGAGTCCAGTTATAACTCCTCCCACTATGTGAGTATCTGGCATTTTATCTATCACAAGCTTCAACAACTTTTCTGCAGTAAAAATATGGTTGATATTATGCAACCTTGATGCTACCAGCTGCAGCTCACTTATTTTATAAATGTCTTTTTGCTATCACTGGTTCACTGCACAATATCTTACTCATGGCCATTTGTTTCTTTTAATCTGAATAATTTAAAAATCCAAGTGCTATTTATTTGTGCTCTCTATTATCATTGCACGAACTTAAAAAGTTTTTGTATACTGCTTATTGCAGTGTTGTGCCCAGCATCTATGACCATGCAACATCAAATCTTATAACAGGAAGTAATTTAGAAACAACTATTCAACAAAGAGCTATTGAATCTTCATGCTGCATTTAACAATCCTGAAAGAGCTATTGAATATCTCCATTTTGTAAGTCTATGCGTAGACTCTGGCTTCTTTCCTGTGTAAAGTTTGGATGTTTCAGCTGTTAATTGGTACTTTGTTATCTGTTGGATTAGACACTCCTTTTGCTGCACACGTCATTTTAAAATTGATTGGCTTAATGCTGCAAAGAATTAAGCCCTCAAAACTTGTGCTTTTAGTCAACTATGCTATCTTGTGCCAGTACAGTTTTAAACTTATGGTATATCTATATATACTGATCATGTTTGATGGTTCATATAATATCTGTTTCAGAATCTAGGATGATGGAGAATTAGAAATCTGTTCCAATCAAATCAATAGTAGAGGTTGTAAGATCATAAGCTCAAAGCTATGGAGATGGCTCTTCATTGCCCAAGTCACAAAGCCTCCAATTCCAAAAAAGAAAAACTGACTCCCGCTAGCTATGATCTGCCTCCCTCATATTCAACAAATTCCCTTCTCTTGGGGGAGTATACATGCAGGAATTGGGTTCGGGCCATCAAAAGACTATTATTATTTCACCTAAAGGTAAGGTTAAGAAGTATAACTTTTTCCAAGAGCACTCAAGTCCAGCATACTAAGTTACTAAACTACAGGTAAATTGCAACTGAGAACATAGCATATTTCCAAACAAACACATACACACACAAAAGAAAGAGAGTCAAGCACTTATCATATGAACTCACAATAAAAAAAACACTTGGTTAACTTGGCTTCAGAGCTCGTAAAATTTACTCAGAAGCATTAAGAGCCAGGGTATGATGCAACTTATACAGGCCACCACCAATGACCTGCCTTGTTAAAAAAACAAAATAGAAAGTTTAACAGCAAGAATAATGCAAGAATGAGCACTGACTATTGCCAACAAACTAAACAACACAACTATCAATATAACAAAAAACATAACCACTGACCATATGCACAATTTTTCTAAAATTCTATTTAGAACTATCTTCACTCTCCGAAACTCAGAATTCATCAATGATTTTTAATTCAGCAAAAAACATTGAAACTTGTTTCATGTTAAAACTGGCTGCTCAAGGTAACCAATTCCACATATTAAAGCCTGCAACAGTGCATTAAATTCATGAGCAAGTATTGTTGGTCTTCTTTGAACTATAAGATTGATATTCCATAATGCTACATATTGTATCTTAGGTTCTGCAGAGAGCAATGTCACAATAGGAGGGGCCATCTTTTTGCAAAGATTCTGAACCACATCAGTACTGGTGATAAGCTCCATTTACAGAAGGATTATCTAAAAGTCATTATAAATAGTAGTTAGTGAACCAAGAAAATGTTATCTCCAAAGTATCAACAGATACATGAGGTGACACAGGATAAAAAGAAAAAACTACCTTAACAACTAATAGAACAACTGCACAATTGGCATGTTGAAAGCGAGGAGTAGCTCTTTCTACTATGTTTTCAGTCTCACGACCATCAACTGCCTTGCATCTAGAAAGAGTGTCTAATATAAAAACCTAACGCCATCTAGCATGTGAAACAAAGGTAAGTGCTGTTAGGTTAATGAGCCAATATGTGATCATGGATGAATGAAGAAAAGCCAAGATGTCAAATAAAATTATAACCAATAAAAGAGAGGAGTTGTGTTAAAACTGAATCAAAATTGTTTCCAATTTTAATTATGTTAGCAAATATACAACAAACTTACTCTGTACATTCATTTAAAGCAGTAAGGAGCTTGGACAGTGTGTGACTGGAGATCTCAAAGATGGGACTACAACTATTTTCCTGATCATCGACAAGTGTTGCCACAACATTAGCGACCATCATTGGATTATTATCAGATATCAAATCCTTCAAGGATTCCAAAAATCCCTTGTCCTCAACTAACTCTGCATTTATGTCATAAAGTTTGGCAACATAAAGAGCTGCAACATAACACAATGGTTTTCCTGTGTGTGTCCCTAAGAAACTTTGTAAACCCAATTTTTTTAAAATTTTTTTTACGATAAACACGAAAGATACAGGCACACATGCATATGAGTCAGTAAATATTAAACCTTGTCTATTTAAACAATAAATGAAAATACGATCTTACTCTTTATAACCAAGTGAAACACCTGAGAAAACACAAACTAAAAGACAAAAGGAAGTCAACAACGTTAGCAAAGAAGTAAGAAAACCGAGAAATAAACAGCAAAGTTAGGGGCACACATGCATATGACTCAGTAAAAATTAAACCTTGTCTATGTGACTAACCATTAACAGAGCAAAAGCAAGCATGCATAAATGAAACTAAATTCTTACTCTTTATAACCAAGTGAAACACCTGACAAAATGAAAACTGAAAGACAAAAGAAAGTCAACAAGGTTAGCAAAGAAATAGAAACAAACTGAAAAAAAGCAGTGGAAGAAAAACTATACTAAACAATCATAGAACATGAATAAACCTTAACTGTCCCAACAACCAATAAGAAGCGAAACGCAAAAGCAAGAGAAGAAGAAGTGATCGAATACAACTGCAAAAGCAAGACAGCGAATACGAAGTGAAACACAACCATGCATGAACGCACAACATCATTGGTCCAAAACTATTACCTTGACTTCTCATAACAAACCGAAGAACGTAGCAAAGAAAAGCTGCAAAACAAACATAACTCAGCCAAAAGGAGTAAAATAACAGAACAACTACAAAACTAGCCATGCATAAGATTCTAAAAAGCTCATAGTAAAAAATGCAGAACAATCCAAAGAGGAGAAGAAGAAGTGATCGAATAAAAGCGCAAAAGCATAATCACCGGTATTACCTTCACTTCACCTAACCAAACCGAACAACGCAGTAAATCACTTGCAGTTCGTAACAGAAACAACATATGAAATATGTGTGTGTATATGAAGTAAGAATTAGAGAAAGTAATAATTCTAATGATTACACATTGATTACAATATCATTATGTCAATCTCTTGATCCTGTATCATGACCTTGATTGCTCTATGATTTGGTTTCTGCGTGTGTGTAGCTATCAAGACCAATTCTTTCCATATATGTTCATTACTATAATTAGTGTAATTACTCCTAGCTTAATTATAGGATCACGATTGTACTACAATATGTGTATATAAACACATTCTGTCATGTGAATAAAGACATCATTTTCCTGCACCTTTCTTTCTTGGCATCAGAGCACTTAAGCTTGAAGGCTCTCGATCCAATCATGTCTTTCGCAGCCACAAACTAGAAAAATGACCTACCTACAACTGTCTCTGTCAAGCTGGATAGAGATAACTATCTCCTATGGAAGTCACTAGTTCTTCCATTGATTAGAGGTTGCAAACTTGATAGCTACATCCTAGGAACAAAAGAATGCCCTAAACAGTTTGTTAACACAAATGACACAACTGTGAAAATCAATTCTGACTATGAAGAATGGATTGCTCATGACCAAGCTCTCCTAGGGTGGCTAATGGCCATTGACATTGCAACACAGTTGCTGCACTGTGAAACCTCTAAGGAACTTTGGGATGAAGCTCAAAGCCTAGCAGGTGCACACACAAAATCAAGAACAATCTATCTTAAATCAGAGTTTCACAACACTCGCAAAGGAGAAATGAAGATGGATCAGTATCTTCTCAAAATGAAGAACCTTGCTGACAAATTAAAGCTGGCAGGATCACCAATCTCCAACTCAAATTTGATGATTCAAACATTGAATGGCCTAGATGCTGATTACAATCCTGTGGTGGTCAAATTATCTGATCAAATCAATCTTGGTTGGGTTGATCTACAAGCTCAACTATTGGCCTTTGAAAGCAGAATAGAACAATTGAACAATTTCAGTAATCTCTCAATGAATGCTTCAGCAAACCTTGTAAGTAAAACTTATTCTAGAGGCAACAAACCTGGAACACGAGGCAACTGGAGAGGCTCTAACTTCAGAGGAGGTAGAGGAAGAGGTAGATCTAAACCAACATGTCAGGTATGCAACAAGTTTGGTCACACTGTAGTGCAATGTTTTTATCGCTATGACAAGTCATACACAAGCTCAAATGCTGAGAATAACACGCAAGAAAATCACAGTGCCTTCATAGCCTCACCCTACCATGGCCAGGACTATGAATGGTACTTTGATAGTGGAGCTAGCAATCATGTGACTCATCAAAATGAGAAACTCCAAGATCTCAGTGAAAGCAATGGTAAGAATTCTCTATTAGTTGGCAATGGTAAAAGATTGAGCATATTGGCCTCAGGCTCGACTCAATTGAATAACCTCAACTTTCATAACGTCTTGTATGTCCCAGAAATAACCAAAAACTTGTTTAGTGTATCTAAATTAACTGCAAACAATAATGCTCTTGTTGAATTTGATGCAAACTGCTACTATGTGAAGGACAAACTGATAGGGAAGGCACTACTAAAAGGGAAACTTAGAGATGGATTATACCAACTTTCAAGTGTCAACTCTCAAGTCAATAAAGACCCATGTACCTACATGTCAGTCAAAGAGAATAGGCATAGAAAGCTTGGACACCCCAACAATAAAGTTCTGGAAAAGGTGTTGAAGAACTGCAATGTGAAGGCTTCATCAAATGATCAATTTTCATTTTGTGAAGCTTGTCAATTTGGAAAACTTCACTTGTTACCATTTAAACCCTCTTCCTCTCATGCTAAAGAACCTTTAGATTTGATTCATAGTGATGTATGGGGTCCAACCCCAATCTTGTCTCCATCTAATTTCAAGTACTACGTTCACTTTATTGATGATTTCAGCAGATTCACTTGGATTTTTCCCTTGAAACAAAAATCAGAAACAATAACGGCTTTTATTCAATTAAAAAACATGGTTGAAAATCAGCTCAACAGGAAAATAAAAGTTCTTCAATGTGATGGTGGAGGTGAGTATAAACCTGTCCAGAAAATAGCCATAGAGTCAGGAATCCAATTTAGAATGTCTTGCCCATATACCTCCCAACAGAATGGTAGAGCAGAAAGAAAACATAGACATGTAGCTGAACTAGGGCTCACACTACTAGCACAGGCCAAAATGCCTTTACACTACTGGTGGGAAGCTTTCTCTACCTCAGTTTATCTCATCAATAGATTACCCTCATCAGTTAACCCAAATGAAAGTCCATATTCATTATTGTTTAGAAAGGAACCTGATTATGATGCCTTAAAGCCTTTTGGTTGTGCCTGCTATCCTTGCCTCAAACCATACAATCAACACAAACTTCAATTCCATACCACTTGGTGTGTGTTCTTGGGATATAGCAACTCTCTCAAGGGATATAAGTGCCTCAACTCTCATGGAAGAATTTTTGTCTCAAGACATGTGGTCTTCAATTAGAACCACTTTCCATTTCATGATGGCTTTCTTGACACAAGGAATCCATTAAAAACTCTACCTGAAATAGTACCTATTGTTTTTCCCTCTTGTCTTGCAGATACCACTACAAGTCACACAATTGAACCAACTATTAGTGATGTGAACCATCAGGAAGGTGACTTAGCTGTCAATGAAGATCAACTAACCCTCAGTGATACTGCAGAAAATGAAGCACCAACAACACTAGAACCAGCAGAGGACACATCAGTAGACACAACAGAAGACAACCAACAGGCCCAGGACAACAATCCAGCAGAGGACACATCAGCAGACACACCATAAAATAACCAACAGGCCCAGGACAACACACACTGTATGCGTACCAGGAGTAAGGCTGGGATCTACAAACCCAAATTGCCTTATATAGGGTTGACAGTGACACACAAAGAGGACAAGGAACCAGAAAATGTCAATGAAGCACAAGTCAGACCAAGGTGGAAAGTAGCTATGGATGCATAATTTAAAGCTCTAACAACAAATCACACTTGGATATTGGTACCATTTCAGGGACAGAATAATATCATAGACTCAAAGTGGGTTTTAAAAACCAAGTACAAGGCAGATGGCTCAATTGAAAGAAGGAAAGCAAGATTGGTTGCCAAAGGCTTTCAACAAAATGCAGGTCTAGACTATGATGAGACCTTCAGCCTAGTGATCAAATCCAGCACTGTAAGAATTGTTCTATCCATTGCAGTACATTTAAATTAGGAAGTTAGGCAATTAGACATAAATAATGCATTCTTGAATGGTAATCTCAAAGAAACTGTGTTTATGCATCAACTAGAAGGATATATAGATTCAACCAGGCCTCATCACATATGCAAATTAACTAAGGCAATCTATGGCCTGAAGCAAGCCCTAAGGGCTTGGTTTGACAGGTTGAAGGACACACTACTAGAATGGGGGTTTCAAAACACCAAGAGTGATTCATCACTATTTGTTCTCAGAGGAACTGATCATATCACACTCCTTCTCATATATGTTGATGACATAATAGTAACAGGGAGCAATAAGAAGTTTCTAGAGACCTTTATCACTCAACTAAATATTGCTTTCTCTCTAAAAGACTTAGGTCATCTACACTACTTCCTAGGAGTTGAAGTTCACAGAGACACTAGTGGAATGTACCTGAAACAAACAAAGTACATTAAAGACCTGCTCAAGAAGTTTAATATGGAAAAAGCCTCATCCTGCCCCACACCAATGGTAACAGGAAAACAATTCACTGTTGAAGGAGAACCTATGGCCAACCCTACACTATACAGACAGGCTATAGGTGCATTACAGTACCTAACCAACACTAGGCCAGACATAGCATTCTCAGTCAACAAACTTAGCCAATATATGAGTTGTCCAACCACAGATCACTGGCAAGGAATAAAACGAATACTGAGATATCTCCATGGCACAACAAATTTATGTCTTCATATCAAACCCTCAACTGATCTTGATATTGCTGAATTTTCTGACGCAGATTGGGCTACTAGCATAGATGATAGGAAATCCATGGCAGGACAGTGTGTGTTCCTTGGTGAGACATTAATCTCGTGGGCCTCAAGAAAACAAAGAGTGGTGTCACGATCAAGTACTGAGTCTGAATACAGAGCTTTGGCTGACTTAGCAGCGGAAGTAGCTTGGATTAGATCACTCCTAGCTGAGCTAAAACTCCCTATGCCTAGGAAACCAATTTTGTGGTGTGATAACTTGAGTGCTAAGGCACTGGCATCCAATCCAGTGATGCATGCTCGGTCCAAACATATTGAGATAGATGTCCACTACATACGTGATCAAGTTCTTCAAAACCAAGTCACAATAGCCTATGTGCCCACAGCATACCAAATTGCAGATTGCTTAACCAAACCTCTCACACACACAAGGTTCAACATTTTGAGAGACAAACTTGGGGTGATTATGTCACCATCAGTTTGAAAGGGGGAATTAAAGAAAGTAATAATTCTAATGATTACACATTGATTACAATATCATTATGTCAATCTCTTGATCCTGTATCATGACCTTGATTGCTCTATGATTTGGTTTCTGCGTGTGTGTAGCTATCAAGACCAATTCTTTCCATATATGTTCATTTCTATAATTAGTGTAATTACTCCTAGCTTAATTATAGGATCACGATTGGACTACAATATGTGTATATAAACACATTCTATCATGTGAATAAAGACATCATTTTCCTGCACCTTTCTTTCTGTAAGGGCACAATGTAAAGCAAAAGAATAACACTACCATCATGTAAATAAACTTACTTTTGCTTGTCTACCTGTATAAAGTTTAACTCTGAGGCATCATACATGACCTACAAAAGTTACAGAAAATCTAATCATCCCACTTGACTATAGTAAAGATTCCTTAAAACAAATTACAATACCAAAAATAAGGAAGCTCAACACATTTGTCAAATGATTCCTTAACAATTTCTTCTAAAGAGAGAGTTATGAAGAAAATAGCAATCAGCATATTATAGAATCTTCCAAAGTAGACGTAGTTTACATGAGACAAAAAGATGTTACTAACATAAGAACTATAACTTTCTGAGACTAAAACCAACATATATAAAAGAAATACTAATAGTAAATTTCATTCACATACAATGTATTCTTTAATACTCCATCAATGGAAGCATCATGACAATCATAATGGAAATGTTAAATTTGCTATTGGAGTTTTTTTTCAGAGGATAAGGAATAATATGGAATTGTGGCATCAAAGGATTCAAAAGGTAGAGATCCTCACTAAATAAATATTGTACATGAAGCTGAAAGAAAATCACAGCACAGTCGTATTTTATTTCTCTTCCAAGTCCCAACTGAAGCACTATACGTATACCAAAGAAAACAAAAGAAAGAAAAGTACTATGTGAACATAATTCCAGACATATCAAAACCAGAAAAATGAAATAAAATGCACGAAAACAACACAAGTAAAAGTGAAAGAAATTGCAAGTTAAGGCTCTTATTTGAAAACAAAAGTAAACAATATTAAAAAGCACTATTGGAGGAGAGATATACATATACCTGAGTATTTATGAGTGAAAGTATCTCATATACTCGGTCCTTTTCCACCTTCCCTTGCAGCACCTTCATATCACACAACAAAATTGTATCTTAGATTCTGAATACATAAACGGTAATTGACAGCAATAAACAAAATTGGAAGATTGTTAAAATTGATTGAGAAATTAATATGATATAATGTAGTTGATATGTTGAGGATGCTGACCCGAAAATAAAGCCTTGCGGGAAACTGCTCCGGTTGAGATAAGAAACGTCATGAATGACAAGAAATTGCTCCATCTCTCAATTCAAGGGCCTCATAAATCCCTTTAAATTAAACAAAATATAAATACAATTAAAATCGAGCAAGCCGGCAGCATACATGAAAATAAAAATGACACCTTTATTGTGAAAATAAACAACACCACAGAAAAACTTCCAAAACACAGTAAGCATGCATGTAACAAAACCCCGTGTGCCGTTGAAGAAATCAGTCAAATGAAAGGAAAACTTGAAAGCACTGAGTAAAATACATAAAAATTATAGCTTACCTCGTAGACTGTCCCGTAAAACTCTGAACAATATCAGAAATATGAGTTTCATGCCAGCCACCCTGCTTATCATGACCTTCGAAAAATATTCAAACCAAAAAAGAAAAATACAAAAAAATCAACACAAGCAAAGGATATGTTCGCGCATCCAGGAAAAAAAAACAGAGAACAAAAAATAAGACACACAAAAAACTTGCAAAAAAGAAAAAGAAAAAGAAATGTCTCTGCGTAGCAGCAACAATAACACGAATTAGCAAACATTAGGGTTCAACGCGAGAAAGAAACGCCGTTTTACCACACCCAAGAATTCTCGAAGAAAGCGACAATCAAATCAGTGAAACGTAGTAGCGTTAAAACGTAAGACAACACAAGCATGAAATTAAGCAAGAAAAAAAACAAATGAAAAGATGGAAATTACGGAAGTGAATGTTGAGAAATTGAGTTGGATCCAAAACCACCCCAGCAAAAATGAACAACAATAACAACAACAATTCCTCACTGACCCACATGATCCATTCTCAAGTTCAAGCCTTTTTTCCCTGTTTTTTTTTTTTGTTCAGTTCAATAGTGAAGCAAGAAACACCCCAAGTTAGAGACAATGATAAAGCAAGTCACGTGCAAGGACAATGACAATATAACAAACCACACATGCAATGCTACGGGTGGATGTGGCAATAGACCAAAAAAATGCAAAAAAAATAAAGGATAAAATGACCAAAAAATCACAAAAAGCGCTACATGTCAACATTTTAAACTGGGGCACAATAGGGTTTTTGCTATACTCCTCTTTTATAATATAGGATATAGATACAAACTGATTTTCAGTCCTGTAAATCAGCAAAAATATCGTAAATCCCTATATATACTGCAACTGTTTTATCCGAAAAAAGGGAAGACTCACAGATTTATAATTACAAATAGGTTCTTAAATGACTTTAAATATCCAACTATATTATGCTGCAATCAGAACGTTTCCATTAACATTTTATTCACTTAGAATATATTTTTGAAAAATTTTCTAATATTTAACATTATAAGTTCGGTTGTTGACATTAATATTTTTTTCAATGTTTTCCTTAAAAACAAATTTTTGGTGAAGGCTCAATTCTTTCAAAACTTATTTTTGTCATTCTGCCCCGTCCCCGATTATGATACATATTACAGCTGATATACATAATTAATATATTTGTATTCAAATTTAATTGAAATCAACTAAAAAGGAAACGATTATGCATGTGGTGAGATATGTTTCCAATATACTCCATTGATTAGAGTGTTGAAATTAATTAAAAATGATTTTTAATAAAAATAACGATAGTTTAGGCAAGAAACATAGCGTGTAAGGATTAATCTTTTTCAAATAAAAAAGTAATTAGCATATTTTAAATTTTTAATTCATTGTTGTAGAAAATTTTATACATTAAATAACTAATTAAATAATATATTAATTAATTCATTGGAATATTTCTTTTCAAATACCAATCTGTTATAAATTTTCATAAATAGTTTTTACATGAAATGTTCTATTTTTTTTAAAAAAAAGAAAATCCTGAGAATATTTAATTACATGATAGTATATAGAAATTATTGGTAATCATCACATATAGAAATTATTGGTCAAGAAGATTGGTAATGATAACTTTTAAAATATTAGTAATTTGGTCAAAGAATTGAAATCCCCATCTTTTTTTCCTAATAAAAAAGGAAAAAAAATGGTCTGAATTGAAAGGCTTTATAAGGACACCACTCGACAGTTGCAATGCCTCAAGAAATTAGAGATGGCTTCTTCAGGTTTTTTATGTACGTGTTTCTGTTTTGCTTTTGTTGTGGCTTGCTTTGCTCGTGGCATCCCCTCAGGTATACATATGCAGAATTATAGTCCTTTTGAGATTTCAAGATTTCATAATGGTTGTCTTTATCTTATACAATATATTATTGCCTTTTAGATTTTTTGTGAGAATTGTTAACTCTCCTCGATAAATTTTATATGCGTATAGATCTAAAAGAACCAAGAGACTTTGAATAGCTACACAAGAACCCATCTCCCCCAGACCAGGTTCCAGCACATGTTAAGTCTTCCTTCATGGGTAAGTATTGGGAAAATACTTATATTTTTTAATTACTAAGAAATATGAAGCTATAGAATAATTATCTTTTAGATTATATGCAACATATGATTGATTAATATTATGTATAATCTTTGTAACAAAATCAAAATTGAATCTTTAAATTTTCAATTTACAGCACCAAGATGATTTGAATGTTTTATTCTAATTTAAGTAATAATCATATTAACTCTATTTTGGTTGTTTAAGAAATGACGTCATCTTTCATGTTTGGATTTACAGAGAATTTTATTGACTATCATGATCCACACATATATCCAAATTCTCCTCCATCAAATCTTAAAGAGATACTAGCTTATATAGACTATCATGGTCCAT
Organism: Glycine soja; assembly: GCF_004193775.1. Classification (NCBI taxonomy): domain Eukaryota; kingdom Viridiplantae; phylum Streptophyta; class Magnoliopsida; order Fabales; family Fabaceae; genus Glycine; species Glycine soja. The sequence goes on along the minus strand of NC_041012.1, from coordinate 23,813,829 downwards.
ACACACCCAAATCATCCTCCACCAAATCTTGAGGAGATACTAGTTGATATATACTATCATGGCCTACACACGCACCCAAATCCTCTTCCACCAAATCTTGAGGAGATACTAGCCAATATCGACTATAATGGTCCACACACGCACCCAAACCCTCCTCCACCAAATCTTGAGGAGCTACTAGCTCATATAGACTATCATGATCCACACACGCATCGAAATCCTCCTCCACCAAATCTTCAGGAGATACTAGCTGATATAGACTATCATGGTCCATACATGCACCCAAATCCTCCTCCACCAAATTTTGAGGAGATACCAGCTTATATAGACTATCATGGCCCACACAGACACCAAAATCATCCTCCACCAAATCTTGAGGAGATACCAACTGATATAGACTATCATGATCCACACACGCACCCAAATCCTCCTCCACCCAACGTCCAGGGGCTACATGGAAATATAGACTATAATGACCCACATGCTCATCCCAACCCCCTAAATATATGATGTTATAAGCCAATATGAATTGGTTTGTACCAATGAATTATAATTGTTTATCAAGAATTATTGTAATTTTAAAATTCAGCATCTCAATTTAGTGGTAGAAGATTCTCATATATCATGTTGGAATCTTGCATTATGTATCCACTTAAATAAGAGAATTTCAATATACACATCTTTATTCAAATATTTATGTTTTCTCCACTCTTTTTCACAAGGGAAACATACATTTCATATTTAGTGATAGATAAAATTATTGACATAAAAGTTAGTTTATCAACAATATGATTTTCTCAATTGCAAATCAAATTACTTCAGACTATAAATAAAAATCAAAATAGTTAGAAAATTTTCTTCCACAGAGAAGAGCTAGTAAGACACTTGGCTAACAAATGAACACCACATTTGATCCAATAAAAAAAAATGGAAAAGGATAATTTGAGGCAATATTGATAAATTTTGGTGTGTGCATTCCCAAATGACCAAGCTTGCTACGCAAAGCTTGGATTTCTTTTATTCTTATTTATTTTTATCTTAATTTCAAGCTAATTAAATTCAGAATGAGTGGGATCAAATGAGTGGTTGAAATAATATGGTGGGTTTTCAACTTGTTGGCCTTAAATTCCAAATCTAATTATAAAATGAGATTATAGTTTGCTTCTATATCTTCATTCCTTAATTTTCTTGATTTTTTTTCATCCGTTGATTTGAGAAAACAATCTAAAACATGAAACTTCACTGTCGATCAAAAACTAAACTTTAAAATTAATAATGACTGATTGATTTGAATTAATTTGATATAATATTATTGGAGGATTAAATGGCTCACATCAATGATATTTATTTTACAATTTAGGCTAATATTTAATTTTTGTTCTCATAATTTTCAAATCTACAACTGTAGTCATCTTATTTTTTGATTGAGAAATTTTGTTTATTATTTTATTAAAAAATATGTGATTTTAGTCTTCATATTTTTAAATTGAGATATTTCGTCTCCTATTTAAAAAAAACTCCAATTTTAATACCCTTGGTTAATTTAAAACTTGTTGATTGTGTATTTTTTAAATTCTTTTTTTTAATTAATTAAGCTCGTTAGAAATTAAATGATTTTAAAAAATATTTGTCATGTGAATAATAAACAAACATGTGTCAATTAGAGTGCATAGACTAATGTTTAAAATTGACTACAAAGAGTAAAATTACATTTTTTTTAAAATCAAGGGACCAAATGACTCAATTAAAAAATGAAGGACTCAAATTGTGAACTTTTTAAAAATGAAGATAAAAAATAAGGAAACTAAAAATACAAATTTTAAAACATAAAGGAACAAAAATTACATTTTATCCTACAATTTATTCACATTTTTGGATACAACTAATAAATATAACATGCTAAAATATCTATTTATATATATATATATATATATATATTTTAAAGTCTATTTATATAATTTATTCAAAGATTTATAATATATCATTATTATTATTATTATTATTATTATTATTAGTATTATTATTATTATTATCTTTATCTTTATCTTTATCTTTACATGATAATGATGATAATTATAATATGTAACCAGGTGTATTGCAAAAAAGAATTTGGAAAATTGATTTGATAAAAAAAAATATTTTTATTAAATAGAAATAGAAAAAACTAATAAAATAAGAGATAATATAGCTACTACAACACCCATCGTTATTGTTTTACTGTTGATCATTTCTCTAAATAACAAATATGATAATAATAAAGTTATATAATTTTAATTTTATTAAAGAGTGTTTAATTTATGATGTGAGGAGGTTAGTTAATTTAAATCTTTAATAATATCATATAATTAAAATTAATATCTTTAAAATTATTAAAAATATTATTTTAAAATAATTAGCAACTATATCTATGTAATAACAATTACACTATTTCAACTAATTTAAAATAGTTTTTATAATAAATGCATTTAAAAATTAGTACCCGTTAACATTATATCAACAATAGATAAAATAAATAGTCAAATTTAAGTTATATTGTATTATATATCCATATTTATTATTTTTAAATTCTTTTTTAGTTTATACTTTTTATATAAAAAAAGAGACTTAAAAATAAAAGAAAATGTTTTATCATGCATGCTTTTTCTTTCCCTTGCTTCATATTAATTATATGTGCGGAAATTATGTAAGAGTGATATTACTCACATTATCATTATGATTTTTTTTTTCTTTCAGAATAATCATGATTATGTGCTATAAATTTAGACTCATTAAAAAAACATAAAATATATAGTTTATAAGAAAATATTTGATAAAATACTTTAGTAAATTATAATATTTTATATATTTCATTTTTAATGATAACCTCATGAAAAAAATTGATAATCAACATGCTTGAATTTTTTTAAAAAATACACATAATACATAAAAACTCTATTTCCAATAAGTTGTTTATAATAAATTATAACATGATAGCAACTTTATTTTTTAATATGCTTATATTTAAATAAACTTGTGCAAAGTAAGGGTTTAATAAATTTTAACGTAAATAATTATAAATTTATATTTACTATTTTATTTTAAATTTATATATTTCACATATATATTATATCCCTATTGTTACTTTGAGAAAGAACAATGATAAATTTCAATAGTGTGAAATATTTTACTTTTACTAGGATGAGTTTCATTATTTTCATCATAAATTATTATGTGTATTAAGATAATTGATTTTTTTTAATATTTATTTTAAAAATTACAAGTAAAATAATTTTTAATTAGTTTATAGTGAAAAATTATTTTTTTTACTGAAAATATATGTTTTAATCGGAAAATAGTGCAAAATTAAAATATAACAAGACTACAACAATGATTATTTAGATTCTTAATGAAAATCATGTCGACTATGTTACTAGAATGGCTTTAAAATAACATTAAAAACGTTTGCGTTGTTGCTTACTCTACATATATTAAGCAAACTCATTCCACACATATAGCAAATAACTGATTTGAGATGTATACGTTACATCCGTGGCCAGCACATGAGATGGAATTGACCTTGGCAACAGTCACGCACCAATCCCAAACAATAAAAAATATCATTAAATAGTCTCAGACCATTATCTATCTATATAAATTATGATGACTAACTTTTATATAAAAAATACTAATAACATGAAAACTAGTATGTATTATATAAAAATTAATGGGGAATATAATCTCAAATGACTTAATATTTTTTTTTCTCAACAGCAGTCACCAGCTTCGCCCAAAACCGAAAAAATATATATTAAAGTCTTAATTAGCCAAGAGGGAGGGCAGTGCTGTAGTCAATTCTCCAATAAGAAGAATTCAGTGCTCCTAGAATACACATTCAACACAATTATTATTATTATAATTTTTTATTGTTATCCTCTTTTCTATTTTTTATATAAAAGGTCACTTGTTTCAGTCACATTTAATTGTTCACAGATCTTGATGCTGGTTTATGAGCAGTCATGCAAACCATTTTTAAATTATTCAGTACTACTATTAGTAGCTAGGTCATGCTTAACAATCCAGAGAGAATTAAGGTTAAGGAAAATAAGTTCTTATTTTATTGATTCACTCAAATTTTTGACGCATTCTTGGTTCTTGCCTAGCTTCTTAATTTATCCTCTTTACTTTATTGGGTTGTTTGTTTTATTATAACAATTCCGATTTTTTATTTTAAATTCAAGCAGAGAACAGTAAATGTTAAAATAGCAAAAAGTTTACTAAGATCATATTTCATAAAAATAGCAAGAACAATTTTATCTCCTATTTTTTTTACTAATTATTTCACTTATTATATGCCGTTAAAGAAATCAATTGTTGTATAAAGAAAATATTGAACATAGACACATGAGATATATTTATATTTTTATTCAATATTTTCTTTTTATAACGAGTTCCCTCTCTGTCCCTAATTATAAAAAATTTTCTTAAATTTATTTATCCTTTTCATAACACTATTTTTCTAATTTCTAGATAGACCAATTACTTTTTCCTTACACAATCTTACTTATTTATTCTTTCTTTAAATATTAAATAGATAAGAAAATGATAATTTTAGAATGATAATATAAATAATTGATATATTTAATGTGATTAATTAAATTAGGTATTTTTCTTAAAGAAAGATGAATGATTTGAAAAGATCTTGTAATTAGAAACGAAAAAAAAAGAATTAAAAGAAAAAATATTTATTCTATAAATTATGGGAGAAATAATGAACAAAATAATTTTCATCTCCCAATAAAAAATATTTTTACTTTAAATTTTTTAATTAATATTTTAAAATACTGGTTATCATTTTCCTTAAGAAAAATGATAAAAAAAAAAAGCAATAATCTAGTAGCAGTAACAGCCGACCAATAATTTGCAGAGCAAAATCAAAAGAAAGAAGCAGTCCAGCATAGCATGGTTGTGCTGAATCCAAAATTCTAGAGAACCGGCCATACAAATTAGAACGTGATTAACCACGGGTGTCCCCAAATAGACGTGGTCAAAGTGTCAAACATCAAACCACGTTTTAACATTAATATTTGACTATCCCTAATAAGTAATAACCACTACTAGAAAAAGGCTTCATTTTATCAGGAAAAGAAAAACTCCCTTTCTATCAAAATATTTAATGCCTTTCACTCAATAATTAAAATAATGTTTAAATATATTACTTTCTCCATTCCAAAATAATTTAGATAAAAAACACTTTTAATTTTTTAATTACTTAACACATTAATTATCCCACTATCCATCAATAACAAATACTTTCTCTCTTCCATAATAATTGTCTATCATGTAAGAAAAAAATATTTTAAAATAATTATCATTTTATATTTTTAATGTAATATTAATTATTTTTTTATATTTTTTATAATATTAATAATATATGTTACAAAATCTAAAAATAAATTAATGATGATAAAATTAATTTTATAAAATTATTATTTTTTTATTCATTTATTAATTTTTATTGATTTGTGTAAAATGACTATAATTATAATAGGATGAAAGGATTTTATTCTATCATCCACCGACTTATTCCAATGACAAATGCCTCATGTAAGTATTTCTTGATCTTTTTAATTACACCTATTGTTGAAAAAAAAATAGCTCAAAAAAGTTAAAGAGACTACTATTTCACAACTAAATAATAATAAAAAAACTAGAAAGACTTATTTTAAAACGGGAAGTAATATTTTTTTAATCACAATAGTATTTTTTATTTAATGATCATTTAACCTAATAAATATCACATGACAAAAAAAATTAGTAATTTCAGATATTTGAAAATTAAAAATTAAAATCACTCTATTTATTAATAGTAAAATTAAAAATACATTTAATCCTAAAAATAACTATTTAAAAGATATGAATATTGAATGATATAAGAAGAATTAATAGAAAACAAAAAATGAAATCCCAAATAAAGATGAAGGGGTCCCACTTTGACCCATCCTACACATTAATTGTCTCCTTTAAATACTTCATTTTCTTTCCCTCTTTCGTTACTACCCTAACAAAACAAAAACATACACAAACATAATTAGAAGAATCACAAGTAGCTTCAGACTTGTCTTTTTTATCATCATCATTATTATTGCAGCATCAACATGTCTTGTTCCGTGGCAGTTCCAACTTCCCCCGTGTTCTCTTTCTACAACAACAACGTTAACTCTAATTCCATTCCCTCTACGACGCCGTCTTGCTCCTCTCCACCCTCCTCTCCCTTGTTGAAGAGAAGGAGACCGGCCAAACTCGACATTCCCGTCGCTTCTCTCGCTTTTGGTCTCTCGCCGGCGGCGGCGCCATCTCCGGCGAGGGACGCCGTCGTGGAGGTCGACGGACGCGGGTTTTCCGTGTTCTGCAAACGAGGAAGGAGGCATCATATGGAGGATCGTTTCTCCGCTGCCGTTGATCTTCACGGTCAACCAAAACAGGTAATTCATAAATAAATAAAAAAGAGGTTTTCTTCATTTGTTTTTTTTTCCTAGAGGTATGGCTTTGAATTTGTTTAATATTGCCGTTGGAATCACTAAAAAAAAAATAATTCAATCAATTAGTGATGGTTTTTTCCCCTCATTTTAATGTCAACAAAAATAATCAGTGACAAACTTTATTGGAAAAAAATCATAAATTCTCATTTTGTAACGGTTTTAAGTTGTTTTATGTCATGTATATACTATTCTAATTTAGGGGTTCAGAAAAAAAAAGAAACTAGACGGTTATTTAAGAATTTATAAATTGTTTATGAACCCAATTAACAATCTAATCTAAATTGTTTTGTCACTAATAATTTTCATTTTTGTTGAAGTGAATTTTGTTTCATATATATGTTCAATGGGAAAAGTGGATGCAATGAAATGAGTTTTCAAATACAATTTTGTTTACTTGTTTATTGTTAGGCTTTTTTCGGGATATTTGATGGGCATGGGGGCACAAAGGCTTCGGAATTCGCTGCACATAACTTAGAAAAAAATGTGTTGGACGAGGTGGTTAGGAGAGACGAATGTGACATTAAGGAGGCAGTGAAGCATGGTTACCTTAACACAGATTCTGAATTCTTGAAGGAGGATCTTAATGGTGGTTCTTGCTGTGTAACAGCATTGATTAGGAACGGTAACCTTGTTGTTTCCAATGCTGGTGATTGTCGTGCTGTGATTAGCAGAGGGGATATGGCTGAAGCCCTAACATCTGATCACAAGCCTTCTAGGGAAGATGAAAGGGACAGAATTGAGACTCAGGTAATTCATTAATTGACATAATTTGTCTTTCAATCGTGTTCCTGACTAATCTTCTCATGACACACGTATAGATGAGTTTTATTAATTCTTTTCGTAAATTAAAAAAACCTGGCTCTATATGTCATGTATAAATTGATCGAGACTTTAGACACGCGGCGGTTTAAGATTGTCTAATAATTAATTTCTCCTCTTTTAAGTTCTTAATTTGACATTTGCTAATTTTTTTAGGGTGGCTATGTTGATGTGTGCCGTGGTGTTTGGAGCATACAAGGGTCATTGGCTGTTTCTAGGGGAATTGGAGATAGAAACCTGAAACAATGGGTCATAGCAGAACCTGAGACCAAAGTTATCAAAATTGAGCCTCAGCATGACTTGTTGATCTTAGCTTCAGATGGATTATGGGAAAAGGTATATACATATAGAACTTTATCAAGAAAATAATTAATTACAATTATGTTAATAATGAAGTACGTGGTTTCATTTTGATAATTCTTGTATTATGCATGACATTTTTATTCAGCTATTAACTAATGAAACTTCTATTTTGAATCTTGTTTGATCATGTTAGCAATCAGGAAGCAGTAGATATTGCTCGTCCTTTATGTGTAGGGAACAATAGACAACAACCATTGCTGGCTTGTAAGAAACTCGTGGAATTATCTGTGTCACGAGGCTCTCTGGATGACATAAGTGTTATGATTATCAAATTGCAAAACTATATTTGAAGTCTCATTGGTACAAGAGAGAATAGAATGGTTGGGAAGGTTAAAGGGGGCCTCCACCTTAATTATTTCTTCATTCTTAGCCTTCAGCAGTAGATCGAATCAGTGAGAATATGATGTGATTAAGGGTACTTAATTTTTAATCTGTATATATCCAACGAATGACAACGCTCGTTGGTGATACTAATTAGCTCTAACTTGAGTAATTATATGGTAGATTAATGATCTTGATGTAATGAGTATCTTTTCGGAGTGTTTAAAAAGGGTTGATTTTTATTTTTAATTTTTTTATGTCGAGGAGGGGCAGAGCCCCGAAAAAACAAAGGATTGAATTTTGTATCCGATCCAAATGCAAATTATCTCATATGTTGTTAATTTATTTTGGATAATTTAATTTAGTTTTTTAATTATTTTAAATTGTTTAATTTGATCCTTAAATTTTTAAAAGATTCAATTTGATCTTCAAATTTTAAAAAATGAATAAAGTTAATCTTTAAATTTTTAAAAGGTTGAATTTAATCTTTAAATTCTTAAAAAAATAAATAAAACGTACTTTTCATTTTGTATCCATAGAAACGAGGTACTTCGGTAATTTTCTTGTTACTCCTAGTGCTAGTTTGTATATGTTGAGAGTCACTCCTTTTCTTTAGTCTTTATGTGCTGGGAGGAAATCCTACAAAAGATACTTAATATTCAAGTCAAACATCAGTTATATCTTAATGGACCAAAGGATCCATGGGTCTTAATTACCTTATGATTATCATCTTCATTAATTTGTATTAATTTTATTAGGATTATTAATATTTTTTTACATATTTAAGATGATTAAGTGATCAATTATCTTACTTAATAGATAATTCAAGAATACTTTTTTTTTAATTAGGATGTTCCTGACATACTAATTAAGGGATATAAACGCGATACGAACATATTAAGATGTTCTCAACATGTTTAGGTTATCTGAATGGACTGGTATGATTGAGATATATTTGGTATATATTGAATTGAACTAAGCGAGGATATTCGACCATACCTGTATACATTTTATTTAATTTTATTCATTATTTTAATTTTTCTTCTTCTGAAATTTGAAAGGTAAATAAGGAAAAATTTGTTCCATTATAAAAATATTCAAATAATAATAAAATGATAACCTTATCTTGTTTTCATTTCATTTAATTTTATTTTATTTCATCTCATTTCTTTATCATTAGAAATATTAATGCATGTCAAAGAATTGCCAATCCATTTTTTATAAATATAATTAGCTCATTAAAATGATATATAATGTGTTTTATGTTGCAAATGAAGTTGGTTCGTCCCTTAGTAATTCATGGGATGATCCCTTTGTAATTCTTTTCCATGAAAAAAAAAGGGGAAGAAGTTGGCTCAAGTAATGGGATAAAACAATATTATTGACAAAGAGTTTTGGATTATATATCGATTTGACTGGTAGGTGTTACTGTATACTGTTTCTGTGAGTTTTCATTTTAATTTTAAATATTTTGTACATAAATTATTAGGGAGCAGAGGTTAATTAATTGGCTTATTTCTAGGCCATAATATGCTACCAATACCTAAATACTTGTAGAAAGTAACACGATCGAGTAGTGTTGGATTACAAATCGTATCACCTATTTCTAGAACTAAATTGCCACATGAAAACTAAGCATTCTATATTTTTGGTTGAAAGTGCGCAAAGTTTTCTCATGTTTTTGATCTTTTCCAAGATTGAAATTGTGGGATATGAAATTCACAGTTTAAATGGTTTGCCACAGCTTCTGACTTTTATCATCTTTTCCTCCCTCGCGGACGGGTTGACTCCGTAAAGCGTTGAAAACAAAATAATGGGTGTTTTTGTTCAATAATAGGTACGTAGCTAGCTGACATTGCGATAAGGTCAAAGATGCAAAAAGTTTATTAGTCCACGGAAAATAATTCTTCCAAAAAGAATTGCGAAAACTAGTGGGAACGCGATTTATTTAGAACCATATACTATATACATATATATCATCACCATATTTGCAAAGGAATTGACCAAGTTTCGTGGCCATTATTAGAACTTAGAAGCATAGAAAATGTCCACTAGGGACCACCGAATAAAGACGTAGCTGGCTAGAATCATATACGTATCAGTTGCTTAGCATGCACTCACTTATGTTTACCCAACGATACTAAAAAAATTACAATTCTATCATAGCAAAATTATTCTATCATAGCAAAATTATGACGATTCTGAAAATCGTTTTAGAATGTTTTTGTAGTGACAAATTCATAATATATACAACTTCAACAATGAAGGTTTTTTTAAAGACTGTCTTAAAAAGTCACGTTCAAAGAAGGTTAATTGTGTAATTGTCGTGATATGCTTTTTGAAATTATTTAATCCCTTTCTGTATATATCTCTCACACACTTTCTTTGAATTTTATTCCCAGATATTTTTAAAAAAAATACCAAAACATATAATTTTCCCCATTATGATGCAATCCTCTCTAGGAAGAGACCAGTCACTAGAGCCATGAGCAAGAGACTCCAAGAAGATTGAGCTAGAGCTGCTGAAGAAGAAGGCCCTAAGGTTCTCATGAACCTCATGATAGATTTCTGAGCCTATGAGTCAAGGTTGGGTCCAATTATCTTTATACATATTAGATTAGGATGTCATTATATTTGGTCTTTGTATTTAGGGCTTCATAATGTAGGTGGAATACCCTAGAAATATACGATTTTTTAGCCCTTGCCTTTTAGGGCACCTAGACTAGTTTTTATATTAGGGGTAACTTTGTAATTTCACTTGCACTAAGTGAATATTTGATGTGTGTGTTGGGAAATAAATTTGATTGAATTGGAAAAAACTCAATCCAATTAAATTTTAGAGGGGGAGGTGAGCATTTGCTTACTACACCTCATTGTCACATCATATAGTCACACTTTGTATATGTCCTTCATGTTTTACATGCCTCATGATATCTAAGCACACTTAGTGGAGAATCTTGGAATTGATCTTGGATTAGTGGGCTGAACCATAACTGAAATTCACTAATCATAATTAGTGAAATTTTGACTCCAAAATTTGACTCCACAAATTCAATTTCAAATTTAAGTGAAATTTGAATTGAAATTCAAATTTCCCTCCAATTTTGTGTGACACTTAGGCTATAAATAGAGGTCATGTGTGTGTATTTTTTCAACTTTGATCATTTGAGAATTAAACTTCAAAGTTCAGACTTCTTTAGAAGCACTAAATTTCATGCTCTTCTCTTCCTCTCCCTTCATCTTCTTCTACCTCCAAACTCTTATCCATGGCTTCCTATGGTGGTGAGCTTCTTCTAGACTCATCTTCTACTTGAAGTGACGTCTCCATTCATCTTTCTCCTTCTCCATTTCGCTGCAATCAGACCTCAAGAAGCAAAGGAATCCATTGATGAAGAAGATCCAAGGCAAACAAGCTTTATAAGAGCTACATCATGTGGTATCAGAGCATTTTCATCTAGGTGACGTTCTTTTGCTTCCTCTATCTTTTTGTTTGGTGAATTCTCTTTAATTCCTTGTTCTTCATCTTATTCTCCATGTATATCCTCCATTTTCTTGTGGTTTGGTGTTGTTTAGAGTAGATTAAAAAAAATAAACCGATTAAATCTTAGATCTACACTTGTTCTTGCATTTCTATGGTTCAAATTTTGTAGATCTACTCTTGAATAATGTTTTTGTGTTGATTTTAGGTTCTATCATTTTTCATTCATAATATTCTTGTGCTGAACCTTAGATCTAAATTTTCTTCCAAAATATTGATTAGAAAAAAAACACAAAAATCTAAGTGTAAATCACTTAATCCATGTTGTCTTAGAATCATGTTTAGTCATAGTAATTGTCACATTATGTTCACTACTACAATAAAGTCTTTTAATGACACGCTAACTACATCGGTTAAGAAGAAAATGTTGTAGAAAGATACGCGGTGGCAATTTTGTAATTAAAAAGAATATTTTTTTTACACACATTCTAAGACGGCTTTATGGAACTGCCTTAGAGTGCACTAGGGGAAACGATGGCAATAACAGGTTTATCTATAAAAACGTCGTTGTTTTCTACGCGCATTCTAAAGGGACCTAGCTTATAATAAAACGACAGTGTTGTTTGCGTTTTAAAATACATAAACCTTAGCCTAGTGCTTATCACCATTGCTAGAGGCACGACAATGAGCAGAAATGATTATGAGAAGACCCTACTCCTCCTCGTTCACGTGCCTCGACAAGGCGCGTCTTGCACATTCCTCCTCCTCCTCTGTCGTCGCGGTCCGTGCCCTCGAGGAGTACATCGAGGCGTGCCATCGTGAGATCCAAGCCCTGCTCACCGACAAGCAATGCCTCACCCACATCCACGTGGTGCTCAAGCAAGACCTCGCCGCCACTTAGGAGGAGCTCCGCTGCCTCTCTGCCATTGCACCAAGGTCAAGGCCGAGCACGACGCCGTGGTCCACGGCGTCACCGCCATGAGCTCTAAGTTGGATCACGTGCGGGCAGACATGCTGGAGCTTGTGGCGGAGCAGAAGGAGCTCGCGGCGCAACTGCATGCCGTGGAGAGCGAGCTTGCAAAGGTGAGCACGGAGGCTCAGTTTGTGCCGACGATTAAGGCCAATATAGAGGCCATGCGCCATGAGATTCAACGAGGAAGGTAATTTTTTTATTTAATTAGTATGACTTTCTCTCTTGCTATGCTATGGTCCACTAGTCCCTATTTGCTTTTTTCGTTTCTTTTGCTTGTCTCTTTTGCCTTTCCCCTTCTCCTTTTCCATTCACACACCACACTCTCCAAACCCACTGTTTCAGTTTCTGCTAACACACCCCTCTTTCAGTGCCCCCATTTCTTCAAGCTCAATGTGTTAGGGTTTCCCTCCTTTTCTCAGAGCTTGCATTTCCCAACCGCACAAGAAGAACCCTTTTTGGCTGCACAATGTAGATTGTGTTCTTTTTTCTTTTTTTGTTAGTTTTTGGTTATATGGAATTGAAATGTTGCAGCGATTGGTGCAAAGTCGATGATGAAGTTCGAGAGTGGGTACTCTGTGGAAATCGTGTTTGATGGAAGCAAGCTTGGAATTGAGCCTTATGCAGTTGAGGTGTTGCCTAATGGGGAGCTTTTCATTCTGGATTCGGCTAATAGTAACATTTATAGGATTTCGTCCTTGCTTTCTTTGAGTAAGTCTGTCTAATTGGTAGGATGGTAGCTTAAGTTTGTGATCTGATTCATTTGATTTATTTTTTGTTTAATTTAATTTTGTAAAATCAGCATAGTCACATAATTTAAAGTTGTCCTTTCTTCTCTAAAACTGCATAGTCTAATGTTGCTAAATTTGTTATGCGAATACATATGAAGTCTTGAGTCATTTATTCATTTGCTGCTTTTGTAGGCTGAGGGTGCAACAATGTCTGGCATTTCACCTTGAGTTGCTAAATGAAGCAGAAGTGGCAGCTGTTGCAGAAGAGAAAGAAACCCATTCATTTGAAATTGATCCTTCTCATGTATTGTATGCGTGAGCTTCTGGAGAAGATTACAGTATTTTTTACTCTCTTACTCTTGATCTATTTGTTTTTTATTTTATGCTAAGAAACACAAATACTTATTAATAGTACCCTTTGTGTTGGACAAATGTCAGACACTACAAGGACACTTTGAATATTTCTAACTGCATTTTATATTTGTTACTTTTTATTTTAAACTTATGTAACAATACCATAAAATTTAGATAAACTATAGCCTTTCTGTTATGTTTACAATGAATCATAGTCATTTTGGAATTTTCACAAGTCATTTTGGAAACATGAATCCTCTCTTGTGATTTAAGAATTTTATTTTATGCTTATTTTAGATTAATTTTGCATGTATTATAGCGATGTTATGTGCTATGATTTTAAAAATTTCCATGTTCATGTTGAATCATGTCTGTCTCGTGTTATATATCCATGCTATTTAGATTTTACATTATATTCCCAAGTCAGACCTCAAAATTGTTGTCTTGGGAAATGATGCTGGATTAGGTCATTCATGTTTCAGAAAAAGAAATTAGATGAGTTAATTGTATTAAATTTAAGAAAACAAAAATGAATATATACATTTATTAAAATTAGAGCTAGCTAAATACACTTTTTAATGCTACATCCTTACTTCTCTATATGATGTAGCTATGACATTGTTTGGAGTGCTTTTGGTTGCCAGTGATAAGTGTTAATTCTTATCACTGTTAGTAGTTCATGACTTATACTGTAGAATTATCCTATACTTAAATAGCGTCAAAATATTCCATTAGTTTCACTACAAGAATATTCTTAGAAAGTTTAAATTTTGTTTGGGGAAAATTTTAATTTATTATTTGTGGATTAAAATTTTTAATTTACAAGAATATTCCATTAGTTTCACTACAAGAATATTCTTAGAAAGTTTAAATTTTGTTTGGGGAAAATTATTCGGTGAAAGTGGTTTTGAATTTTTATTTATTATTTGTGGATTAAATTTTTTAATAAAATTAGTCAAAATTTGTTCCCAGTTTACTTGCTTGAATTCATTCATCTTAATTGATTATCTTTACATCTGCAGGCACTTTACATGATGAATCCTAATAAGTTCAGAGCATGTGAGTTTCTCATAAATTTTCATGAAAGGACATGTGGTGATAAAATTATAGTCTTTGTTGATAATTTGTTTGCTTTCACTGAGTATGCTATGAAACTCCGTAAACCAATGATATATGGTGTTACAAGGTGCTGAGGCCATATATTGACTTTTTTTATTGGAAGCTGTGATTAGGGTTCTGTTGTTTTTGAACCTTCTTTTTTTTATATGCCTTGTGTACAGTCGTGTTGAGAGGACAAAAATTTTGCAAGCATTCAAAACTAGCAAAGATATAAGTACTATTTTTCTTTCCAAGGTATGTGTTCCTGTTTTCTTTAATTTTATTTTGAGGCTTATTTGCTTTACTTTTATTCCTTATGTCAAGGAACATTTAATGTTCAAATGATGATCGATTGATTGTGGAAACTGGGGAATTTTTTGCTGCATGTTGTTTATGTTATCTGTCAGTAAAGCATCGAGCTTATGGGTTGGCTGACATTCAAATTAATGAATTAAATGCCAGGGAAAGCTTGAGGATAGGATGGCTGGGGCAAGGAGGAGTATAATGCATTTTTTTATTCCCTTGTTTCAATTGATACCCATGTATACATTTATTCTATGCCAAGTCATATATTCATTCATCGGATCATGCATTCTTTGAAAAATAAAACTATCATATGGGATATTTATCCTGTATTGTGCACTTTGTCGTAATTGTATTTGCAGGAGATGTATTACTCAACTAAGAGACAACAATTTTTAATTGATCAAGGTTACAACTTTAAGGTTAGTTTCACTCCATGTTGCATTTCTAGTTATTTTTCCTAGAGCACACATGGGTTTGGACATTTGCTCTACTTTGTTTGAAGTTTTCGATTTACTTGGAATAAGTGGGAACGAGCTGAATTTCCTTGTGATAATGCATCAGTTCTTTTTTTGTGAAACAATTTCAACCAGTTGCTGCTTTGCTATGATGTTCTTTGGCTACTTAAACGCTATGTCCTTGAAATATACTATAGAGCAAGTTGTTAGTGTTAAAAGCACTTATGGATGATTCTAAGTTTTCCTATGGTGTATGTTATGTTACCTTGGTTATTTGTTTGTTCACGCAAAGTACTCAAGAAGGACATTATATTTGGTGAGAAGGAAGGAAAAGAAAGAAACTAGCTAATATATTTGGACTCAATCTAAGTCTAAATACGTGGTTACTTCCCTTTCTTCTCTTTCCAAATTCTCACCAAACAGTGCATTAATGATTAATTAATGCATAATTACCTAATTTTGTTGAACTGATTAGTTTTCAAAACCGATTGTAATCGTAGTCCCAATGCTAGGCTTGATAATTTGTAATGTATGTTGGCCTCCATAACTTTCTTGTCAAGATTTCAATCTATATATGCTTAGATTTTAATGATACTTGACAGGTAATTACTAGCTTGCCTCCTCCTGATGAAGGGCCTAATTTGAGCTATCATCGTCTTCAGGATCAATTGGCACTTCTTGGAAAGGTTTGCATCCTCATTCCTTGTTGACTATATAGTGATATTTATAAATAGTAAATATTTTTTTTAATCTTATATAATTTTATTTATAGATAATTTTGTCATTATAAATAATATCTTTTAATTAACCTCAAATTTATTTGCAGGTTAAATATGTTTTTACATCAGTGCTTCCGTTAAAAACGATGTAGAAATTCATGTTACTACATTGGTGCCTCCGTCACAACCGATGTAGAAAATCAATGTTACTACATTGGTGCTTACGTCACAACCAATGTAGAAATATCATATTTTAACGTCGCTACTTACTTTAAAAACGACTTAGAAAGTGCATCTTACTGCATCAATGCCTACTTAGAAACAAATGCAATTCTACAACGGTCACTTATGGACCGTTGTTGAAATTTTTTAGTTTCAACAACGTTACAATCAACAACGGTTAATCACCGTTGTTGAATCCCCATTTTGACCGATGTAGAAAACGCGCTTTCTAGTAGTGGTTCTAAGTTTCTGTTGAATTTTTATTTTGTTGATTGAATTCTAGATTCATTTGTTCATGTGTTCTTGTCATTCTTAGCATATCTTTTGAATTTTGAGTCTAATTCATGCATGTTATTTAGTTCATAACATGTTCTAAATCAATTCCTAGAAGTAGTCTTGTTGTTGAACTCTTTTTTTTGTTTTCTAAGTTTCCTACATGATGCCTATGATGAAGTTGAGTTGTGGTGCTGAGTTGTGGTTGGATTTGTGAATCAAAATAAGTTTTAAGCTCTCTTGAATTGTGTTATTCAAGATAATTGAGCATAAGCAAACACAAATTGTAACTATCCAAGCCTTAAGCAACATAAACACTACTCTTGATTTCTTGGTTGAAATCGCTGGTGCTGGCAACTTGAACAAACGAACTTGTATAAATTACTGGAAATTGGTCACTATGTGTTTTGAGCTAAAAATTTTACTGAATTTTTTAGACATTTGGACCAAAATTATGAAAAAAGAACCAAGCAATTTGAATTAAAGGAAAAAAATAAGAAAAATCAGTGTCCAAGAAAAAAAAAGTGAAAGGGAAGTGTGCTTATTATTTAGGTTCAAAATTTGTTCTATAATTGGTGCCTATTTTATACCAATCCTAGTTTTGAAATTTCAATTGAAAATTAATGTGAAAAAAAAGTTCCAAAACTATAGGTTTCTTGAGTCTTTTTATTTTAGTTTTTTTACTCTACTATAGAGTCATTCTAAGCTTCTCTTTGAGTCCTAGCTTGCTTTTATGTTCTTTTCATTGCTTTAATTGTTGAAAAATCCCTGAAATTTTTTCTTGTTAAAACTCTATTGGTTTAGCTTTCATTTCATTTTTCGGGTCTTTGGTTATTGCTTGTCTCTTTGTTTCCTTGTTTGGGAGTTGCCATATAGGGAATTGGAAAGGAGGATTTGTGCCATCCCTTAAGGGGAAAACCACCTTAAGAGCTATTGGACTAAGAAGAACTCAAAATTGAGTGAATCACCAAAGAGAGAACAACCACCAAAATTGAGGACCTTGTTATAATTTTGTAATTGACAATTTACTTACTTTCATTACTTTCAAATTTTGTAACAAAAAGGCCTTTCATTGGAAGTAAGTTGGGAGCCTCCAATAGGTCACCCTACTTCTATTTGTGTGTAATAATTTTTGGCAATTTCCCCTTAGGATTGTGAGTGTTTTGTTGAGAACCTTAAATGTGGTCATCCAAACACTCTTAGGATTCGCCTAGTTTACATTTCTTACTTACTTTCATAGCTTATTTCCTTTACCTTCCATTGTCAAATCACCTAGATAGCTTGCCTTTTACCAATTAGTTTTTACCTTAACTTTCACACCTCTTTTAGTGTTTATTTTGGCTAGTTTCAACCATAGTTTCTTTTACCTTTTATTTTCAAACCCCTAACAAGAAAGAACCATAACTTAGGAACCAACATAAGTCTTCATTCTTCATCTAGTGTAAATGGTGAGGGTTCTACTCTTAAGGACCCCTTGTATAAGATACTAGATGAGTTGAGATCCCTTAAGTTGTGGAAAGAAAAACAAGAGAGAAAAGAAAAAAGGTAAAAAAGAGTGGAAGAAATAAGTCAGGATGAAAGAAATAAAATAAGAGAGGAAGAAAGAAGAAAAATAATGAAAGAAATGAAAAGAGAAAAACATGCCTCCTATAGTAGTCATGACTCTTGCAAGAGTTTAAGTGAAGAACTTAGCGACTATTATAGAGGGTGCCATAGTTCACATACTAAACATCACTTCCAAAGAAGAGAAAAGGATACAAGGCCTCAAGAGGTTAACATTAGCCTCCCATATTTCCATGGAAAAGATAATGTTGAGGCCTACTTAGATTGGAAAATGAAGGTTGAACAACTCTTTACTTGCCCTCATATTAGCGAAGAGAGAAAAGTTCCATTGGCTATCCTTAGCTTTCAAGGGTATGCCCTCTATTGGTGGACTTCCCTTGTTAGGGAACGAAGGATTCATGGGGATCCTCCAGTAGAGTATTGGAATGATCTTAAGAGTGCCCTTAGGAAGAGGCACATTCCCTCCTAATATGAAAGAGAGCTTATGGACAAGCTCCAAAGGCTTAGACAAGGGAGTATGAATGTTGAAGAATATAGACAACAAATGGAACTATTCCCAAGAAAGGACTAGCAACATTAAATGCTTCAAATGTCTTGAGAGATGTCATATTGCCTCTCAATGCCCCACAAAGAAAACCATGATCATGAGGGGTCAAGACATTTATAGTAGTCAAGAGGAGACTACTTCTTGCCCTTCCTCTAGGGGAAGTGAAGATGAAGTAAGGGGTGAAGAGTCTAGTGAGGAAGTCTACCCCTATGAAGAAGGTGACCTCTTAATGGTTAGAATGCTCCTTGGAGGTCAATCTTGTGATCTATCTCAATCCCAAAGAGAGAATATCTTTCATACAAGATGCAAAATTTTAAATAAAACTTGTTCTCTCATTGTGGATAGTGGATCTTGTTGCAATTGTTGTTGCACAAGATTAGTTTCCAAGTTGAACCTCACTATCATTCCCCACCCAAAACCTTATAAACTTCAATGGCTCAATGAGCAAGGGGAAATGATAGTTAACCAACAAGTGAAGGTACCTTTCTCCACTGGGACATATAAGAATGAAGTTAATTTTGATATAGTTCCCATGGAGGTAGGACATATTCTTTTAGGAAGGTCGTGGCAATTTGATAGGAAGATCATTTACAATGACCGAACTAATGAGATTACCCTCACCCATCTTGGCACTAAATTTGTGTTGCATCCTCAAACACCTTCACAGGTGGCCAAAGATAAACTAACTATGAAAGATAAGAGGGATGAGGAAGAAAAACTAGAAAAACAAAAGACAAAGAAGGATAGTAAGGCCTTGTCTTCAAAGGCCAAGGGGAAGGAAAAAGAGGAAAAAGATTCCTCTAAGAAGATTGTTAAGAAGGAAAATCATTTTGCAACAAAAGTGATATTAAAAGAGCACTCCTTCTTAAACAATCTTTCTACCTTCTCCTATCAAGGGAAACATCCCTCAGCACTGCCATAATTCCTACATTTGAGACTTTACCCCCAAAGGTCCAAGAACTCTTACATGAATTTGGTGATATATTTCCCAAAGAGATACCCCATGGGCTACCTCCTTTAAGGGAAATAGAACACCAAATAGATTTAGTCCCAGGAGCAAGCCTTCCTAATATGCCAGCCTATAGGACTAACCCTCATGAGACTAAGGAGATAGAGTCTTAGGTTAAAGAATTGTTGGAGAAGGGCTGGGTCCAAGAGAGCCTAAGCCCATGTGCTGTGCCAGTGTTGTTGGTGCCCAAAAAGGATGGTACGTGGAGAATGTGTATAGATTGCAGGGCCATCAACAACATCATTGTAAAGTATAGGCACCTTATTCCTAGACTTGATGATTTGCTTGATGAGTTGCATGGTGCCAATATCTTTTCAAAAATTGATCTTAAAAGTGGTTATCACCAAATCAGGATGAAAAAGGGTGATGAGTGGAAAACCGCTTTGAAGACCAAGTTTGGTTTGTATGAATGGCTAGTGATGCCTTTTGGGCTCACTAATGCACCAAGCACCTTTATGAGGCTTATGCATCATGTCTTAAGGGATTTCATAGGTAGATTTGTAGTTGTTTATTTTGATGATATTTTAATGTACAGTAGGAGCCTAGATGATCACTTAGGACATCTCAAGCAAGTTCTTTCAGTCCTTAGGAAAAACACCCTCTATACAAATATAGAGAAATGTACCTTTTGTGTAGATAATATAGTTTTCTTAGGGTTTGTAGTTGGTAGAAATGGGGTCTAAGTGGACCCTGAGAAAATCAAGGCCATCCAAGAATGGCCCACCCCAAAAAGTGTGGGAGATATTAGGAGCTTCCATGGGTTAGCAAGCTTCTATAGAAGGTTCATTCCTAATTTTTCTACAATTGCATCACCTCTCAATGAGCTGGTGAAGAAGAATGTGGCATTTACCTAAGGTGAAAAACAAGAGCAAGCCTTTGTTTTGCTCAAAGAAAAGCTTACTAAGACACCTGTTCTAGCTCTTCCTAACTTTTCTAAAACTTTTGAGCTAGAATGTGATGCCTCTAGAGTGGGAGCGGGAGGTGTATTGTTACAAGGTGGACACACTATTGCTTATTTTAGTGAAAAACTTCGTAGTGTCACCCTTAACTACCCCACCTATGATAAAGAGATTTATGCCTTAATAAGAGACCTCCAAACTTAGGAACATTACCTTGTTTCCAAGGAATTTATCATTCATAGTGATCATCAATCACTTAAGTACATTAGAGGGCAAAGCAAGTTAAACAAAAGGCATGCAGAATGGGTAGAGTACCTAGAGCAATTTCCATATGTTATCAAATACTAAAAGGGAAAAACAAATGTGGTAGTTGATGCCCTTTCTAGGAGACACACATTGTTTTGCTCCCTAGGAGCTCAAATTTTAGGATTTGATAATATTAGGGAGTTGTATGCTTTAGATGAACATTTCTCTCCCATTTACGAGAGTTGTGGGAAAAAGTCCTAAGATGGATTCTATTTGGCTAAAGGGTATTTGTTCAAAAAGGTAAAGCTTTGCATACCCCAAGGATCCATTAGGAAATTACTTGTGAAAGAGAGCCATAAAGGTGGGCTCATGGGCTACTTTGGGATAGACAAGACCCTTGTCTTACTCAAAGAAAAGTTTTATTGGCCCCATATGAAGAAATATGTTCATAAGCATTACACTAGGTGTGTGGCTTGTTTACAAGCCAAGTCTAGGGTGATGCCTCATGGGCTATACACACCCTTACCCATCCCCTCTGCACCTTGGGTAGACATTAGTATGGACTTTGTCCTTGGGCTTCCTAGAACTCAAAGAGGTGTAGACGCTATCTTTGTGGTGGTGGATAGGTTTAGCAAGATGGCACATTTTATACCATGCCACAAGGTGGATGATGCTTCCCACATCTCAAAACTCTTTTTTAGGGAAGTTGTGAGACTCCATGGTTTGCCTAGGACCATTGTGTCAGATAGAGATGCTAAGTTCCTTAGTCACTTCTAGAAAACCTTATGGGCTAAGCTAGGAACTAAACTTCTTTTCTTTACCACTTGTCATCCACAAACTGATGGGCAAACAGAGGCCGTGAATAGGTCTTTATCCACCCTTTTAAGGGCTCTTCTGAAAGGCAACCATAAGTCTTGGGATGAGTATCTTCCTCATGTATAATTTTCCTACAATATGGGGGTTCATAGAACCACCAAGCAGTCCCCTTTTGAGGTTGTCTATGGGTTCAATCCCCTAACACCGTTAGACCTCATTCCCCTCCCACTGAACACTTCTTTTATACATAAAGAAGGGGAATCTAGGTAAGAGTTTGTAAAGAAGTTGCATGAGAGGGTTAAGAACCAAATAGAGAACCAAACAAAGGTGTATTCAACTAAAGGCAATAGATAAAGAAAAGAGCTAGTTCTTAATAAGGGTGACTGGGTTTGGCTCCATCTTAGGAAGGATAGATTCCCTACTAAAAGGAAATCCAAGCTTAGCCCTAGAGGGGATGGACCTTTTCAGGTTTTGGAGAGGATCAATAACAATGCCTATAGGTTAGACCTTCTAGAAAAGTATGGAGTCAGCACCACTTTTAACATTTCTGATTTAATTCCTTTTGCAGGTGGAGCTAATATTGAGGAAGAGGAACTAACAGATTTGAGGTCAAATCCTCTTCAAGGGGGAGGGGATGATGCAATCCTCCCTAAGAAGGGACTAGTCACTAGAGCCATGAGCAAGAGGTTCCAAGAGGATTAGGCTAGAGCTGCTGAAAAAGAAGGCCATAGGGTTCTCATGAACCTCAGGGTAGATTTCTGAGTCCATGGGCCAAGGTTGGGTTCAATTATCTTTGTACATATTAGATTAGGATGTCATTATATTTGGTCCTTGTATTTAGGACTCTACAATGTAGGTAGGGTACCTTAGAAATATAGGATTTTTCAGTCCTTATCTTTTAGGGCACCTAAACTAGTTTTTGTATTAGGGGTAGTTTTGTAATTTCACATGAACTAAGTGAATATTTGATGTGTGTGTTGAGAAATAAATTTAATTGAATTGGTAGAAGCCCAATCCAATTAAATTTTAGAGGGGGGTGAGCATTTGCTTACTACACCCCATTGTCACATCATATAGTCACACTCTGTGCATGTCCTTCATGTTTTACATGTCTCATGACACCTAAGCACACTTAGTGGAGAATATGGGAATTGATCTTGGATTAGTGGGCTGAACCATAACTGAAATTCACTAATCATAATTAGTAAAATTTTGGCTCCAAAATTTGGCTCCACAAATTCAATTTCAAATTCAAGTAAAATTTGAATTGAAATTCAAATTTCCCTCTAATTTTGTGTGACACTTAGGCTATAAATAGAGGTCATGTGTGTGCATTTTTTCAACTTTGATCATTTGAGAATTAAACTTCAAAGTTCAGAATTCTTTAGAAGCACTAAATTTCGTGCTCTTCTCTTCCTCTCCCTTCATTCATCTTCTTCTACCTTCAAGCTCTTATCCATGGCTTCCTATGGTGGTGAGCTTCTTCTAGACTCATCTTTTACTTGAAGTGGCATCTCCATTCATCTTTCTCCTTCTCCATTTCGCTGAGATTAGACCTCAAGAAGCAAAGGAATCCATTGATGAAGAAGATCCAAGGCAAACAAGCTCCATAGGAGCTACTGTAGAAGCAAAGCTTCATGATGAATCAAGATTGATTCAAAGATGTTTTGATGATAACAAAGATGATGACAAAGGTGATGACAAAAAGCTCAAAGGTCAATCAAAGAATGAGTTCAAGATGTTCAAGATAGAATCAAGAACACTTTAAGACTCAAGAGGAAAGTTAAAGAACACTTCAAGATTCAAGAGGAAAGTTGAATTCAAGAATCAAGAATCAAGATTCAAGGATCAAGCTTCCAAGAATCAAGATCAAGCTTCAAGACTCAAGATTCAAGAATCAAGAAAAAGCTTAATCAAGATAAGTATGAAAAGGTTTTTTCAAAAAATGAGTAGCACATGGATTTTTCTCAAAACATGTTTACCAAGGAGTTTTTACTCTCTGATAATCGATTACCAGTAGCAAAATGGATTTGAAAAAATTTTGAAACTGAATTTACAATGTTCCAATTGATTTCAAAATGCTGTAATCGATTACAATGTTTTGGTAATCAATTACTAGTGCCTTTGAACGTTGAAATTCAAATTCAAATGTGAAAAGTCACATCCTTTCACATAAAAGCTTTGCGTAATCGATTACACTGATTTGGTAATCGATTACCAGTGATTATTTCTGAGTAAATCAAAAGATGTAACTCTTCAAATAGTTTTTGACTTTTTCAAATTGGTTTTAAGTTTTTCTAAAAGTCATAACTCTTCTAAATGGTTCTCTTGACCAGACATGAAGAGTCTTTAAAAGTAAGGCTTTGTTTTTCATTTCAATGATCTTGAACAACCTTTACAATACAATCCTTTACAACTTTTGAATCTCTTTGAACTTCTTCTTCTTCTTCCTTGTGACAAAAGCTTTCCAAAAGTTTTCTGGTTTTCTAAACCTTGAAAACTTGTGTTATTCATTCTTTTCATCTCTTCTCCCTTTGCCAAAAAGAATTCGCCAAAGACTAACCGTATGAATTCTTTTTGTGTCTCTCTTCTCCCTTTTCCAAAAGAACGAAGGACTAACCGCCTGAATTCTTTTGTGTCTCCCTTCTCCCTTGTCAAAGAATTCAAAACGACACAGTCTGAGAAATCTTTTGATTCTTCCCTTTCCTTTATACAAAAGCGTTCAAAGGACTAACCGCCTGAGAATTCTTTTGTATCCCCATTCACAAAGTATCAAAGGTTTAACCGCCTGAGATCTTTGTCTTAACACATTGGAGGGTACATCCTTTGCGGTACAAGTAGAGGGTACATCTACTTGGGTTGTTGACTGAGAACAAGAGAGGGTACATCTATTGTGGATTAGTTCTAGTGGAGGGTACATCACTTGTGGATCTTTGCTTGTAAAAGGATTTTTACAAGGTTGAAAGAAATCTCAAGGACCGTAGGTCACTTGGGTACTGGATGTAGGCACGGGTTGTTGCCGAACCAGTATAAAAACTCTTGTGTGTTTGTCTCCTTCTTTCCTACTCTTTTACTTTCCGCTGTGTATTTTAATTTCCGCTTTTACTTTTTGTTAAGTTTCTCTTCTACTCCTTATTCTCTTAACAACATAAGTAAAAGCCTTAGAAGAGTAAATTTTTAATTAGTAAAGGTTTAGGAATAATTAATTCAACCCCCCTTCTTAATTATTTTGAGGCCACTGGATCCAACAACTACATCACATTATTTACACCAATATACATGTTTACTATTTATAGTGTAAATTTGGGTTGGGGGACCCGAATTTACAATGTGATTTAAAAAAAAATTGTGTTTCAACGTTGAGAATTCAAGTCTCTCAAACCCAAATTCTCAATGTGCTTTTTCCTTTTTTTTAACTTTAAAAAAATATGATTTTTTAATTTTTTTTTAAAAATATATATAAATAAAGGAAATTAATAAAATTAGAGAAAATTATGAAGTTAAACAAAATTAGTTAAAAATATTACAGTGTAAATTTGTTTTTGAAGATCTACATTAGTATTCAAATGTATAATTGAAGAATGTTTTATTAATTTATGAATGATGTGAAATGAAATACATTGATAGTAAAAAGAATTGATTTGCTTGACTTGAATTTCTGGGACAGTGGGAACACCTATTTTTTGAATGACCAACTAGTTTGCAGATTGAACACCGTTTTGGTTGACCTCTTTCTCTCTCATCCATATTAGTTCGTATTCTTGTAAATTTTGGTTGACCTTTTTTGTTTCTCTTCATGAATGGATTGACACATGATTGTGGTCCTTCATATAGTAGCCAGTAATCATGATGATGCATGCCTACTATCGGAACTTTATACACACTTGACATGTAATCCAATGTGTACACTGGACTAACATATTGCAAGTTATATTGATGTGCTTACATGGAACAATGACATGTGCACATGGCATGTGTAGCTTTTGAGGTTTCCAACAATCACATGTTTTTTATCCAACCTGACAGTTAATTTCCCTATTTGACGTCTCTCTCTTGTATTCACTCTTTCCTCAACTTGAAATTGAATTTTTGGCGGTCAAACTGTTGAACGAAATGAGTGTTGGGCTTAGTTTCTTCTTCGATGATGAATTTGGCTGCAATAACTATGTAAACTTGTCAAGAGGCGATCATTGCATCAGCTTGAGTCCCACGATCAATAAAATATTTGTTTAACTTCTCATACGTGACTCTGACCAAGGTTGTGATTAAAAGATTTCAAATTTTTTTAGCATTGAGTTTAGCGACTCTACCAAATTAGCAGTCATGTGTCTCCACCATTTTCCATCATCCCATGCCAAGGTCCATTGCTCCATTGGTATTTGATTAACTCGTGTTGTGTTGTGCAGGTTGTCTTCTTGTAACTCCCAATAGTGGCAAAAAAAACTCTGGTTAAGTCATGACATACCCTGTAGTTTGAAAAAAATATAAATCTGAATGTTAGTTTAATGTTAAATAAATAAATATTGTGCATTAGAATATATACAAAATATCTTATCTATACTCAAGACGCTTTTTCTTTCGTCCTTCTTTTTGAATTGTTTTTTGTAGTTTGGAGATCTATTTATAATGTTGTGATTATGGATAGATCCAATTGTCTTCATTGCACCGACAATTTGAACAATAAAGATTGCCTCCATAGTGTCATGAATAGTGCACCGACAATTTTTGCGGTAAGAAATTGGTCTACATTAATGTGAACAGTAACATAAACAATATTCTGGCACACACAGTGACATGCACGATGTCTCTGCATGATATCTGACACACACAATGATGTGAACAGTATTCTAATGCACACAGTAGCGCTACAGGATTCTCGACATGAACAGTAAAGTGAAAAGTGACGTGAACATTACACATGTGACGAGTTGTCTACTGTCCACCCACTGTCAGGTCATCTGTATGCACTATTGATTGATTTGTGCTTGTTAGAGATTAAGCATATACCATGTTGTGGTGTCACATGTGTTCTCAAGTTTCACAAAAAAAGTGCCACCCATCTGTTGTCTCACCCTCGACATTGGAAAATGCCAATGGAAATATGTTGTTAGCGCCATCTTGTGCAACTGCAATTAACAGTGTCTTTTTGTATATTCCATATAGCCATGATCCATCGATTTGCACAATGAGATTACAAAATGCAAACGCATCAATGCATGCCTTAAATGACCAAAAAAGTTGATGAAATATGACCTTGTTTGGGATTGGTTGGTTGGACTTGTCCAGTGTAGGAATATTTTGAATCCTGACAATTGTGCCAGGGACGAAAAGTTGCAAAGCTTGTAGGTATTTGGGAAGTATGTTGTCTAACTCTTCCCAATTACCATATACTTGCTCAAGGGCCCATTGTTTTTCCAACCATGCTTTACGTATGTGATGGTGTATCCAAACTCTTGTCTTACGAATGCGATGAATGTAGGAATGGATATTTTTTCCTACAAGTTTTGAATCCATCTTATTATGATCTTGTGAAATGGTTGGCATGACGCATGTGTGAGGCCTTTCTATCATTCTAATTTCCCAAACTTTTAGATTTTTTCTTTTGGACGCTCTAAGTTTCCATTGACACCCTTCAGCTGGGCAACATAAGACCTACATACAGCTTGAAAGTTACATGGTTCTTAATGTGCCAATTTTTATCGCGTGTTTCAGGTCCTCCAATTGACAGAATCACTGACCAACATACAGCTCACCATCGTGCGAGTCAGATTGTTGTTGTTGGTCCAAAAAATGCTTATAGTCGGGGTTGTCAGGCACTTGGTTGTCACCAACATCAATGCTATTTGGATATGGCCGATAGACATTTTCAGTTAATGTTTGTTGAAAAAGAAATTGTATGTCATTATTGTCGTCGTCGTTGTTGTTGTTGTCCGCCAAAATTTTGTCTTCATCGTCACTGAAGTCTCCAACTACTTCATTCGGCAACCCATTTTGAGCATGATAGTCATGTGAAACTTCATTGCTTTTAGACTAAGCAACATCCATATAAGTAGTTGAGTTGACATTTAGGTGGGAGGGCTTATTTTGTTGGGGAGTCGGCTCACAGTAGTTTGACGATCCACCAAGCAATTGTATGTATGAACTAATGTGGGATTCGAATTCAGTGGGTTCAAAATGAGGGACGTAATAATCATTTGTGGTCATGTATGGGATTTATGTATAAGAAGATAGGTCTTCATGGTAGGTTTGAGTTTGCTAGTTAGTGTATGGTGTTTCGTGAATTTGTGGTGATCAAACGATTGTTTTGACATTGGTGGTAGAAGAAGGTTGTTGTTCGTATTGTACGAGCAACTGAATGCCACTTATGCATTAGTTATGCATTGATGTTGGTTTGACCTCGATTTAGGCCCATCTTACGTCGGATTTTTGTTTTCAAGGCATTGAATGTCATGTCTCTCCTCATTGGAACAAGTACATTGTTTCCACCCTTAAACTCAATGTGATCGTCACAATCGGCTACATAGGCATCATAGTAGACTATGGCAGGGATGTTTTCATTTCTACTTGCCATGGTGACTGAGAGTGATTAGGTTTGGAGACTAAGAGTGATTTGGTTTAGAGGCTAAGGGTGATTTGGTTTGAAGAATGGGAGTGATTTTCAACTTCTGTTGTGAAGTGTTTTCTGTGTGTGGAAGAATACATTTGGAGACCTATTTATAGTGTCGTGACTACAGATAGATCCATCGGTCGTCATCACATTGACAATTTTAACAGCAAAGATTGCCTCCACAATGTCATGAACAGTGCACTGACAGTTTTTGCAGTCAAAATTGCGTGAACAGTGCATCGACAAATTTTGCGGTCAAAATTGCGTGAATAGTGCACCGACAAATTTTGCGGTCAAAAATTGGTCTACAGTAATGTGAACAATATTTTGATGCACACAGTGGCATGAATAGTGTATCTGTAGGATTCCTGACTTGCATAGTGATGTGAACAATTTTTTGATGCACACAGTAGCGCTGCAGGATTCCCGACATAAACACTAAAGTGAACAGTGACACGCATAAATTTTTCTTTGCCTATAAAAACCATCTCAGACAGCTTATTCCATACGACTTATTACACTAACCTGTTCTTTTTGAATATCAAGAACTAAATTTTTAATCGTTTGATTGTGCAAAGGGAGAATGGAGGCAAACATTGTTATGGAAACAAGATTGTCATCGAGGTTTAAAGATACAAAACATGGTAAGTACCAATTAGATGATATTATAACCTTTTATTGTTGTGACAATTATAAAAAAGTAACTTTTGTTTTGCAGGAACAACCACCAATAATCATTTCATATTTCATTCAATGTCCGCTCCTCATCCTTTAATTGAGTCGTTGCTTGCTTATACTGGGTTTGCTGATGTGGCAAAATTACGTCACTTCAAAATTGATCATCATCTAGTTACTGCACTTGTTGAGCAATGGAGACCAAAGACGCACACTTTTCATCTTTCTGTTGGAGAATGTACAATTACACTAAAGGATGTAGCACTATAGCTTGGCATGAGGGTGGACGGTAGGCCAATCACTAGTGTAACCTACTATGATTGGGAAGAAATGTGTGAACAATATTTGAGTGTTGTTTTGCTAAAGGGAAAAGCAATAGTAGGCTTTGCTATTAAGCTTAAGTGATTGCAACACTTCCCACGGAACCAACACAACAGTAGTTAGAAGCACATTGTAGAGCTTACATTTTGTAGCTAATTAGTGAGGTTTTAATGCCAGAAATGACGGGAAATTGGGTTCATTTGATGTACCTCACTATGTTGGCTGATCTCGACAAGGAAATGTGTAGGGCCACTGACCCTGATGCCAAAACCATGGGTGACTGTGTGTCATTGTTGCAATCTTAGGCATGGTATTGCATGCCCTTCATTGCAACAAGAGTTACTCGAACACCATCGTATCCGTTGGTTATGAGGTAATGTGAATCTCAAATTCATTGTTATATGATTAGCATAGTATGTATTAAAATAATAATTTTTCATTTATTAGATGGAGTGGCGATGGATTAAGCTTTACTGGTACACCACATGGAGATGTCATCGATTATAGAATGAGATTAGACCACATGACAACTGAATAGGTAATAAATTAACTATGGGTTACATAAAAAAATGTTGAGTTTTGTGTTTTTAATAATTAATTAATTGCTTCTTTTGTATTATTTCAATTCTTGTGGAATCCATATCTCCACTTTTTAGATGCTTTGGAGTCGACAACTTTTGTAGACTCCTTCATATGGACAACATGCACCCCTCTCATTTGTTTCTTGATAGTAGAATGACACCAAGCAGATAGAGTTAAACTTCAATTCCGCCTCCAACAAGACATACTAGATCCCCCAAGAAACATGGACAAACTTCACAAAATCGACATGTGAGGTCTAACTGACACAAATTGGGATGAAAAACATGCAAAGTGGATAAGGTATTGGCAACAACGTCAATAAATGGTTTTACAGGGACAACTGATTATAGGGCATGCAAAGCATCCTCAAGAATACATGACGTGGTATCAAAGTAATACTATTATTTTTTTAAAATATGCAACTGCCAAGTGAATCGTCAATGAATTTCAAAATTGGTTAATGGTCAAGGGCAACAAACATTGTGCAACCAGAATGTAATCTTGTATATACACCAATTCCCCCCATGAAAGATTATGTTCCACCCATATACACACCAATTTCCCCCCTGACGGTTTACGTTTTTCCTAGTCTTTCGAACATGGACTACACTCCACCAATTGTCCAACCAGATGATTTCTTGAGCAATGTTTTTGGAACTGATTGTGGCACGCCAGCATCAACTCGTGATACATGCATAGCCTACAGAACAAAGTCAAACCAAGTTTTCATTTGATGTTTAGTCAAGATGTTGAAGACAATAATCCATCACTGCATGATATAGCAGATCAACGCCCATGTCAAAATCCAGGACGTAATAGGAGACACCCTTCATGTGGAACATAACACCATTATGGGGATTAAGTAGTCAAATTTGTTGTATGATGAAAAAAATATCATTCTCCAATTAACTTATGTTGAAATTTTTTACATACATTATCTTCATGCTCCTTTAATTTTACAATTTATTTGAGTACCTTTATGACAAAAGAAAATGACAAATGAACAACATTGTACAAACACATCAAACAAATGCCAAATACATAATAAAAACTAACAAGTAATTAAAAGCAATACAACAACATATGTTAAATAGTTTATTCTAATTTCATGGAACTATTTGACTTCTGCTCCATCTCCGTCCATATTACATCATTAGCGTGAGGCAGTGATGGTGAAGTATGAACTTCAACTCTAAGTTTCATACATATTACACTGGGCATGTTTGATAATGTATTAAACATGCACCAAACATCTTCTTCATTAGTAATTGGACATGTTGTATACTCAACATGTCCATTCATTTTGTGTATAAGACAACGATACCAAATTCAAGTAATTGCAGATGAAACATCAACATATGTAATTGATGATTGTATTACACTGGTTATGTTGGCCATTGTCATCGTTGGATTCAACAACATCGATCTTGTGTTGTCACTAGTGAAAACTGTGTTTCCAGTTAAATTGCGGATGATCTCACCATTAACATAAACGAACACACAAATTGGGATTGAACTCATTTTTTGTGCACTATTCTTTTTTGACTCAATAACACTTTGATGTAACTATGCAAAGTATAGGGTGATATCATGCAGTTAAATATAGAGGTAGGCGTGCTTTGGAAGCTAGAGGCATGACAATAAGAAGTAGAGATAGGGGTTTGGGAATCTTGAGGCATTATAGTAAGCCTGTCGTTGTAATGACAATCGGAATCACGAGGCATGATAGTATGATGGTTTTTTTAATGGCCTTTGGAATCTCGAGGCATCATATTCAGACAAAAGTCATATGCAAGACAATCTCGCATGCCAAGTATCATTGCATGTGATTGTATAGTGAACAACTGTACAAAACCGATGACACATTTTTTCCATAGTATAAACCTCAAAGAATCCAAAAAAAATATATTGTGCTCCGGTTCCATGGACAACCACCTCAAATTAGGAGAACAAAATAAAAAAAACTATGATTTGGACCCTTGCAATAATGTTGTGTTCATGTTCTGTATTTTTTTAATTATACATATTTTTTATGTAGTTTAAACGTCAAAGGATCCAAAAAAAATATGGTGTACCAGTTCGATGGAAAACCACCTCAAATTAGGAGAACAAAATAAAAATAAAAACTATGATTTGGACCCTTGCAACAATGCTTAAGTTTCCATGTTCTGTATTTTTTTAATTATGTCCAATACATTACTAATATCTGTGACACATTTTTTCCGTGTTTTAAACATCAAAGAATCCAAAAAATATATCGTGCATCAATTCCATGGACGACTACCTTAAATTAGGAGAACAAAATAAAAAAATTAAGATTTGGACCCTTGCAACAATGCTTAAGTGCCCATGTTCTGCATTTTTTTTAAATTATGTACAATACATTACTAATATCCATGACACATTTTTTTTTTGTAGTTTAAACGTTAAAGAATCCAAAAACAAAATATATTGTGCACCAGTTCCATGAACAACCACCTCAAATTAGGAGAACAAAATATAAAAAAAACTATGATTTGGCTTGAAACAATGCTTGATCATGTTCTGTATTTTTTTAAAAATTATGTCCAATACATTACTAATATCTGTGATACATTTTTTTCCATAGTTTAAACGTCAAAGGATCCAAAAAAATATCATGCACCAGTTTCATGGACAACAACCTCAAATTAGGAGAACAAAATAAAAAAAATTATGATTTTGACTCTTGCAACAATGCTTAAGTATTCATGTTCTGCATTTTTTTAAAAATTATGTCTCATGCATTACTAATATTTGTGACACGTTTTTCCTTAGTTTAAACATCAAAGGATCCAAAAAATATATATCGTGCACCAGTTCCTTGGACAACCACCTCAAATCAAGAGAACAAAATTAAAAAAAAAACTATGATTTGGACCCTTGAAACAATGCTTAAGTATCCATTTACCCGTTCATCTAAATGCAGAGTTAACGCTAGTGACTCATCTAACTATAAACAAATTCTATAAATACCACTACAACTAAAGACATTCATAGAACTTTCAAATATTCATATCAACCCCTATTACAATGTGTCACACAACTGCATATGTTTGTGTTTACTACAATGGTCAAATCTGCAACACTAATAAGAACACCACCTTCGTTAGTAACAACACAAAAACTTTCATGGTCAACAAGCCCATAACCTTTACACATCTGCTTGAACTTGTTCACTAAAAACTAAACATTGAACCACACCAACATCTCCACTTTTGATGCTCCATATTTGAGTGAGGATAATGTTATATGTACACATCTTTTATTCTGGGAGATGATGCTGATATTCTACAAATGCTCACCATTTTTTACAACAACCCACCACTACCATTTGTGGAGTTATTTGCCATGATTTGTGACAACAATAACCCACCAAGCAACTAACATGACTCAACCTCCAATCTTGAGGACCTATCAAATGAATATGAGAGTTGTTGGGTCAAAAACTATGGTAGTGATTTTGACTCTTCTTTCGGGCCCGAAGGAAGTAACATGTCTCCATCCCACGAAACGATATTCAAACGAGATTGGTAATTTGGGGATGATTCATGTCTTAGTTGTTTCTGCTTTGAGGTTTTCCTATGGTGTCTGATGTCGGCGTTCAGTGATCACTTTACGTAATGAAATAAATTGTTTGTTTAAATTTAAGTTAACAATTTTCAGTTTACCCACTTTTACTGCAGCAGGTGACATGGTACCATAACAGTCAAAATTCACACCACTTTGCAATTTACACTAGATTGTTAACAAAAATAAAGAGTTCACCAAGAAAACTTACATAAAATAGACAATCTCTTTTTAGGTTTGAAAATTATAATGGATGTTTGCTGCATTAGGTACTAGGGAAAAATCACAATTGAAATTGACATACTCTGCAATTTGCACACATTTCTACAAAAACAAATGTTTCACCAACAAAATTGACATAAAATGAACAACTCAGAATCTCTTTTTCAGTGTGAAAATTATAATGGACGTCTGCTACATTAGGTACCAGGGAAAAATCAACATTGGATTTCAGAGAAGCCTTTAACGGGAACACAATTCTAACCTTATGAGATTCCAATACGTATCAATGGGGAAAAATGCTCATACAACTATATAAATAACACCAAACACCCTCAATACAACCACACATTTTCACACATGATACCTTCACAAACCAAATCTAATCTTAATACTATGACATTATTAGGAGAAACAAGCAGTCAGACCATTGCTAACATGAGATCAGCCTTCATTTTTTTAAATGAATCAATCACTCACAACCAAACTAGTGTTTATTTTCAAAGTCTCACTCCAACACCAATGTGAGTTCCTAATGATTGTTCTTTTGAGACACTTAAAAGTAGAATGCACAACACCCTTCAGTTCACCAATGATCAATTAGTGGATGAAATCTATTACTGACAACCATTTATAGATGCATGTCAATAATATTTTTTTCAATCTCTACAATTGAAAAATGATGATGATGTTTACACAATGTTAATGTGCAATGAGAAATACTCATGTGCTGGTCCTATATAATTATTATGTACCATCAATAGAACACCGGATAGTATACTCAACCTACTTTAATCCACTATTACTCCTACTCATGATGTAATGTTGTATAACAACGTGAAATGGAACATACTAGCCCAAGGTGGGTTTTTGGGTTACTCCTTCATTGGAACAAATCCAATAAGATTTGACATTTCTTCGGGATGTAACATGGACAAATTTAAGGATATAATCAAGCAAGTTGCACCTCTAGGGATTTCCCTTATGGAATTCACGAATCACATGTGGACAGACGATTGTTCTTTTGACAACCAGGCTATGTTAAGTATTCAAAAAAATTAATCGAATATGAAATAACAGGAGTTAAAAAATGACGAAGACATTCCAAAGGTGTTAGTAGAATCCATCTACTGGAATGATTCTGCCCGATAGACATTTTAGTTATTTTTAACAAACCAGTAACCCAATAGAAGAAGACATGTCACAACATCTTTCATACTATCATTAGTTTCATCGTATTTGTGTTGCAATTATAATTTCTAGTATGTTTCGTTATTTTCGTCTATCATCTCAGTCGTCATCGCACTATTTAATTTTATATGTATTATATAAAAAAGATGTATCAATTATTTATTCACTGTATTCTTTTTAATTTATTTTAATATTACTAATTAATTTTCTTATTTTTTAATTAAAATACATAACAAAATAAAATTGTTAATGACACATAAATTTAGTTAAAAAATACCTACATTATAATTAAAAAATTATATTATCTTTTCTAATTTTATTAATTTTCTTTATTTATATAATTTCTAAAAAAATTTAGAAAATTAAAAAAAAACACGTTTAAGAATTTGAATTTGGGTTTGGGGACCCAATCCTTGAAATGCATTTTTTTAAATCACACTCCGAATTCGAGTCCTCAACCTAAATTTACCCCGGGAAAAATATATATATATATATATATATATATATATATATATATATATATATATATATATATATATATAAATAATGGGGGAGTGGGATGTTTTGGTAAAAAAAAAAATATATCACGGTAAAAAAAGCACAAAACAATACGTCTCTCTTTCTCTCTCTTGAGTAGCTTCGGAAGCTCGAAGAAGGGTCGCTATGAAATGGTGTCGTAGAGTTTGATTTTTGTACATAATTTTTTAAAAGGTAAACGAAACAGAGTTTGATTCTGACAAAATTGCATTTTTGGTTCTAATCTTGTCTCTAATTTGGGATTTTATCCCCCAGTAAAATAATTCATTAATTTTGTCTTCTTATTTTTTAAAATCATGCAATGTTGGTCCTCCAGTGTGTTGGGGATTAGAAGGACAAAATTTTGTGAATTAATTTATAGAGGATTAAATCCAAAATTAGAGATAAGAAATCAAATTTATAATTTTTGCCTTTGATTTTTGTAGTAATGTATTTATTATGTTCATGCTGATCTTGGCTTGCCTTATCCTAAGAACTGTACAAAATTCTTTAAAAGGAAAACGAAACAGAGTTTGATTTTTGTAGTTCATGCCGTCACGAGTTGTATTGTATCATTGCATGCGTCATGTCCTTGCAGGTGTTGCGTGTATCAGTATAGTGTCTTTAACTGTGGTCTTTCATTCTTAATGAGAGAGAGTAATTAGCTTTTCATAATATATATCTATAGAACTTGGTTTCCGAAAGTAGTAATTTGGACAACAATTTGTGAAAAGTGTTGTTATAATCTAAAATACTGATCATTTGTGGCTTAGGAAACTTCTTTTTATTTTTATTTCTTTTTTCTTTTGTCACTTGGTAATTTACAATTGCTTCTCAATTATTGAATTTGAGTCCAACAATGGTGACAGAGAAATGTCACTGTAAGAATCAATTTGTTTAAAATTGGTGATTTGATTCTTTTGAAATTAAATTTATGGAAATGATGAGAGACTAAGAATGGGGATTGAGTTTTTTTTTTTTCTTAATACTTTTGGCTTCTTGTTGGTAATGACTACCATACAGCTATTGAATGATTTCAAGCCTAACAATTTGCTAATTTTTCTTTTTGGTTTTAAAAGTCCCATCCTGTTGTTAATTGATTCAAATTTATAGCAGAGCATTATGACTAATATTTTACCCGAATGCAGTTCTGGTGGCAGATGCCTCTCAGTTGAATATACAGACAGAGTTAAAGAGTTAGCTAAGAAGCATGGACTGAAGCTTCACATTAATGGGGCCCGTATTTTTAACGCATTAGTTGTAAGAAATTGTGTTTTACTTATGCTTTCTTAAAAATACTTCTAGTAAAGCTTTATATATAGCGACACAGGTGATTTGTTTACTTACTGAATACATACCTTTTGTGTAAAAAATATCTCACAGCAAATGATTTCTAATAATAATGAACATAGAATGTGTAGAATCATGTCACTACATTCATTACAAGTTAATTGTTTTTATTTAATAAGTGGTTAAACACTGATTTTATTTTTGGTAGGGTGAGACTGTATCTGAGACAGAGATAATCTCAGTCACATTCACTAGTGTGTTTGATAAGACACTTACGTATTTTATAAACTATTTTTACTATTTTATAAGCTAGTTTATGATTATTATTAAATTATTAGTAATCATAGTTTGTGTTAACAGTGGAAAAACACACAACTTACTCACAAGGCTGAAAAAGAGAAAAAAATTGACACATACACACACATATAGGAGGAAGAGTTTTTCTCTATAATCTCACTAATTCATTCACACTAATTCCACACACATATTATGGTATAGGGAGGTATTTTTATAGACATATTATAACAATAAAATATAACTATTTTAGTGCCTAAGAAGTAAAAAACAGTCAATGATGTGCCATGCATTAGTAAAACTATCTCTAGTAAAAATCTAACAAATGTTAGTGTAGTAAAGCTATGCAACTTTTGACTGTAGTAGTTGTAATCTTTGAATTCAAAGCTTCTAAACTCTTCTAGTTAGGCGGTGATAATTTTCAACTTGATAATCAATCATTGTCTTCTGTAGGTTCGGTTTGTAAGTCTCAAAAGATGATAATCAATCATTGCCACTCCCTGCTTACAACTATGATGCCTTATTTGGACATGTACTTAACTCTACCACAATAAATGCTATATCAGAATGTCCTATATGTACAAGCAGTAGCTTATAAAATAGTAAAAATAGTTTATAAAAATTACTCATTCTAGTTAGAGATAGATTCTTGGTCTTTTTTGGTAGTTTGATTTTCTCCTTCAATTTTTTTCTTGAATGAATTTCAAATGATTTTCAATATTGAAATTTTTTCTTTAAAAGTTCATATTGTCTTTTTTTATTTATTGTCTAGTTAGAGAAACTAGACCTGCATAATGCTGGCTACCTTGCACAGAAACGCCTTGCCTGTGGTTTAAGGCTCAATTATGTTGAAACTGTGGCACAGAAACTAGACCTTTTTATTTTAAGGCATAAATATTATGCATGCTTATGAACATTTCAGGTGAGACAGAGGAAGAATTTTCAACCAGATTAGGCAATAATTTGGAGCAGCTGTTCTGAAAGAGGGACTAAAGCCAGTAATACATTCAGATACACGCAAAGTGGTTTCTACTACTGGAACATTGGTTTTGTATGTCACTGACTTAAATTTTTTTTATTATAGATTGGGACAATGTTTGGATGTGACAAGTACAGCATTAAGCCAGACCTTGTATCCCTGGCTAAGGTAAACATGAAACAACTCTAAGTACTGGTTTGTCCATCCCATATTTTTAGAAGTTTGTACAATGTTCCTCATTTTTCTGTTTGACTTATAGGCACTATCTTCTGCATATTTGCCAATTGGAGCTGTCCTTGTAAGCCCGAAAATTTTCCCCGACACAGAACTTTTCAAACATGCAATAGATACATCATATTAAAAGTGGTCCACTTAGCAGTGATTTGTTTTCTGTATCAATATTACCTAAGTAATAAAATGTTTGTGCAGCCTGTATAAATTGTAAGAACTGGAATTTGAAACACCAGAACAAAAACATTGCATTATACCGAATGCTGACACCACTCCATTTCTACATTATGAAAAGCATTTCTCAATTAAGAGCCAAACTCTTGGATCACACTGGTTACAATGCCTTGTTTTCAAACAATCTTACTCCATTCTTTAACAATTTAACCATGTATTGAAACTGGGAAAAGAAAATTGGAATTTGATGTTGAATTCTAAAGGGTGCCTTCAGGAAGGGAAGTTTTATTTGTTAAGAAGCTACTTACTTTTTTCAGGAAAATTACTTTCAATCCAATCATGATACTAAACATAATTAATATTTTCATTTCAGGAAAATAACAATACTACTACTTCCCTTTTATTGTATTTGTAAAAAAAGAAAAAAAAATATTTATTATGGACCTGTTTGGATGCACTATTGTAAAAGATCTTATAGAGAAAGAACTTATCCAAGAAGCTTTTATCTGAAAAGTTACTTTTACATAAGTTAATTTGATGTTTGGATGATAAATTCTTAAGTGCTTATTTAAATTAATATGGTGTTTGGATGAAATTGTAGAAGATCTTTTGCATAATTAAAATTACCAAAAAGGATATTATATGCTTTGACATTATTAAAACTAATAATTAAATACTTAAACATTATTATATAATTATTAAATGCCTTAAATAATTAAATATTATTAAAAATAATAAAAATTATTTTTTTCTTCTATTTCATTTATAAAAATATTTTAACTTTATCATTATATTTAAAATATTGTTATATATTTTCTAGAAATTTTGATTAAAAAATAATTATTTTTATAAAAATTAAATAAATGTATCTCATAAAAATATAATTATACGCCTTTCTACATAATTACTTTTCATATTTAAAATCTAATTAATTTATTGTTTTAGTAATGTTGTCACATACATTCTAGTTTATAATTTAATTATTATCTATGTAATTATAATTTATAACAAAATATAAAATATCATTAACCTGGTAATAATACGATTAATAATGTCTTTCAATATAAAATTGTTCAAATGTACCCATACCATAAACATGCAATCTTATAGTATTAAAAAATAAAGAAATTAAATACGTGTTGGAAACATATTCTTCAGAGATTCTCTAAATCGTTCCATTTGTAGAGTACTTTGAGCATCCGGTTCTTCCCATGTTGTAGTACTAGGACCAACTTCACTTTCATCCTCATCACTATCTATATCTTCATTATCTTCATCTAGCGAATCAAATTCTCCACCACTCTTGTCATTTCTTTGAATGAAGTTATGTATAGCCATGCAAGCATCAATGATTTGGTTTTGTGTCATCAAAGCAAAAGGTGGCATATTACCCAATATCTTCCATCTTGCTTTACATAAACCAAATGCACGTTCAATTGTACTTCGAAGACTGGAATGATAATAATTAAAAACTTCAACTCTTCTCCTGATTCTAGGCCCAATTCTAAATTGCGGGAGATGATACCTAGTTTTCTTGTACGGTCCTAGAAAACCCATAAAAGTAGGGTAACCAGAATCAACAAGATAATATTTACCTAAAGAATAAAACAATAGAGCATGTTAGAACACAAAATTATAATGATACATATATTTATAACATATAAATTTTAAGTACCTTGAGGAGGATGTGGAAAATGCAATGCAGGATTACGTAAAGCCTCCATAAATATCTTAGTGTCATGTGCAGAACCTTCCCAACCTGTCCAAACAAAAGTGAAAAACATGCTAAAGTCACAAACAATCATGACATTAGTGGTAGTGTAGCCTTTCCGACCAATATAGACTCCTTGTAGATGAGAGGGAACACAAACTCGTATATGAGTACCATCTATTGCACCAATACAATCCCTAAAGTAAAGGCGATATCTAGCATCTTTTAGAATCTCATCAGGAGTATCCCTAAATGATGGATCAACAGGCTTAATTATATCCTTTGCAAACATACACACAACTTCTAAGACATTATGGAAATGTCTAGATATTGTTTCACCTAAATGTTGAAATCT
This sequence comes from Glycine soja, assembly GCF_004193775.1. NCBI lineage: Eukaryota > Viridiplantae > Streptophyta > Magnoliopsida > Fabales > Fabaceae > Glycine > Glycine soja. Next base: position 23,773,389 of record NC_041012.1, on the reverse strand, counting down.
TTCCTCACAATTACGAATAGAACCTGGTTGACTCAACATGTATAAAAACAAGTCAACTTGCTCATAAATGCTGACATTTCGAGTTTTCTTTAAGTTGTACTTGGTTTCCAAGATATCACATAATTCAAGAAAGACAAGTTTCTTCATTCTAAACATTTGATAACAACGTATTGGATGACCATTTAGAATTTCAGATACCCAACGATGGCCTGCAATGCTTGAATCTATACATGGATTTTTCACAACATATTTCATGAAGTAATTGGTAACATTAGCTACAACAAACATCAACACTTTGTTCTTCGTAATGTGATCGTCATCGTCAGATGAAAAGTCATTTGATGATAGTGATGAGTCATTTGATGATAATGATGAAGACATCCTGTAGAAGGAAAACAAAATCATAACACAACTGAAAATAAAAAAATCAAGAGTCAAACCATAACTAATATCCATAACATAACCAAAATTAAAATCAAAGATCCATGACATAACTGAAATTAAAAACTAAGATCTATAACACAACCAAGTAAAACTAGCAAGTGTCAATGATATCAAATAAAGGAGAAACTAAGGAATTTGTGCTTAAGTTTCAGACTTGATCCATCCAAGTTGTAGCTCAGGCTCTTCTAAAGCAACAAAGGTGATCCTATTTGCCCTTTTTTCCATAAGTTTAGTGGCTTTGTAAAATAGTTCACTCTCACGCTCAAGTCCTGGTAGATCTTTCAACTTTGCTACACATGCAGTAATGCTAGTTGGGTCTTGAGCAGATATACTAGATTCAAATGTTTGAATAATACGATCTAATTGTGAGGAAAGCTTGGCAGCAACCCCAATTCTTTTATCACCCTCTCTTCCTCTGTCCATTTTCCTTTGCCGAAGACGTGTTCTGAGTTATCGTGTCTATCTCAGGCTCATTCACTTCCATGTGAGTGTTATCATCAATGTTATCATTTGTCTCTTCTGTTCTTGTGTTGAATCCTTCATATTGTCTTGAATCTTCAGATGGTGCATATGCTGCAAAACCAGTAACAATAGTACCCTTAAAAAGGAATTCCATCTTAGGTAAGAATTTGAGGCCTTACTCTCTAAACTTTGCTACTTCAGGATCCTCCTATAAAATAAAAAATAAGAATTATAATATATATTTGGCATGAGAATTAAGAGATAAAAATCAATCTCATTATAATATATTTGATAAGGTTGACATTCCTATATAATTTAAATTAAGCAAAACCTAATCCAATATGAATTTCTGCATATGTTAACCTATGGAATAGTATAAGTCCTCCTAACAACAACCCGACAATTCTCAATATAATGTCATTGTTTAACAATAAGGCACATGTATTGCTTTCAAATATTATAACTCAAAATCCCATATTTACAAAAAGCCATACCATAAAAGCTACGTGCCTACCAACTACCCAACACATTAAAGCTGTCACAAATCAAGAATATTTATAGAACAGGTCCTACCTTACGCTCACTGCCAAGGCCATCACTTCAGCTCATGAAAATTTAATTACAATTTTCTTGCAAAACATACCAAAGAATTGCCAAATATAATTTTACTTAAATAATTTTACTTAAATATTTATTAGGATATAATTTCAAGAGATATTCTTTCTGCAATAATTGAAGGATATAATTTTACTTAAATATTTATTAGGATAAGTATTATATTACATTATAGGATCCACAAGGAAATGCACAGAATATCTTCCTTTGATCCCATTCACGAGTAGGAGAGAGGCTAATGAGAGAATCTAGAAGGGAAAACAAGTTAAAAATCAAAGTATAGCATATATATATAACAAACATAACTTGCAAGGTTTCACTCAATCATTACTGGTGTGACTGCACTGGTGTTTCGTCAAATAAGACAAGTTATATATAACCACTAAAACCCTCAATCAGTTTCACTCTCTCGTACTGAAAGCACTGGACAATTATTCCCGTGTGACTGCACTTGTGTTTCGTCAAATAAGACAAGTTATATATAACCACTAAACTGCTACAATATTAATAATATATATATAAAAAAATTTAAATATATTTTTAATCCTTCAAAATTGAATCGTATCTTTTTTTATTCCTTCAAATTTAAAAAAAAATACATTTTTAATCTTTTTCCTTATATTATTAACATGTGTCAAACAAGGAATAACAAATTTACATTGAAAACTTGTCAAAACTATTTGTTCATCATAAAGGCTTAACCTTCATACCACAAATCTACCCATCACACACGCACACGACTATAACTTTGTACCATCTCCTCTCATCCAACTAGCACCAGATTGCACAATTAGCTAATATTATGATCTTGAGCATTTTCTGCTGCATTAATGAGAATTAGCAGCATCATCAGTTCCTACCCCTCCATTGCCCCATAAAAAAAATATCAGAGTATCTAATAAAGTAATAACATTAAATAAAAATAAAAAATAACCCACAAACAGGACACACCACCAGAAACATATCAACATAAAACGCGCTGCTGAAAACACCGTGACGGAGAGCAGGGTCAGAGTAAGGTCCATCGGTATTTACTATGAATTTTAGGGTGTTTGCGAATTGTGGGAAGGGCTGAGGTGGGATGTTAGGCAACGTTTGGATTGGAGAAAGTGATGGTGGCTGAGATTTTGGCTGAAAACACCCTGATTGATGAAAAATAATTTCTTTCCCATTCTCATCATCACCTCACTTATGGAATTCAAATTTATAACCCCAATTGGGATACAGAAAAATAAGCAATATAACTTATATCACCCAGTTAGAAACATTAATAAGCTGAGAATTTTCAAATCCATTCATGAAAAAAAAAAAGCAAGATTAACATGATCATCCGCATTCCTATTCACACCTCAGAACAGCACCTCACAAGGGGAGAAACAAACCCAAAATAGCAATAATAATAATCAAGAACAGTAACAATCAATCAGAAAAAAAGTTTAAAAAAATAGTAAACACAACAATTTCCCAGAAATTATACAGAAAATAGAAAAAAAAACTCAGAAAATGTCAAGAATCTCCAAAATGAAATTGTTGCAGAGAGGGCAATTCCCCGTACTAACCATAAGCTCCCTTGAGCACATCCTGCAGAAGGTGTGGCCACAAGGAGATATATATATATATATATATATATATATATATATATATATATATATATATATATATATATATATATATATATATATATATATAAGTTTGCAATTCAGAACTTTCACAATTGAAGTCAGAAACAATTGAAAAGCTTGTAAATTTTTTGTAAGGACAATTTGTTATGGATGCAAAACAAGAAAAATATGCATTCAGAACTTTCACAATTGAAGTCAGAAACAGGGTAAAAAGTAAATTTTTTATGGATGCAAAACAAGAAAAATATACATTTAGAACTTTCACAATTGAAGTCAGAAACAGGGTACAAAGCTTGTAAATTTTTTGTAAGGACTCAATGTAGAAAATGAAGTTTACACTAATTACTTGAGCTCCCAATTGAAAAGCAATCAAGAAAAGTTGCCAATACAGATTCTAAATAATGAAGTTGTGCACCGAAGAACCAAAAAGTTGACTCAACAACCTCTTTCATTCTCTCTTTGAAGAAGAACAGAACTCATATAATGGTTCTCCATTTATGTCAAGAATCTGAGCATTCACAAGGCCAATTTGGGCCATGTTGTTTCTACAACCACAAGCACCAAAAACTTACAAAATTATAAAATAAATTAACTAATCATATTTCTCTCTCCATGTGTACACAAGAAAAAAGACCCATGAAATGGCCAATGCTATGTCCCCAACAGCATGCCTAGGCCACTCATGTGCAAGATCCCCAAGCTTCCTCTCAAAGAAGAATCTCCACACTGCAATGGAAATGTGAAGCATCACACACCCTTAGGCAAAGAAACTCTGAAAGTCTATGTCCTTAACAAAAGCAACCATCAAGAGAAGGAATCCTATTGTGAACAACAACAAGCCAGAGAAGGAATCAGAGGTGTCAATCAGAAGCTGATCATGGGGTGTTGTCCCTTGAAGCTTGCTTGCGGTCTCGGATCCGTGGCCAAGCACAGAGATCTCTTTGGAGTAGAATATCATCAAAGCTCCACAAGTAAGAGCTATTGTGGAATGAAGAACACACATAAGGGTATATATAGAAGAAACCATTTATCCGAATTCACTTCAAAGGCCTTTAATTGCTTTCTTACTTTTAACTCAATGGAGCCTCTGCCCTCTAAACCAACAATGGTAGTTGAAATTCCAATCACTTCTTTCTAGTTTCTAGTAGTGTATAAGAACTAAGAACGTAAAAAACAAACACCCATGACCAATTCTAATGCTAGTTTGATACACATGGTAACTCTTCTATCAGTTCTAAACTCAATCTTTGTAGTTTCAACAAATTAGAAACTGCAATTTGCCTTTGGCATATCTATCAAACAAAGCTCAAAGCCTCAGACTAAAATAGGAAAACTCACAGAACGACTTGAATCAGAGATATATTAGAGTAAGTAAGCCTTTGGAAGTTGAATCCTAGAACCAAGCCTCTGAAGTTGTGATGATATACAGAGATGAAGCAAAATAAGAACAAAAATGTTTTCCTCCACGGATGAACATGTCAATAGATTTGAAGGGTATATAAAGGGGTACTGTTTCAGTCTCAGGGTACTAAAATTTCAAATGCAAGCTTCTAAAAAATAGTCTACATCTGCAATTTTGGCCCCAAAGTCAAGAATCACACATAAAAAACAAAAGAACAAAAGAGTGGCATGCACAAAAACTCTATTTTCGTTGAATAACACATACCTGAATTTTGGCTTCCCACCATTCATCACTAGCTGCAATGGTTTTCTTCTCTCCATCCCAGCCAAGACCTGTGTCCTTCCGAATAAGCTTAGCCCATAATTGTCATTCCTTTTTCAAAGAATTCCACCTATTTCTGAATTGTTTATATTCATATCTCAAATTTGTTGCCTTATTGAACTTTTCTGCAATATTTGCCCAACCAAGCTTAGTGAAGTGGTTGTGAGGTTTATTTCCAACATTCACCTCTTCTATGCACACTTTCAACATAATCTCAGTATTTTTATCACACCATTCTGCTTTCTTTCTTTTCACAGGAACTTGATTGAGAGACATTTCACAAGCTTAATGAAACAAACAAAAGCATAACCCTAATCCATAACAATATTGAGAAGAAAAAGAAATTAATGAAGAATTGGTTAACTTGTGATGCTAACAAAGGAAGAGGAAAAAATGACGAAGGATGATAAGAATAGATGACCAAGGATGATCAGAAGAGATGATGAAGGATATCGGAAGCATGGGAGAAAAATTCCGAGGAAGGCACAACATGGCAAGTTGTGAGGAACGAGAGAAAATTTTAGGGTTCTGAAAATGAGGAATGTATGCTTGTCATTTTGAAATTTTCTTGAGGACATTATTGTCCAAGCCTTATTTTGGGATCAGATTCCCGAAAAGGAGATTTGAGAAGCTAGGAATCTAAGCTTAAAAGAAAGATCTGCTGAGAGCTTTTACTTTTGTAAAAGCTAAAAAAAAAATAATAACCAAACACTCTTAAAAAATAAAAAAGATCTTTTTTCAGTAGATAAGATAATAAAAGATCTTTTGGGCCACATCCAAACGGCCCCTATGTTTCCTATTCTTTCTTTCTTTTATCTTCTACAAAATGAATGTAGAGCTCAAGAAGGTAAAAAATTGAAGTATTTATCTTCTGCAAAACTTAAAATGACAGTTTGTAGTTCTTGTAATTTGGCAGAAAGAGTATTTATCTTCACTGCTATGGTTACAATTCTGACATGTTAGCTTTTGAGCTTGATTTGTGGCTTCCTTTATGAAATTAATCTATTTTGTGTAAGCTAGGGTGATTCAGTGTTATCTTTGCTTGGATATGCTGATTTTTATAACAGTGTAGCTCTAAAATAACAGGCATGAGTCATAAGCATCTTCACTAGTGTATAATCTAATAATCTTGTATTTTTTCATTATGTTGTCAGTCATTTATTGAACACAGAAGGAGAATAATTTTTTCCTATAGTTTAAAAGTCAATACTTGCCAATAAAAAACTCTTGAATCGGAGAAACAGATTGACAATACTCCCTTTGCCTATAGTAATGCATTCTTGTGCAACAGCAGTAGCCAAGAAAGGTATTAGATTATTTTTAGAATTTATTAGTTTAAAAAATTCTGTTACAGTAAGCTGTAGTAATTCTAGTTCTTTGCTTAATTACAACAAGCTGAAGTAATTCGTGAGCGGACTGGTTATCAAGTAGGCCACTATTGTGGAGAAATAGGGCAGGATTTCTGGGATGCTCGAAGGTGGCTGCGAGAATTTGACACCAAGCATGTATGTTTTAAATTTCTATTGAAGATATGCTGGCCTGTACCTGGTGTCACTTTGTGTTTTAGTCTATTGATGTGGTATGCATTTATATATGGTTATTCTGTACGATATAGCATTTTCTGAATTCAGATTCTCTTTTCTTCTTCATGTTTGTCCATATTTTCCTCACGTATAGAGTTGGCTACTGGTTAAGTGTAACTTTTTTTTCTATTATTATTGAAACAAGTTGTTTATTTATGGCCAATGCACGTGTTCTTCATATTGAAGGAAAGTCTTGCTTGGATATCAAAATCATAGCACTTGCAGACTTTTTTGTAGTAAATGGGTCATAGCACTTGCAGATTTTTGCTTGGAAGTTGGAATGCAGTTGTTTTGAGGTTTATCAAAGGATCACCTAGGGAAGATTACTGTATTTGTTTCTGAAATTTTTATTCTCTTATTTGATACAAGTTGTAGGAAAATTGTTTTTCTATAAATTCATAAGTTCCCCCTCTCTCGCCCTATTCATATTGCTACTGTTCTTCCTTGGTCATTTCCAATTACTTAAATCGATTTTTCTTGCTGTAGGTTTTAGTCATGACAGCTCAAATTCTTTTGAACATTTTGAGGAATAGCATAATAAAAATGGAAGCAATCAATCTCTTGATTCTGGAGTGCCTCCATGCCATGAAGAAACACCCATATTCACTGGTGATGTCCGAGTTCTACCATACAACACCCAAAGAGAACAAGCCATCTGTATTTGGAATGACTGCTTCTCCTGTTAACTTGAAGGGTAGTTATTAACTGAACTTGGGATCCTGTGCTTTCTTACTAATTTTTTAAAGCTATGATTTGTGTTGAAATTATAGGATTTTAGGTATAAGAGGGAGAAAGAGAGAAGAGAATGAAACACTAATTTGATATTAACTAAGATGTATTGCAATGAATTCATGTGTTTGATGTGTTCATATAGCCTACAATACTAACCCTTTATGTAAATCATAATCCTTACTAATTAAGGAAACAAATCAGGATATGATAAGGAAATTTGGTAACTAATTCTAAAAGATGATGAGGAAATAGGGAAACTAAGAGAACAATCTAAAGATATAACAAGATAATTGCCTATATTCTAACAAATTGCTTGGAGTTTGAAACCCTTGTTCAACATGCGATACTTTCATTGCATTCTTTTCAAGTCAATGTTGCTTATGCTTATGGGATAAAGCTGCCAGTTTATGTTATCTAATATCTACACGAGCAGATAAAGCAGATGGATGTTGAAGTTGAAGAAGCTGCAAAATGTAGTTCAAGAAGAAGCAAATGGAAGTTTATGGGAGCTAGAGATGTTGGAGCTAACGAAGAGCTACGCCAAGTATATGGTGTTTCTGAAAGAACAATTTATTGTGTTGATTGTTTACATGCACGGAATTACTTTTGAGCTTGATGAGGAGATGGCTGCAGATGATGAAGACAGAGAATGGTTGCAGATGATGAAGACAGAGAATTGTTACAGGAAATCATAAACAATTCTAAGTGAAGGATATCTCACCCTTGCTCATGATATTTAAGTCATGGAGCCCAAGTCCCCTAAGGATATATACAAGGTGTGATTTTGATTATAATTTTACTTTTGCTATAATATGAACTCTGTACCAGATATAACTTCCTGTTCATGTATAGTATTTAAATCTAATGCCTTGAAATTTAATTTTTACTTCACTAAATTACGGTTCAAATTGATATAATAATGTACAAGTGAATCATGATTTTTTTTTTTTTGCATACATTAGTTTTTGCAGCTTGTACTATGGTTGCTTTCTAAGAATTTTTGTTGATAGTTATATGTGTATTGTGTACCAGTTGGTTCTAATTTGCTATATACTCTTGTGGAATTTGAAATAATGCCTTGCTACAGAATTGCCGTATCATATTTATTTTTAGTGTTTTAGTACATAGGTTACTTAATCATTTTCTAATAATATTTCACATGAGATTTTGTTGCTAATTTATAAATGCAACAATTGGGTTTTGATGTGCTGGTTTCTGTAAAATTTGGAGCCTCATTATAAAAGAGACTAGGTTAGTAACTGAAATAATTTATATGTTCGTCATCAATGGTGAGACATTAAATATTTGAATTATTTGTTTGAGGTGCATTCCTTGCTAAAACAGCATCTGAATTTTCTGCATATTTGAATAATTTTACTCCTTTTCAGGCAATGACACTTCTAGGTGACTATATAGATAAAGAAGACACTTCAATCAGGATTGGTGTAATTATGGGTCTGGGAATTGCATATGCTGGTTCCCAGAATGAGTAGGTGTTCTGTTTTTTTCTAAATTTTTTGAAATTTTTTAGTAATATTATTTGTTAAGATACATTTTACTTATTATTTGCAAATGCATTTTTAATATATTCTAAATAATTATTATGTTATACATTTTTGAAATTTGTTCTTTTCGGCTTTTGGCTTCTTTAAAGGTTTGATGTAGCTAGGGCTGGGACATGTCTAAAGCGTTATACTAATCCATCATTCTTTAAAATGGAACCAACTTCATCTGTAACTCTTACAATAGAAGTGAGACAAAAGAGAATTTGGAAAGGTACAAATTTCAATTCTATCATTTATTTACATAGTTTGTTACTGGAAAAATTGTTTAAACGCATCATTGTGATTTCTTCATGTTTTGTATTATTGATTTGGATCTTGTTATAAATTTGCAAATCATTTGAGGTCCACATACTGCCTTTGATCCATACATATAGTATATGACCACATATGATACAATAATTTTATTGTCATGCATTAATGCATTATTCTCGTTATTGCTTTTAATGTTGATTTTTATGAAGAAGAATAACATTTTTATTTTTTGACTTCTCTTTGGTGTTTGGCTCATGGTATTCTCATGTGAAATTTGTTATTTTATTTTTTTAAAAAAAATTAGAAATTCTAATACCGTTATTTTAAAAATCGTTTTAAAATTCTCAATTTATTTTTGAATGTTACAAAAATATTTTAAGACGGTTATTTAAAAAATCATCAATCTATTTTTAATTTTTTTAAAAAAAATATTCTAAGACGGTTATTTTTCTAAAACCGTCTTAAAATTATAATTTTTCTAAGACAATTTTTTAGCACCATTATGAAAAATCTTAACTTTTAACGAAATTGACTTCAAATACAATTAAAAGCCATATTTAAATTTGTCATAAAACAACGTAGAAAACATTTTTTCTGGTAGAACAATCACTCATGAATGGTTGAACAATGGAACCATCTCCTTCCACCACAAATACAATTAAGTAGGGGATATTGTTGACTGTAAATTAAATTTTGGTCATATAATTTATACAGTCTGCTTGGATTGTACATTCAAATTCCATTTGCCAAAAAAGAAATTAATAAAGTTGTACAATATATAAGTCAATAATTGTTACTATGCGTACAGTAATAAGTGAATGATGTGGATTTTGGATGAAGCAAAATTATTTTTATTTTTTTAAAATCAAACTAATTTAGGTGATTAAAGTTTGTTTCTCATCAACTAATATGTCGTTATCAACAAATATACGAATATGATAAAAGGGATTAAAAACATAATCTTTTAATCTGTAGTTGCTACGTGAAATTTTTTCATGACATATATAAGTCACATGACTTGACTTTTATATCATCCGTCAATGTTGTTTCTCGACAATAAAAATTAAAATTGTTAACAGAAAAAAATATAATTCAGGATAGAAACAGTAAAATCTAAAAATTAATTTTACAAAAAAATTAAAGACCAAAACTATAATTAACCCATATAAAAATGTTCACTACCTTTTATATAAAAGTAGAAAACTAGTAGTATAAATAATTATACCTCTATTGTGGTCCGTGGTCAATTCTCAAATTTAGGTATATATGGAAAAAAATCGTTTAAGAGAGGTCAATTTCTTAATTAAACACATATATTAGTAATTCAAAAAATTAGTATTTTGACTTTTTGTTAGAAATATTTCATATTAAAAAAGAGAGAAGGAAATGAAGTATGAAGGATGGGTTTGGTCAAGAAAAAAATAAGAGAAAAAGGAAGAGAAATTTTTAAAAATTAATGTGGATTTCACATTTTTATTACTTTATTTTAATTAAAAAAAATTCTTTACTTTCCTTTGCCCTCTACATTTCTGAAATGAACTCAGCAGGAAATTTAAGAAGTGGACAATGATGAATTGTTGACTGTAAATTAAATTTTGGTCATATAATTTATATAGTCTGCTTGGATGGTATATTCAAATCCCATTTGCATAAAAAGAAATTAATGAAGCGGAATTATTTTTATTTTTTAAAATTAAACTAATTTGGGTGATTAAAGTTTATTTTTCTCATCAACTAATATGTCATTACCAACGAATATGAAAAAAAGGAATTAAAAACATAATCTTTTAATGTGTAGCTGTTACGTGGGAATTCTTGATGAGAATAAATCATATGACTTTGATATCATCAATTAATATTACTACTTGATAATAAAAAATAAAATTATTTTAAAAAATATAATTCACGATAAAAACACTAAAATTGAAAAGTCAAATTTTTTAAAAAATTTAAAGACCAAAACTATAATTAACCCGTATTAAAATGTTCACTATCTTTTATATAAAAGTAGAAAACTAGTATGTTATAATATGGTTAGTAAATAATTATACCTCTATTCTGATCCGTAGTCAATTCTCAAATTTAGGTATATGTGGGAAAAAAATCCAATAAAAGAGGTCAATTTCTTAATTAAACACATATATTAGTGATTAGAAAAATTAGTATTTTGACTTTTTGTTAGAAACATTTCAGATTAGAAAAAGAGAGAAGGAAATCAAGTATGAAGGATGGGTTTGGTCAAGAAAAAATAAGATAAAAAGGAAGAGAAATTTTAAAAAATGAACGTGGATTCCACATTTTTATTACTCTATTTTAATTATAAAAAAAATTATTTGCTTTTCTTTGCCCTCTACCCTACATTTCTGAACTCATCAGGAAATTTAAAAAGTGGACAATAATGAAATGATAATGACAAAATGATATTTGGTATGGTTTGACGAAAGGTTGACTCATGATGGATGCCAAAGGTGCATGCATGGCTTTGAGGAACTTGACACGCGCCATCATCACTTTATTGTAGGCGCAACTTGATTCTTCAAACTTTAAACAATTGGGCGCACCAAATTTTGTGTGTGGCGATGAGGTGTGATCCTTCAGAAATAATATATATTTTTACAAAGAGAAGCATGTACATGCAACCAACACAAATACCCAATCACAACCAACAATATTTGTGATATTAATTAGTGCATGTACGTACTCTTCTATTCTATATGGAGTCTGTCTAATCTAACCACCTCAAGTTCATTTAATTTAAAGATTTAATTTAGAGAAGAATCAGTCATCATCATCTAATCAATATGTTTCTAAGCTTTCCTTCTTTCATAAAAAACAAAAATACAGTATTAGCTAGCTTGTTGTGTTGAACCAACTTGGTTGTGTGTTTGTTGTGGTAATTAAGGGCTTAAAAACTATTTTGTTTTTATTTTCACGATAAAATTGTTATGATTAAAAATGCTAAAGGTGTGGCATCAAAGGGACACGTGGAGGGTGATCCAAGTACAAAAGATAATATGCACAATTCTATTAGAAAGAACAACCGCATGCGCAATGTGCCTGCACGTTTTAGGAACTAATACTATCTTATATTAGTGGAATTGTGGGTAGAGTGGGGTGTGGGTATTATGGTAGTTCCCCATCCCTCTTTATGTTTCTTTCCCTGAGATATTTTTCCTTTGGGACTCTCTTTTATCACTATATGATATATGCATATAAGCATCGTATTATACTAGTTTCGCTTGAGATTGATTTACTGCGACTGTAGATACTTGTCTACTTCTTAATTTGCAAGAACCATCACATTGGTGCTTTCATCTAATGGCAGAAGCAACCAGAATGAAGGATTTGGTCGCTGACCTCAAACAAGTTACCGATATTGTCTCGAAGCACGACGCACAACACCGCACAACTCAACAACAATTGATACGCATTGAGGATACTCAAGCGTCCTTCCAACACACACTCGATACTATCACCCGTTCCGTGGACTGTCTTACCACAAACACTCTGACTGGAGCTTTGTCGTCAGGAACCCAATCGCGACCGGTGAAATTGGATTTTCCAAAATTTGATGGTTCTGACCCTCTTCAGTGGTTATTCCGTGCGGTGCAATTTTTCTCATATTATGTAACTTTCGATGCGCAAAAGCTCATCATTACTGTGGTGCATTTTGAAGGTTCAGTGGTGCCATGGTTTCAGATGTTGCAAAAATCCAATCTAATTCCTACATGGGCCGCTCTTGCGCAAGCTATTGAGGAACAATTTGGCCCATCCCAATTTGATAGCCCAAGGGCCCAGTTGTTCAAATTGTCCCAAACCAATTCTGTGGCGGATTACTACACCCAATTCATGACACTTGCTAATCGGGTTGAGGGATTGACTGAGCCGGCCTTGCTTGATTGTTTTATTAGTGGGTTGTGGGACCCCATTCGACGTGACGTCATTGCCCAATCTCCTCCCACCCTATTACGGGCAGTTTCTCTAGCCTGTCTATTTGATGAAAAGGTTAGTTGGGGTTTATCTTCTGGTGCCTATCGCACTACTTGTAACACCCTGATATATATATATATATATATATATATATATAATTATGTTTGATGGTTGATTTATTTGTTGTGTTACTTTATCCGTAATTATTTTCAAGGAAGTGAGTTTAGTTATTAAAAGGGTGCTAGTAGTTAAAGCGTTAGCTTCTCAAAGAAACCTCTCAAGAAAGCTTCTCAAAGAAGCCACGAGGAAGCTTCTTGAGGAAGCCTCTTAGTGAAGCTTCTCAAGGAAGCTACATGAACTGCCTCGGTAAAAACGCTGCCCAGCCTTCGTTAACAATTGGATCTTCTTGAAATTTGGTCTGCAACTTCACAAGACACTTGTCCAAGATCTGACCGTTGGGATTTTTGAGAAGATGTCTGGAGGGTGTGCAAAGTTTCCGTTTCCGAAAGTATTTCTCATTTGAGCGTTTCAGCCTTCGCTTTCGTGTAGCTTAGGAAAAACGTCATTTCTTCTTCTTTCTTTCTCCCAAAACCATTTCTAACGTCCCAAGAACTTTCTCCATCACCCACAGCCACCATTAGCCACCACAAACCACCGTTGTTCTCCGTTGAAACCCCACACCGAGAGGAACCCTTCAACCGAAGCGGAATCTTCCAACTTGGCTCGCGGTTTCGGTAGAGAACGAAACCCAAGTCTAACCTTTCATTTTCTTTCGAGGAAACCATGGTTCTATGCTTGTTTCTTGTTAGTTTCAGCTTGTCTTTGTTTCTTTTCTGACTTTGGAACCACCATTACATGTTTTACGCTTCCTTTGAAAAACCGTAGAGAAAGAGACTTTGTAAATGTTATCTTTTCATGAAATGCATGTTATCTTCGTAACCTACACTGAACCCTGGTCACAATGGCGTGGTCAGAATTTCCAAATGATATCCCTTTGTAAAACCCGAAATGCTCTCAGCTCTTTCATGAAGTAACGTGGGTGTTTGACCCAGAGCATTGTTGTTAGCTTTGTTTTCTAAAATCCATATTAAGTCTCCTTCGTTTTGGCATGGTAGAGCATTGCATGGAATCGACGAGCAAGGACGAAAAGGAATCTTCAAGTGACGCGATGAGGAACCCGTGGGGTAGTCACGATAGGTGAGGGGAGTTTATTATAAAATTTACCATTTTAACACCATAGTTAGGGTCAGGGAACCTAGCTATGAGGATATCTGCCTATCCATGTAGCATGCTGATTTTTCTTTCAAGAAAATCATGTTTTTAACTAATGGGATGCGATAAAATTGTTATTGATATGCATGCTAGTTTTTCAGAAGAAATTATGTTTTGACGAATAGGATGCGATATATATATATATATATATATTTGTGTGTGTGTTTGTGTGTGTGTGTGTGCGAAATGTGATTTGTTGTTGATGTTGCTATTGAGTATTTTAATTGATATGTGATGTTAATAATGATTATGATGATATTGATTTGAGATGACGTTGTTAATAAAGACCATGTCAACATGAATTGTTATTATTGATCAATATGTGAATATAAAATGAGGTTGTTGTTGTTGTTGTTGATAACGTCATTGAGACGAGATGATATTTATGTTGAGAATGACATGTAAATGGAATGTTGATTGATGTTGGAAATGCATTGGCATGTGCATGTTGTGTATGTTCGTGGGGGGAACTGTGCATAGACCTTCCAGGGTCTTTGGCACTAGCTTTTGGCCACGTTCATACGTTGGATGTTGTGTATGTTCGTGGGGGGCACTGTGCACTGACCTTCCAGGGTCTTTGGCACTAGCTTTTGGCCGCGATCATACATCGTATGGAGTGTATGTCATGGGGGGTAGAGTGCACTGACCTTGTCGGATGGCCCAGACGTGGGTAACTAGCGTGGTTAGAGAATCTAAGCATTTCTAAGGGGATGCTTAGGTGCTTTAATTGGTCCATGGTCTTTGGCACTTACTTTTGGTCGTGATCATAGCTCATACAACACAGGAAATAGAGTAACTGTGGCCAAGTGTACTTTGTACTAGGGGGCTTGTCACTTGGTAGGGAACACCTTTGGGCTCTCAGGCTGATCACCTATGGGAGGGGGGCTGTTACGTGCACAACCGGGTGGCCTCGACAAACTTAGCATAGTTCCCTAAGTGAGAGTGTCGTGTGGACACGCTTAGGCTATTTCCTGAGATTTGGTTGTTGTTGGTACGTACCACATTGCATCTGAGTGTTGAGTCAGGTGCATGAATCATTATGTGCAGTCTTGATTGGGTCCATGGATGGATGATAAGTAATTGTTGGATGTGGATAATAAATATTTGTTGGATATGAGTGTTGAATAATGGATGTCATGTATGCTCATCATGTTTGCCTATGTTCCTTGCTATTTGTGGTTATTTGGAATTGGTATTGGTTCTTTTTATAATGAACTCACCCTTGCAATTTTGTATCATGTGGTTGATACCTGTGATGATCATGAACATTGTTCGTGGGAACAGAATGACAGCAGCAGGGTGCAGGAAGTGAAATTCTGGTGAGGAGCCGCCGAGCCGACGTGATGACGTTGGCATTATTTTTGGAGGGAGTTGTGTTTTGTGATCAACTCCTCCGTAGTTGGATTTGAAGTTTTATTTTATTGAATTAAAGATGTAAAACTTGGATTTTAATTATACTTATGAATAGATTTAATTTTCGTTTATGTGTATGACGTGTACCGAGTTACTGTTTCTATATAATTATGTATATTCACTTAAGTAATGGCATGTTGTTGGATGAATGCATGTTGTGACAAAATTACTTCGGTTTTCACAAGCAAAAATTAAGGGAGTTCTTTTTATAAAAATGGAAATTACCGCATGTTAGAGTATTGATATCGTAGCGACGAGGCGGGTCATTACACTACTCACTCGCCTTCTATGGTTAAATCCACGAGCAGCTCAAATCCACAACAACTACCACCCCTTCTACCCAAGCCTACAACCAAGCCATTACCACCCATCAAATGCATCTCGCCGGCTGAAATGCAAATACGTCAAGAAAAGGGCCTTTGTTTTACATGTGACGAGAAGTATTTTTGGAAACATGTATGTCCTAATAAACACCTCATGTTGTTTCTCTCTGATCTTGATGGGTCGGAACTGCCATCCTCAGAGGATTCCATGGCTCCTCCAAGTCTTGTATAAGAGAGTGATTCTACTGCTTTACTTCACCATCTTTCATTACAGGCTTATCAAGGTTCTCCTAGTTGTGCCACCATCCGCTTTAAGGGTTTCATTGCAGGAAAACCAGTGCAAGTACTTTTGGACGGAGGTAGCTCAGATAGTTTTATTCAACCTCGTTTGGCCCACAACTTTCAGCTTCCTATGGAACCTGCCGGAGATGTGAAAGTGATGGTGGGGAACGAGCATTATTTACATGCAGAAGGAGTTGTCCGCGACTTACCTCTCACTATTAGTGGTCAGACCATTCATTTTCCGTCATATATTTTGCCTGTATCAAGTGCAGAGGTGGTTCTTAGAGCATCTTGGCTTGCCACATTAGGGGCCCACATTGCAGATTACAGCTCTGCTAGTATCAAGTTCTATTTGGATTATGCTTTTGTGACCTTACAGGGAGACACTTCCTATTGCCCTTCGGTTGTGCAATTTCACCATCTTAAGCGTTATTCTGCTAATCATGCTATTGCTGAGTTATATACTTTATCTTGCTCCCCACATGATTCATCGGTTGCTCATTCCATGGACTTGTCAGCTGACTTACATCTTGACTTGGTGGCTATTATACGTCAATTTTTCATGGTTTTTTATGTTCCGAAGGGTCTCCCACCACCACACACTCAAGATCATTCTATTCCTTTACAAGATGGTGTCTCTGCAATTTGAGTCAAGCGCTATCGCTATCCTTTCTCTCAGAAGACTCAGATCGAACGTATGGTGGAGGAAATGCTAGATGAAGGCCTTATCTAGCCAAGTACTAGTCCTTTTTCAGCTCCAGTTATCTTAATTCACAAAAAGGATGGTTCATGGCGTTTTTGTATTGACTACAGGGCTCTTAATGCTGTAACGATGAAGGATTCTTTTCCTATTCCAACAGTAGACGAATTACTTGATGAACTTAAGGGCTCTAAGTTTTTTTCAAAGTTGGATATATGTTCCGAGTATCACCAAATTTTGGTTAGACCTGAAGATCTCCACAAAACAGCTTTCAGGACTCACAATGCACCAGCTACCTTCCAGGCATTGATGAATGATGTTTTTCGGCCTTTTTGCAGAAGTTTGTGCTTGTCTTCTTTGATGATATTCTGATTTATAGCCCCGCATGGACAACACATATGGAGCACTTAGCTATAGTGTTGGATTGTCTCCGACACATAAGCTATTTACTAAATTGTCAAAATGTTCATTTGGACAACACAAGCTGGAGTACTTGGGTCATATTGTTTCTGACCAAGGGGTTGAAATGGACCCTTCTAAGGTCCAAGTTGTCCAAGATTGGCCTTGTCCTACCACAGTAACTCAGTTGAAGGCTTTTCTTGGTCTCACCAGATACTATCGTCGATTCATTAATCATTATGCATCTATTGCTGGACCCCTCATTGATCTTTTGCATAAAGATAATTTTCGTTGGACTTCAGAAGCGGATGTTGCGTTTCGTGCTTTGCAGCAAGCTTTGACCACAGCTTCGGTCTTATCTCTATCTGATTTTACTCAACCATTTATTGTTGAAACAGATGCCTCAGGCCAAGGAATTGGTGTTGTTTTGTCTCAGAATGGTCATCCAATTGCTTTTTTCTCTAAGAAGCTTTCTTCTCGTATGCAGAAGTAATCAGCTTATGTTCGTGAGTTGTATGCAATTACTAAAGCAGTGGCTAAGTTTCGTCATTACCTTTTGGGTCATTATTTCATCATCCGGACAGACCAGCGTAGTCTCAAGCACATTACGGACCAAATCATTCAAACACCAGAGCAAGAGTCCTTGTTACCTAAGCTTCTTGGCTTCAACTTCTCGATTGAGTATAAACCTGGACCCACTAATCAAGTTGTCGATGCTTTATCACGATCTTTCTATATGGCTCTTTCCAGCCCTCAAGCAAACCTTCTAGATGACATCAAGGATGTGGTTGCATCATCCCCAACCATGCAACAATTGATCCAACAATTCCAGTCTGATCCTGCTTCCATGCCGCAACATAAATTGAGGAATGGGTTACTATTTTTGCGTCACCGTGTAATCATACCCATTGAAGCACGTGAACTTATCACACGTATATTACATGAATTTCATTCCTCTCCGATTGGTGGTCATGCTGGATTTCATCGCACTCATGCTCGATTGGCTACTTATTTTTTTTGGCATGATATGCGTAAGGATATCTATGAATTTATTAAAACCTGCCAAATTTGTCAAAGAGCCAAGACTTATCAAACTCACCCCGCTGGCCTTTTACAACCTCTCCTTGTTCTTACTCAGGTTTGGGAAGATGTGGCTATGGATTTTATCACTGGTTTGCCACTATCAAATGGGTATTCTGTTATTTTGGTAGTTGTTGATCGCTTGTCTAAGTTTGCTCACTTTGCTTCATTACGGTCCTATTTTACAACACAACAGGTAGCAGAGGTGTTTCTTCAGAATGTGGTGAAATTGCATGGCATTCCTGTCACACCCTGATATATATATATATATATATATATATATATATATATATATATATATATATATATATATTAATATATTATGTTTGATGTTTGATTATATTTATTGTGTCATTTTATCCGTAATTATTTTCAAGGAGGTTAATTTAGTTAATAGAGGGGTGTGGGTAGATAAGGATCTAGCTTCTCAAAGAAGCCACGAGGAAGCTTCTTGAGGAAGCCTCTTAATGAAGCTTCTCAAGGAAGCTACATGAGCTGCCTTGGTAAAAACGCTGTGCAGCCTTCGTTAACTATTGGATCTTCACGAAATTTGGTCTGCAGCTTCACAAGACACTCGTCCACGATCTGACCATTGGGATCTTTGAGAAGATGTCTGGAGTGTGCGCGGCGTTTCCGTGTCCGAGACCATTTCTCACTTAAGCGTTTTCAGCCTTTGCTTTCGTGTAGCTTAGGAAAAGCACCATTTCTTCTTCTTTCTTTCTTCCAAATCCTTTTCAAACGTCCCAAGCACTTTCTCCATCACCCACATCCACCATTAGCCACCACAAACCGCCGTTGTTCTCCGTTGCAACCCTACACTGAGAGGAACCCTTCGACCGAAGAGGAATCTTCCAACTTGGCTCGCGGTTTCGGTAGAGAACGAAACCCTAGTTTGACCTTTCATTTTCCTTCGAGGTAACCATGGTTCTAAGCTTGTTTCTTGTTAGTTTCAGCTTGTCTTTGTTTCTTTTCTGACTTTGAAACTGTCATTGCATGTCTTATGCTTCCTTTGAAAAACCCTAGAGAAAGAGACTTTGTAAACGTTATCCTTTTATGAAATGCATGTTATTTTCGTAACCTACACTGAACCCCGGTCACATTGGCGTGGTCGGAATTTCCAAATGATGTTCCTTTGTAAAACCCGAAATGCTCTCAGCTCTTTCATGTAGTGATGTGGGTGTTTGACCTAGAGCACTGTTATTAGCTTTATTTTTTTTTTAAATCCATATTAAGTCTCCTTTGTTTTGGTATGGTAAAGGCTTGCATGGAATCGACGAGCAAGGACAAAAAGGAATCTTCAAGTGACGCGACGAGGAACCCGCGGGGTAGCTCACGATAGGTGAGGAGAGTTTATTATAAAATTTACCGTTTTAACACCATAGTCAGGGTCAGGGAACCTAGCTATGAAGATATCTACTTGTCCCTGTTGCATGCTGATTTTTCTTTCAAGAAAATTATGTTTTTAACTAATGGGATGCGATAAAATTGTTATTGATATGCATGCTAGTTTTTCAGGAGAAATTATGTTTTGACGAATGGGATGCGATATATGTATATATATGTATTGTAATGAATGATATTGTTGTGTTTGTCTGAATTGTGTTACTTGAAGACCGTGAGTGTGAATCTCGAACATGAAAGATATGTGTGTGTGTGTGTGTGTGTGTGTGTGTGTGTGTGTGTGTGTGTGTGTGTGTGTGTGTGTGTGTGTGTGTGTGCGCGCTCGCGCGAAATGCGATTTGTTGTTGATGTTGTTATTGAGGATTTTAATTAATATGTGATGATAATGATGATTATGACGATATTGATTTGAGATGACGTTGTTAATAAAGACCATGTCAACATGAATTGTTATTATTGATGAATATGTGAATATAAAATGAGGTTGTTGTTGTTGTTGTTGATAATGTCATTGAGACGAGATGATATTTATGTTGAGAATGACATGAAAATGGAATGTTGATTAATATTGGAAATGCATTGGCATGTGCATGTTGTGTATGTTCGTGGGGGGCATTGTGCACTGACCTTCCAGGGTCTTTGGCACTAGCTTTTGGTCATGTTCATACGTTGGATGTTGTGTATGATCGTGGGAGGCACTGTGCACTGACGTTCCAGGGTCTTTGGCACTAGCTTTTGGCCACGATCATACGTCGTAGGGAGTGTATGTCATGGGGGGTAAAGTGCACTGACCTTGTCGGATGGCCCAGACATGGGTAACTAGCGTGGTTAGAGAATCTAAGCATTTCTGAGGGGATGCTTAGGCACTTTAATTGGTCCATGATCTTTGGCACTTACTTTTGGCCATGATCATAGCTCATACGACATAGGAAATAGAGTAACTGGGGCCAAGTGTACTTTGTACTAGGGGGCTTGTCACCTAGTAGGAAACACCTTTGGGCTCCCAGGCTGATCACCTTTGGGAGGGGGCTATTACGTGCACACCCGGGTGGTCTCGAGAAACTCAACACAGTTTCCTAAGTGAGAGTGTCGTGTGGACACACTTAGGCTATTTCATGATATTTGGTTGTTGTTGGTACGTACCACATTGCATTTGAGTGTTGAGTCAGGTGCATGCATCATTCTGTGCAGTCTTGATTGGGTCCATGGATGGATGATGAGTAATTGTTGGATGTGGATGATGAATATTTGTTGGATATGAGTGTTGAATAATGGATGTCGTGTATGCTCATCATGTTTGCCTATGCTCCTTGCTATTTGTGGTTATTTGGAATTGGTATTGGTTCTTTTTATAATGACTTCACCCTTGCAATTTTGTATCGTGTGGTTGATACCTGTGATGATCACGAACATTGTTCGTGGGAGCAGAATGACAACAGCAGGGTGTAGGAAGTGAAATTCTGGTGAGGAGCCACCGAGCCGATGTGATGACGTTGACATTATTTTGGGAGAGAGTTTTGTTTTGTGATCAACTCCTCCGTAGTTGGTTTTGAAGTTTTATTTTATTGAATCAAAGATGTAAAACTGAGATTTTAATTATACTTATGAACATATTTAATTTTCGTTATGTGTATGACGTGTACCAAATTATTGTTTCTATATAATTATGTATATTCACTTAAGTAATGACGTGTTGATTGGTGAATGTATGTTGTGACAAAATTACTTATATTTTCATAAGCAAAATTAAAGGAGTTCTTTTTATAAAAATTGAAATTATCGCATAATAGAGTGTTGATATCGTAGCAACGAGGCGGGTCGTTACAATTCCAACCTCTATTGTCTCTGATCAGGATAAGACATTTACTAGTTCTTTCTAGCATAACTTGTTTAAATTGCAGGGCACTTCTTTGAGGAAGAGCTCTGCTTATCATCCTTAAACGGATGGGCAATCTAAAGCGTTGAACATGTGCCTTGAAATGTACTTACGTTGTTTTGTCTCTGAAAACCCTCATTTGTGGGTTTCTTTTCTACCATGGGTTGAATTATGGTATAATAGCTTCTTCCAAACTTCAATAGGCATGACTCCATTCAAGATTTTATATGGTAGAGACCCTCCGACCATCATGTAGAAGCAAACTTCATGATGATGAATCAAAATTGATTCAAGGAGTTTTGATGATAACAAAGATGATGACAAAAAGCCCAAGAGAATGAGTTCAAGATTGAGTCAAGAACACTTCAAGAATCAAGAGAAATTTGAATTCAAGATTCAAGAATCAAGTTTCAAGATTCAAGTTTCAAGAATCAAGAATCAAGAATAATCAAGTTGAAGATTCAAGAATAAAGAAAAGACTCAATCAAAATAAGTACTAAATTTTTTTTCAAAACATTAAGTAGCACATGAATTTTTCACAAAACCTTTTACCAAAGAGTTTTTACTCTCTGGTAATCGATTACCAGATTATTGTAATCGATTCGATTACAATAATTTGGTAATCGATTACCGGTGTGTTTGAACGTTGAAATTCAAATTCAATTGTGAAGAGTCACATCCTTTCACAAAAATGATTTGTGTAATCGATTACAATGATTTGGTAATTGATTACCAGTGATAGGTTTTGAACAAAAATAAAAAGATGTAACTCTTCCAATGGTTTTCAAGTTTTTATAAAAGTTATAACTCTTCTAATGGTTTTCTTGACCAGACTTGAAGAGTCTATAAAAGCAAGACCTTGACTTGCATTTTAAGACACTTACTTACAACCTTTACAAACAATCATTACAATTTTCTACAACCTTTGAATCTCTTTGAACTTCTTCTTCTTCTTCCTTTTGTCAAAAGTTTTCCAAAGTTTTCTGGTTTTCCTAACCTTGAATACAAAACTGTGTTATTCATCTTTTCATTCTCTTCTCCCTTTGCCAAAAAGAATTCGTTAAGGACTAACCACCTGAATTCTTTTTGTGTCTCTCTTCTCCCTTTTCCAAAAGAACAAAGGACTAACCGTTTGAATTCTTTTGTGTCTCCCTTCTCCCTTGCCAAAAAATTCAAAATGACACAGTCTGAGAATTCTTTTGATTCTTCCATTTCCCATAAACAAAAGATTTCAAAGGACTAACCGCCTGAGAATTCTTTTGTTTCCCCCTTCATAAAGTTTCAAAGGAATAACCGTCGGAGAACTTTGTCTTAACACATTGGAGGGTACATCCTTTGTGGTACAAGTAGAGGGTACATCTACTTGGGTTATTGTGACTGAGAACAAGAGAGGGTACATCTCTTGTGGATCAATTCTAGTGGAGGGTACATCCACTAGGTTGATCAAAGAGAACAAGGGAGGGTACATCCCTTGTGGATATTTGCTTGTAAAGGAATTTACAAGGTTGAAAAGAAATCTCAAGGACCGTAGGTCGCTTGGGGACTGGATGTAGGCACGGGTTGTTGTCGAACCAGTATAAAACTCTTGTGTGTTTGTCTTCTTCTTCCCTACTCTTTTAATTTCCGCTGTGCACTTTAATTACCGCTTTTACTTTTGGTTAAGTTTCTTTTCTATTCTTTACTTTCTTAACAACATAGTAAAAGCCTAAGAAGGGTAAATTTTAATTAGTAAAGGTTCATCAATAATTAATTCAACCCCCCCCCCTTCTTAATTATTCTGAGGCTACTTGATCCAACACATCATTCCTAGTGTTGTTCGTGATGATACACCTTTCGATGTTCATGTTCAATTGGTGCAGCGAGACCGTCTACTTGTTGAACTGAAAAGCAATTTACGAAAGGCCCAATTGCGTATGAAACTGAATGCTGATAGGAAGCGAACTGAGGTTGGTGATTTTGTTTTTGTGAAGTTGCAACCTTACCAGTAGCATATTGTGCGTCTTCAACGCCACCAAAAATTGTCCATGCACTATTTTGGTCCCTTTAAGGTTTTAGAATGGATTGGTAATGAGGCATATAAATTAGAGCTCCCTTTAGACGCCAAAATTCACCCTGTTTTCCATGTTTCATTGTTGAAGTTGTGCCAGGGTGATCTTGTATCTCAATATATTTCCCTGCCTCTTATGTCATCATCTGCAGGGTCACAACTGCAACCCATAGCTGTGCTTGATACTCGCAAGGTTCTGTTAGATAACACTTGGATCCCTCAATTGTTGATTCAGTGGGAAGGTTCTAAGGCTTACACATGGGAAGCTCTCTCATACATTCAAGAACAGTTTCCAACGTTTGACCTTGCGGACAAGGTCCTTTTCGATGGGAGGGTAATGTTATGATTAATAATGCTAAAGGTGTGGCATCAAAGGGACACGTGGAGGGTGATCCAAGTACAAAAGATAATATGTACAATTCTGTTAGAAGGAGCAACCGCATGCGCAATGTGCCTGCATGTTTTAGGAACTAGTACTATCTTATATTAGTGGAATTGTGGGTAGAGTGGGGTGTGGGTATTATGGCAGTTTTCCCTCCCTCTTTATGTTTCTTCCCCTGAGATATTTCTTCTTTGGGACTCTCTTTTATCACTTTATGATATATGTATATAAACACCGTATTATACTAGTTTTGCTTGAGAGTGATTGTAGATACTTGTCTACTTCTTCTTAATTTGCAGGAACCATCACAAAAATGCTATGTAGAGGTAATGATGAAATCTAAATAGATATTATATGGACTTAAAAAACATTTTGATTTTATATTTTAGTCTTTAAATTTTTATATTTTTTTTAGTTTCTATTGTTAAGTAATTGTACGTTAACCGATAATGATGTGTAATAATATTGTTTGTAATTCATTAACTTGTTTTCTCATCAATTAGTTTGTTATTACGAACCCTTTTGTATAAATTAGGATTTGCTTCAACGATCTTTCTTTTATTGGCACGTGAACAGAAAAAAGTATTTACCGCTTAATTCTTTTAAAAAGATTTTATGCATCAATATCTACAAAATGAGATAACTTTTATTCTTCTTTGCTATATGAAACGAGATGAACATAATATGCAAGTCAAAGTCATGAAGCACTTTACATAACCCTCCTAAAAACAACCTCATCCAAACCAAGTACTGTGTTCCATACTTTTACATAACGCATATTCCAATTAGTGATTTGCTTCTCCTTTGCGTCCTCATGTGAAAACGATCCAAATTGAAGTTACTGTGAAATCATTATTCCTACGCGTCACTATGTGATTATTATGTCACTTATGGTAACTCTGATGGTGGTAGGCACCCCCCACCCTCCAAGTTGCTTCTACGCAAGCCAAATGGCAATCCACTAGAAACTCAATTTGCTTCCACTTGTTCCTTTTTCGAACTTTTTCTCCAAAAAATTTAGAAAACAATGAAGAGACATGTTGATGAATTGCATCTAAATTTCCTTTTCAAACTTTGTTTTCCTTCCACATATCTAGATTTTGCGTCAAAAGTTATGTTATGTGGACGACCCCTCCCTTCGTTTCCCTTTCCCCTTGCGTAACGCTGTTTCTTATTTTATAATCATTTTGGGTCAATTCAATTCAAATGGCTTTCAGAAGTACTCATAAGATGACAAGTGGCACAACTACAATAGTTTTTAAGCCCACTGAACTTGAGTTTGCATGCACGAAACCAATTAATGGAAAGAAAAAAGGAAAAAAAATCATAAAAGGACATGCTTATCTTCCCATCAATTAATCTTTGAAAAAAATAATTATGTAATATAAAAATTCAATCACAACCATGATGTATGATAAATTTATTAATTTTTAAAATATTTTAAATGATAATCTATAATTGAATAAAAATATGAAATTATTTTATATCTTCTGTGCATAAACATTAAACTTTTAAGTTTTAAACTAATAATTTGACTAATAATTTGTCAAAAGGAAAAATATGAATGGAAACTGCTCCAAAATGTTTATGCTTTTTCATCTACTAGCCAGCAGTTTGGGGTTACAATTAGACAGACAAATATAAGAATGCTTACAATAACTGTCACTACAAAAAAAAATAAAAAAATCAAATTCGGAGTGATTTTCTTTCCAGCAATAACTTAGTTATTGGCAAAGATAAATATTTGACAATGATATTTGATTATCGATGTAATAAGACTTCTCTTTTGTCCACAATGTCAAAAGGAAAAAACTATACTTAGCAACAAAATTTGTCATTGCAAATGTCGTTTTGAAAAGTTTTTTTTATTTTTTATACCAGCATGTTTGTTGTTGCAAGAAAAAGTACTACTCAATGTCAACAATGTTCAAATTTGTAAGCCCAATTTTATATGAATTAGTTTGCATTTAATTTTTATTTTGTAAGATTAACACAAATTTATTTATTGACAAAAAACTATAGTATTAACATTTCTAAGACTGAAACAGAGTAGCAAAATCCAATGATGTTGTCCAGGAGAAACAGAGAAGAAGATCCTATATAATGCATCCTGGTTCAGATTTTCTAAAAGATACGACTAGATTTTGGGATCTTACCGAAGAATTAAAGTATCCACATGCAACAAATTTTCTGAACAAAAGAAACAAAATATAAAGTATTTTTAAACATTGTGTGGCTAAGAGCAACAAGCATCATGGAATGGGCATCTTCGACACCAGCCTCACTTGCCCCCTTTTATTTTACTGTGTTCTGTTTCTCTTAGCCAAAAATAATAACCACCTCAACCAGAAAAAGGCCACATTCCTCACTACAGCCACATGTTCTAATTGATAATATAACATTTTTTTTGTCAGTAATTGATGACATTCTTTAGCTAATAAGGAAAAAAAAACAACTAAAATAAGTTATGGAAGGTAACAAAACCGAACCCGTAATGAATGCTTGATGTGTGTGTATGTGTGTGAGTATTGTTTTATGTTTAATTTATTTTAAAAATAAAACACATCAGGAGATTGAGTTAAAAATTAATATATTTTAATTCTATTGAAAAATAGAACTAGAGAAGATGGAAAATAACGAAAGCTAAATATATTTTTTGTCTTTTAATTTAATTTACCTTAATTTTAGTTTTGACTTCTATTTTTTAAAAGTTAGATTTTTTATTCTCTATAATTTTGTTTGTTTGTTTATTTAGGTTTTGATACTTATAATTTCATTTTATTTTGATTGTAGTTCTTGGAATTTTATCCCATATTAGGTTTTACTTTATAATATACTAAACGTTGATTTCAATGATTGCTTCTGGAATGATACATTCAGTGACGTATTTTCTATGATAGAGACCGGAAATAAAATCTATAGAAACTAAAAATAAATATTTAAATTTTGAAAATTAAAATTAACTGTGAGAACAGAAAAAGTGTTAGAAAAAAAATAACAAAAGAATGTTTGTATCATGTGATTTTTTATTCATGCACCAAATATTATCCCTAGAATGGTATTAACAAGACATTAATTTTTAGTACACTAATTTGTATTGCTTGAGATACCATTTACCTAAAAAATGAAGCCTGCTAGATAAGAAAGAAAACTATATACTTAACAATATAAGATTCACATGAATTTAAACAAATAAAAGAATATATTAAAGAGTATTAGTATATTTTAGCATTTTTCTTATATTTAAGTTGAATATATGCATTAAAATAAGTTAAGAACATAGAATTACACACATAGAATTACATTTTTACTTTAAAAGTCATGATACATGTCTTTTGTCCTACCAGAGTGATAGATTTAAAGTAGGACAAGCGATTAGGTGAAAAAATGGATAATTTTTCAATAGAGCAAGGTCCCTACTCGTGTTTCATGTTAACAAGAAGAAAATGTTGTGAATTTTGGGAGTAAGCGTCGAATAAAGGGACTACAAAAAATAAGTGTTGTCCTATTTACATAAATTTAGAAAGCTTAATATTTTGTCAAGTCACTTTTATCCTTTGTTCGATAGATGTCTTTCATGTGACAACTTAAGTGAATGAATAAGCTAGCCTATTTATTAGGCACAACACAATTTTGCCACCTAAAAAGGTTGGAGTAAAATGACTTGATTGAATAAATTCTTTTGTAAGCATTTATAGAAGAAAATAAAAAAGAAATAAGTTATTAACTAAAAATAACCTAAACATAAAATGCTTATAAAAAAGTTTCTCCAAAAAATTAAAAAATAATTTATGATAGAAATTTATTCTATTTTTATTTTTTTAATTTCATTTATAAATGCTTATAAAAAAAGCTTGTCTAGTTTAATTACATTCCAAATTTAACTAATCTAGTTTGAGTTAAATACAACCGTATTCTCTCAATCTAATTCCTAATCTGATTTAGTTCAAATACAATTATATTGTCTAAGTACATATTTGACAATCCGTTAGTGACACACCTAACAGAAATTGCCCAAAACATCATCCCCTTTCTTTTGCATTCATCCGTTAAATCTCTCTTAAAACACACACTACAACAAAACAAACATTCTCTCAATTCAACTCCAACCTACTAGTTTAAAGAAGTGTTGTTCGATAAGGATCTAATTATTCTCCTTTTGTACACATACCATTAATAACAACGTAAGTATTCCACAAAAGAAGTAAAATGGGTAAAGTTACTCAAACCCAAGTAAATTGGATAAGGATCAAAACACCCGAAAATAAAGAAGAAGAAAAAAAAAAACTCTTTATTAATCCTTTCGTCCCTCTCTAATCTCTATCACTATGTACGTCATTTGAAAAAACTTCTTGCGACCACCGTTTTTGTTAATTATCCACTTCCATTAAATTCCACATAGGTCCCAAAGAAAGAAAAAAAAAATTAGAAGTTCAAGTTGGAAACCAATTAGAAGCACACACCCACTCCACACTATATATATTCACATTCACATCCCTTCAATTGCAACCTCAGAGGATAAAAAACAAAATTTGAACCAAGTGATGTTGAGTTATTAGAAGCTTTGAAAATGGGTTCTTCTTGGATAAGAGGGAAGTGCGTTGGTAAGGGCGCGTTTGGCACTGTCAGTGTCGCGCTTCGCAAACGTGACGATCAAACTCAAATTTTCGCGGTGAAGTCCGTGGATTTAAAAACGGGTCTCCCGGGTCAGCTGGAGGCGTTGGAGAACGAGATTCGGATCCTCCAGCGCATGTCTTCTCCGCACGTGGTAACTTTTCTCGGCGACGACGCCACGTGCGAGCAGCGGAACCTTCATATGGAGTACATGCCAGGTGGCACGCTCGCTGACCTGGATGCTGACGTGGACGAGATTTTAGTGAGACACTACACGTGGTGCCTTGTGAGCGCTCTGAAGCACTTGCACGCAAACGGCGTCGTTCACTGCGACGTGAAGGGAAAGAACGTTCTCGTCGGAGACGGAGGGAAAGGTTTCAATTGCAAGCTCGCTGACTTCGGATCGGCGGCGGAGTTCTCCGGCGAAGGGTTTCCGGCGGTGGTGCCGCGCGGGAGTCCGCTGTGGATGGCGCCGGAGGTGGTTCGCCGGGAGTTGCAAGGTCCGGCGTCGGATGTTTGGTCGTTGGGATGCACGGTGATCGAGATGATCACCGGAAAACCGCCGTTGGAGGGGAACATTGTGGACACGCTGAACCGGATCGGGTTCTCCGGCGAGGTGCCGGAGTTTCCGAGGCGGTTGTCGGAGCTCGGAAGGGATTTTCTCGAGAAGTGTTTGAGAAGGGAAGCGTGGCGGCGGTGGAGCTGCGATCAGCTGCTGCAGCATCCGTTTTTGTTGCCGTGTGGTGAGATTGCGGAATCGTCGCCGCGGTGTGTTCTCGACCGAGTTGACTCGGAGTTCGCCGAGTTCGACCACGACGAAGAAGAAGAAGAAGAAGAAACGATAACTGAAAATGAAAACCGGGCGAGGGGTAGAATTGGAAAATTGGCGATCAGGGAAATGGTAAATTGGGAAACAGAAGGTTGGGTGGTGGTGAGGGAATTGGCTTCCGACGCGGAACCGGCGGTGGCAGTTGACAGTTCTGAAGAAGTTAAAGACTTGACATGCCCGCGAAATATTCGGAAAGAGAGGGTAGAAAGGGGAATTCATTTAGGGACAAATTCGGAATTTAAAAATATAGAAAACGAAAGGGTAAAAATGAAAATGTGGGATTTGGGTGGGAGGGGGTGGTTGGTGCAGTGCAACTGCAATCACAGGGAGAGTGAAGCTAGTTGGAGGTGTCAGTGTGTGTGGAAAAATGTTGATAAGAAAAAAGGAATAATAATGAAAATGAATATTTACAGGTTGTACTGTAAATTATTGAAATCACGTTGTTTGTTCTTGGAGTATCTAAATACATATTTATGTTTTTGGGCTATTTATGTTGATTACTTTTTATGACATTGTGACAAAAATATTTTTTTTTCATGATCACATCAAGATTTTGGTCATCAGAATTAATTTCAAATAATATCTAAACACGCAGTAAGTGTTTGTTTGCAATTGAGTACACGTGCATGATAGCATTGTGGAGATTTGACATGGGTGAATTTGGCTGCAGCATGTATACCCGACATGTTCTAGTTGAAATCAGGCATGGAGGCATGGGACGAAGAGTTGTATATAACTATATATGAGGCTGTGATCTTTGCGTGAGTGTGACATAAAATCATAATCTACACTTGCACACTGCAGCCTGTGACACGTGCAATTTGGTGTCCTTTTCGCTTTGTGTTAATGGAATGAGAGAACCCCAACAAGATAAACAAACTTGAAAAGAAAAATAAATTTTTGTTTTCCTTTCATTATTTTAACTGGACCTTACCTCAAGGATTTTTTAGCCATCAATAGGGGTCAGACAGTGTTGCTTACTGACCCATCCCTTCAAATGGAAAGCTTATCCGCACGTTAGCAACAAGATACACAAACACACCACACCACGAAAAGATTAATCACAACGCAAATGAATGTCATGCTAACAAAATTTCAATTCATCATTAGTAATTCAGAAATGTCAAAACAGATTGGGCCTGGTAGGCCCAATGCCCACCACCACCTCGACCCTCCGAGGATCAAACAGAAAAAAAATATACTTTTAAAAGGATCTTTTGGTATGTAGTCCCTTTTATCTTTGAAAGTATAAGACTAGAGCAATGGAAATAATTTAGTGAACAACGAGAATTTTGATTTAATATTTGAATGTGTAAAAAGAAAAATAATTATATCCTTTGACTGTGGTACAACAGTCTTAATGTCAAATTGATTTTTAAATTTTATAAATTAATATTAATTGATTCTCTAAGTTACAACTTAACTTCAAAATGATTCTTAAATATTACAATTTGATATCAAATTCTTCCTTGCAGCTCAGCAGTGGAGACAGGGCCTTGAAGCACTATCAAATTCTTCTTTGTAGCTCAGCAGTGGAGCCAAGCACATGCTGCCTCATTGGCCTCTTGAAGCACATTCTTTGAGATAAGGATTCAACTCTTATTTGTTTTGCATCCAAGAGAATCAATGCTGGACAGGTTACATTTCAAAGATGCATGTCATTATCATTGAACTTGGTGCCCAGCCAGGTATAAGCATTGCTTGATTATGCTTTATCAGCCAGTTGACACATTCCTATTTCCTACATATTGGTATAAAAAGTTTTTTTTTTAAAAAAAATAGTCTTAAGAGTACTTTTTTTAAATATCAAATTAATTAATGAATAAAATATGAGATAAAAACAGAATATGTAATTATAGAGCTTCAATAGAGTGTTTGTACTTCATAGTATATGTTCTTGCCTTTTAATCGTGCTTTACTTGCTACCTTCTGGTATATTGTTAGAAGAGGAAAGCTCCCCGGTGCATTAGAATTGGTAACTCGAGCTGCATTTGATAATTTTGTACTTTTATGTAGTTTTAATTTTTAAAGTTCATAAGCTTCATGTGTTGACTTTTGAATTGGCTGATGTTCTATTGACTGGTGAATACTTGACTATAATATTTATTGTTACATTTATTTTGTGTCTCAGTAGATTGTAGTTGTCTTAAAAAGTATTTTATGTCATCTAGAGTAAAGCAATTATCAACAAGACAATTAGCACAAGAGTGCAAGAAAATGATGAAAAATATGTTATTTATTTTTGTAGCATATGCTTGTGTATATGTTTTTATGTTTTGACAGAGAATACCAGAATGAACAAGTAACAGATTGTAAGTTATGATTTTTTGCAAGGCCTTTTGATAAGTATCTTGCTAGGATAACATATTTTTCTCTAATTTCATCTAAAGATTATTTGTTTAAGTAGGATCCAACTTTACACTTTATTTTGGTTATTTGTGAACTGAAACTTTTTATTTTTGTACCTACACGAGAGCAGACAAATAATTTTTTCTCTTAGCTTGCTTCTTCTCTAAGGTCTTCTTTCTCCACTATTTGGTATTCGACAATCCGAAGAGTGTGGTATCTTTAAAAAGTATTCAAACGCTCAAGTTAGATCTTGAACGAGAACAATAAAAGAGTATTTAATACAATATCTTATCTCGATAATCTTGAAGTTATTTATACAAATCTAAGTGGACCTTGAACCTATGGCCCTTGTACCTCATTACCATATCAAGTATTGCTCTTATAATTGTCATTAAGGGTTTTTATAATAGTCTTAACAACTTTCTTTAAAATAATCATGCTTTGGGAATATTTTTAGGCATTTGGAGTACTCTGGTGGCATTTGGCCTTGTCGAATAATTGAGTACTTACAAAGAAGGACACCTTCATGTAATAAGTATAAGGGGTATTCAGGTACTTTCTAGGTCGAGTACCTGAGTACCTTCCAAGAGCAGATCTATGGGTATACGAGGAGATACATATACTCAATTACTCGGCCTAACCGAGTACCTGAATACTCTTCAAGAACATTGTTATACTAAAGATGGGAAGTACTTGAGTACTCAACATAGCCGAGTACCTCAGGGTTTTTCTAGAAGTGTGCACTTTGATATACCACGAGCTTGAGGGTACTCAAGTGTTCAACCTAGTGGAGCATCCAAGTGCTTATTAGAATGAATGTATAAAAATAATTGTTACAAACCGTTATTTCAAGACAGTTAGGGCAGTTAGTATAAGTTAACTACTTTTCTTTCACTAACAGAATTTTGTTAGTTAGTTTAACAAAATTGTGGTAGTTAGTTTGTGATTAGCTTCAAGGTCTAGAGGTTTATAAATACCTCCTTTGTAACTGCATTAAAACTAACTTTTTCAGAATCAATAATATCAGTTTTTTCTTTTTCTTTTCTTAATGTTTTCTCTTATTCTCTCTGTTTACTCAGTTCTCTAATTCTGATATGGTATTAGAGTTTGTTTCTTCGTAAAAGCTCTTCTCTTCAGTTTATCGAGCCGCATCTTCACATCCATGGCTTCCGCATCTCAAGGTTTCAGTTCACATTCATTTCCGACAACGATAGTTGAGAAATTGGATGATTCCAACTATCTACACTGGCGATAACACGTCGAGCCAGTCATTAAATTGCATAAGCTGTAGAGGTTTGTGGTTAATCCAGTTATTCCGCCTCAATTTCTCAAAGAAGATGATCGAATCATGGATCGCATTAATCCTGAATACAAAGCCTGGGAAGTGTAGGACCAAAGTTTGCTTGTTTGGCTTCAATCGACACTTTCGAAGTCTTTCCTTTCTTGCGTGCTAGGCTCGAATCACTCCTATCAGATATGGGAGAAGATTCACGAGCATTTCAGCCTTCACACCAAGTCTAGAGCACGACAACTACGGACCGCGATGCGTGCTGTCTCACTCAAAGGAAAAACAATGGATGAGTACCTTCACAAAATCAAAGGCTACATTGACGAGCTTGCTAGCGTTGGAGTTCCAGTACAGCATGAGGAACATGTTGATGCTATTCTTGAATGTCTACCTTCATACTATGTGCCAGTAGTTTCTATTATTGAAAGCAAGAAACGCACACCATCCATTGCAGAGATTGAGGCTCTGCTTTAAGGCTACGAAACTCACCTTGTTCGGTACAATCGAGACACTAAGATGCTTGCGCTTGCATCCCTTAATTACACTCAAGGTTATTCGTATGGAAGCTCATATAAAGGTAATGATTTTGGTGGCTCTAGAGGAGCTTATGGTAGAAGTAATGGTGATCGTAATACTTTGTTTGATCAAGGTGGTGGTTGTAGTGGTTCTAAAAGAGGCCACGGTGGAGGCAGATTTGCTAACTTCCAGTGTCAAATTTGCCTCAAGTATGGTCACACTGCTAATATGTGTCACTTTCGTTCTGATATGAATTTTCAACCTCATGAGTCGCTCACCTTTGTTGGTCCAACTACGCTCCAACCAATTCCTTATCTGATTGCCTCAGGTAGGACCTCAAACACTAGGGTTAATTCTAACTCTAAACCAGTTACTCAGTCCTCCAGTCAGCCTAGTGTGATGCTTACCAATTCGACACCTCAGGGTAATGGTCAAGCTAGCTCAACATGGATTCCAGATTCTGGAGCTAGTTTTCATGTAACTGGTGAATCACAACATATCAAACAATTGTCGCATTTTGATGGACCTGACCAAATCTTTATAGGAAATGGTGAAGGTTTGAGTATTTCCAACACTGGTTCTTCATCATTTTTGTCTCCTAATAACCATCGTATTACTTTCAAGCTTAATAAGCTATAACATGTTCCTTCCATTTCGAAAAATTTGCTAACTGTTAGTCATTTAGCTAAAGATAATGTTGTTTTCTTTGAATTTCACCCTCACTTATGCCTTGTCAAATCACATGGGACCAATAAAGTGCTCCTTCAAGGTGTTATGGGTGCTGATGGTCTCTATTCTTTTCATAACATCAAACTCCAGGATCACAGACCTCAGTTGTTATCAACAACATCTTCTACTACTAATAAAGACTCTATTGTTACATCTAGTTCTGGTTTTTCATCTCCTAACACTATTAGGCTTTGGCATGCTAGGTTAGGACACCCTAATAGTCATGTACTAAAACTTGTTCTTGATCAGTGTAACATTTCATCATCTAATAAAGTGATTTCAGATTTTTGTGCCTCTTGTTGTGTGGGAAAATCTCATAGGCTATCTTCTCATGCTTCCACTTCAGTTTATTCTCCTTTTGAACTTGTCTTTACAAATTTATGGGGGCCTTCTCATTTAACCTCTTACTCTGGTTTCAAATATTATGTATCATTTATTGATGCATTTTCACGATATACTTGGACATTTCCTATTAAAACTAAAGTTGAAATTGTGTCTGTTTTCCAAACTTTCAAGTTATCAGTTGAAATTCAACTTAACACTCAAATAAAAAGTGTTCAATGTGATTGGGGTGGTGAATATAGACTCTTCTCTGCTTTATTAGCTTCCTATGGCATTTCACATAGGTTAATTTTCCCATACACTCATCATCAAAATGGAGTAGTTGAAAGGAAATATAGACATATAGTTGATCTAGGACTCACATTACTTCATCATGCAACTCTACCTCTACAGTTTTGGGATTATGCTTTTGTCACTGTAGTCTATTTGATTAATAGGTTACCCATTGCATCACTCAACTTTTCTATTCCATTTGTCACTCTTTTTAACCAAGAGCCTGATTTTCACTTTCTTAAAACTTTTGGTTGTGCATGCTTTCCTTTATTGAAACCCTATCATACTCACAAACTAGATTTCAGGTCTAAAGAGTGTATTTTCTTGGGGTACTCCTCTTCACATAAAGGCTACAAATGTCTATCTTCAACTGGTAGAATTTATATTTCTAAGGATGTTTTGTTTAATGAGTTGAGGTTTCCATACTTAGATCTATTTTCCTCTTCCTGTAGTTCAACACAAAATATTACTTTGTATTTCAGCCTCAATCATAACCTATCTCCCCCTGTTTCAGCCTCTACACCTTCACTTTCCCAAATACCTTTCTCCAATTCCCTTTCAGCTCCATCTATTCCTCCTGGTTTCTCTACTACTGCCTTAAATCAAACCTCATCTAAATCCACTTCCCCTTATCCTCAATCATCCAATATAGTGTCATCTAGTGAATCTATACCAACTACACCCTCTCCCACTCATCCTCAATCATCAAATACTATAGTGAATTTGTGTCTCCATCAACTCTAATTCCCATTAACACTTATCCTATGCAAACTAGGTCTAAATCAGGAATACACAATCATAGGTTGCATCCTTCATTATTTCTCACTCATTTTGAACCTAAAGGTGTAAAGCAAGCCCTATAAAGTTCAGAATGGTTTGCAGCTATGCAGGAGGAGTATAATGCTCTAATGAGAAACAAAACTTGGGATATAGTTCCATTACCAGTTGGTAGACAAGCTATTGGATGCAAGTAGGTCTTTAGAATAAAAGAAAATATTGATGGTTCAATCAATAGGTACAAAGCTAGACTAGTTGCTAAGGGATTTCATCAAGTTCATGGCTTTGACTTTCATGAAACATTTTCTCCTATGGTAAAACTAATTACAATTAGAGTAGTTCTAACTCTTGCTCTCTCACAAGGTTGGGACCTATTTTAGCTTGATGTCAATAATGCATTTCTAAATGGATTACTTGAGGAGACTGTCTATATGACTCAACCTGCAGGTTTTAAAGTTGAAAGAAAATCCTTGGTTTGTAAACTTAACAAGGTTCTCTATGGGTTAAAGCAAGCTCCAAGTCTGTGGTTTGACAGGTTAAGGTCAACACTAATATAGATTAGGTTTGTAGGAAGCAAGTGTGATCCCTCTGTGTTCATTTATACACATCAACAACACACTGTCTACATTGTAGTTTATGTAGATGATATAATCATCGCAGGAAGTTCTAACTCTCTCATTCAGCAGTTAACATCGAAATTGAATACAACCTTTTCTCTCAAATAGCTAGGTCACTTATACTATTTCTTGGGGCTGTAGATTAAGTATCTCCCTAATAGGTCTATTTTGATGTCTCAAAGCAAGTATGTCAGAGATCTACTTCATAAAACACAAATGGTTGAGGCACACTCTATCTCTATTACTATGGTTACAAACTGCAAATTGTCCAAACATGGAGGTGCTTTATTTAATGATCCAACTCTTTATAGGTCAGTAGTAGATGACCTACAATATGCTACCCTTACAAGATCTGAGATTTGTTATGTTGTTAACAAGGTTTGTCAGTATATGGCTAATCCATTGGATTCTCATTGGAATGTGGTCAAAGGGATATTAAGATATCTCAAGGATACTATATTTCATGGTTTATTCCTTCAACCTACTTCTGTTTCAAAACCTATGGCACTCTATGCTTTCTGTGATGCTGATTAGGCATCAAATATTGATGACAAACGTTCCACGTCAAGAGTAGCTATCTTTCTTGGCTCAAACTTGATATTCTGGTGGTCCAAGAAGCAAAAAGTCACGGCAAGGTCCAGCACTAAAGTTGAATATAGAAGCTTGGCCTAAACATCTACTGAATTAACCTAGATTAGAACCATTCTAACATAATTATATGTTTCTTTTGATTTACTATGATAATAAAAGTGTAGTGTCCATAGCTCACAATGCAGTGTTCCATAGTAGAACAAAGCATATGAAAATTGATGTCCTTTTTGTAAGAGAACAAGTTTTGGCCAAACAACTTTCAGTTGTGCATCTTCCTACCTTAGATCAATGGGCAGATATTGTAACCAAGCCACTTTCCTCAACAAGATTTGAAATATTAAGGGACAAACTCAATGTGAAGCACTTTCCTGTAGAAAAACCTTCCCCTTGAGTTTGCGAGGAGGTATTAGAATGAATGTATAAAAATAACTGTTACAAACAATTATTGCAAGATAGTTAGGGTAATTAGTATAAGCTAACTACTTTTCTTTCACTAACAACTGTTAGTTAGTTGTCAGTTAGTTTAATAGAATTATGTTAGTTAGTTGTTAGTTAGTTTGTGATTAGCTTCAAGGTCTAAAGGTTTATAAATACCTCATTTGTAATTGCATTAAAACTAACTTTTTTAGAATCAATAATATCAGTTTTTTCATTTTCTGTTCTCAATGTTTTCTCTTATTTGTTCTGTTCACTTAGTTCTCTAATTCTGATAGTGCTTTTCAAGAAAAATCCATGCTTTAAAGATTTTTGGGGTATAACTGGGTTTTCGGCTAGATCCGTGTACAGTATATATATATATATATATATATATATATATACACTTCTTAGAGGAATTTGATCCGTGAGCAACAACCATTTTGTTGGATGATGGATATCTTCAAACAAAGGTTAAGGTTCTCTTATTTCAGATGGTGATATATGGATTCTTTTTTTTACAAAAGAAATCACAATGTTGTATGTATTTTTTTAAGGTTCTGGAAATTAAGCTTGTGACCTTTTCAAATGCTGCTGATGCCATATTGGCCAATGGCATGTTCAGTCATTATGATCGCCCACATATTGGACAACTATGTTCTTTCCTTCTTAAATTCTGATGACAGTATAATGTTCTCTTGTTAGAATATCTCTTGAACCTGGTCTTTGTACTGTGCAGCATTTTACTGAGCTTCCTGATATCAAACGTGTCATTGTGAATACAAATGCCATTGAACCACAGGTTTTGATTGCAACTGCTCAAACACCTCCTCAGTCCAAAATTGTTACACAAATTGCCCCCTCCAATATTGGAAAACCTTTGAAAGCAAGTTAAAGAATGTAGTTACTAGCAAAATACTAAAAAGAGACAGAAAAACTATTGATTGCTTTGTCTAAACTTTTTGCTGTTGTCTGATTATTTACTATCTGTTATATAATGAAGGTAGATGATTTGGAGGAGGTTAGCGAGTATTATCAGAACAAAGGATGCTTCAATGAACTCATATCTCTAATGGAGAGTGGGTTAGGATTGGAGTATCTTTACTGAGTTGGGAGTTTTATATGCAAGATACTCTTCGTGTGAACAATACTATTGCCAAATGCCTACAGTTTCAAATTTTCAATCTTATTTGATGAGATAACCAACTGGTTTCAAATGCTATTAAGTAATAACATTGCTTGTTGCTTGGATTTTTTATTTTTAGCTTGGCCACCTCAGATTAGTTTTCTTTTTTTTTTTAATGCAAAGATTTTATTAAAAACTGAACTAAGTACAAGCTGTGCCTCATTGAGCGTAAACAGAAATTACAAAAAAGATTAGTTAAGCCATACATGGTTGCAGTTCAAAGCAACAATGAGTCTGCTGTCAATGAAGCTTTTTGAATGAAATTTATGTTGAGGAAGAGGACTATAAGATGCATCCTGAGAATTGAGGCAAGTGATGTGGATTAAGGGAAGTTATTCAATAGATATATAAATTATAGAGTTGAGACAAATTATGTGAGATTTTCTAATAACGACATACATTTACAAGGACCATATGGAAACATGCTCTCAATTTGGTGACCGTGAACTCTCAGAAGATTTATTTGTCTTCTTTCTTTTTAGATTGTTTGTTCATTTTAATGAGAGGCAAGTTGACTAAATGATCCTGATTGTATCTGTTTGAGGAGAAATGATTAGATGATTCAGGATTACTACTCATTTATAATTTCGACCAATCATCATATGATAGGTAAATAAGTTAATATTTTAAATTGATTAAGATTTCTTAAATTAAAGAATAATACAATTAATTCTTGTTAGATAATTATTGAATATATCTTTAATTTAATAGATATGTTTTTGATTGCTCACATGTTACATAATTATTAGTTGT
Organism: Glycine soja; assembly: GCF_004193775.1. NCBI lineage: Eukaryota > Viridiplantae > Streptophyta > Magnoliopsida > Fabales > Fabaceae > Glycine > Glycine soja. The sequence goes on along the minus strand of NC_041012.1, from coordinate 23,734,008 downwards.
GATTATAAATGACGTGATAGATTTACATCATTTAATAATTTTTTTTTAGACATTAGCTTAGTTGATGTTATATAGTTTATTTTTTTTTAATTATTATTTGTTTCCAAAGTTGTGACGTGTGACTACAATGGGAAGTCGTATAAATGCATTATTACTGATTATTAGGAATTAAAATTCTTGTTGTTTTTTTTATATATAAACTCTAATAATATTTAGGCTTTAATATCTTTATTTTATATATTAGTATTTTTTTATCCTTGTATTTTTTTCATTTTAGTTTTTATAAAATATATTTATTTAATTTTTATTCTTAAAATATTTTAGATAACATCTTTTTTAATCGTTAAAATATTTTTTTTACTATTCAAAGAACTATCTAAACGGTATTAAGAACAAAAAAAATAAACTAAACACATTTTGTACAAAATTAGAATAAGAAAAATTATAAGAACATAAATAAAAGAAACGTTAAATTATAGGAATAAAAAATATATTTAAATTTAATATTTAAAATGATTAATTTCTTTCAAAAATACAAGCTAGCCTTAATTTTATTATCCATTTCATAAGTCTTGAATGTTGGGAATTATCCGTTTTAGTTTCAGCACTTTAAATCAGAAGTCATACAATCCTTTTAGCGAAGAGAAAATGGAACGTTAGATATGAAGCTTTTATAATTAACGGTTAAAATAGGTGTGTGGGTCTACCACAACCCTCCGTCTATCTAGCCTTCATGATTCTCTCCGATGTTAGCAGAACCACCGCACACCAGATTCCGACTTTCACTTCGAGACCAACTGTGAGTTCCCAATCAGCCTCTATGTCGTCTGTTCACGGCCGTGGTTTTGAGACATGCGGTGTCGCAGAGAAGTCGAGGGAAGAAGCATAACAATAAAATTTAAAATGTTTATTTAATAATTAAATAAATAAAATTATTTACAATTGAAAACAGAATAAAAAATACAAGTAAATACAAAAATCCTAAAACGGTAAAAAAAAAAACACACTATGACTTCAAAATTACAAAATTTAAAAAAAAATTATCACTTTGAAGTTATAAAATTAAAAAGAAAAGAACTTAACGATTTTGAAGTTATAAATAAAAAATTATATTAAAATTATAAATAATTTTATGACTTTAATTAAAAAAATATAAGATATAATAAATGTTACCACTTCTTTCTAACTTAAAATAGTGGGGAAAAAAAAACACACTATAACTTTAAAAGGATGATAAAGCTCCCACCTATCTAACTTGTGCATGCTAGAAGATGTCTTGAACGTGACACTGTCGGGTTGGTTCTCAAAGAAAAGTAAAAAATAAAAACATACAAGGAAGAAGCGTCAACTATGGAGCAAGGTGAGGGTGAAGGAGGGCCCTCGAGGGACAATATAGTATAGATTGCATATAAGATACAATTGTCTGATCTTTAATTATAAGATTATTTTTAAAAATTTATTTGTTATAAGAATTCTTTTAATTTGTAAATTTATTAATTATTTGTTTTGCGTATTTTTACTTAATTATTTTTTTTCAAATATTAATAAAAAAACTTAAGTAGCTAAAAAAATAAAATAATTTGAAATAATAGCATAAAAAGTTAACCTATTTAATATAATTAATTAAACTAATTAAGTGCAATGAGAGTAATAACATCAAAAAGACTTCATGATTATGTGGAGCAGTGTTTTTAGACATTAACATTATTGGGTAAGCTCTCCCCAACAATATTGTGATCTTTAGGATAATATTGGTTCACATTCTCAATCCTTAATTGTGCATTCCAGTATTTTTTTTACATATACTCCCTCCGTCTTATGTAAGAAAAAAATTATTTCTAAATAATTATTATTTTAATTTTTTAACGTAATATTAATTATTTTTTCATTTATATTTTTTATGATATTAATGATATGATTTATAAAAATAAAAAATAAATTAATAATGATAAGATGACAATATTTTAAAAATTAGTAATATATATTTTAAAAATTCCTCCTTAAATTTGTATTTTATCTTAATTACAATTTTTTCTAGTCTTTAAAATTTCCTCGAGCTTTTCTATCTGTCTTTTTGAACTATCCTGCATATTACTTGATGTAGAAAATATATAATTTTTATGTTGTTTTTAAGGACAATTTTTTATGTTTTTAAAAAACTAAATATACTTACTTTTTATTTAATAGACTTTACAAAATATTATTAAGATTAATAAGAAAAATATTATACGAAGATGTGTAATATTAGTAAAAAATCTGAATAAAAATAAATATAGCTAACAACTAACGAAGAAATTTTCTTCATATTTCATACAATATTGCCTACCAAGTACCAATCATGAAACATGAACTAACCATCAATATAAGTACTATTGATGTAATGCTTGCGGTTGCTTTTAAAGTTGATAACCTTACTACTTTAGATGTATCGTTGTATTAATTTTTTAACGTGATTTATTTTCAAGTGAGAAAAAGGACTAATTATGCTTTTGTCTCCTCTATTATGATTAATGCCAATGCCTTTTTAGTTGGAAGTTATTCCTTACAATTTTTATTTTTTAATTGTTATAAATAAATTCATTAGTTTGATCATTTTTCCTTTCCATAAAATACTAAATCCCCATTTTTAACGTAAATAATAATAGTTAGGCTTTGACCAACTTAAGATAGGAAAATAAGTTTGAAGGTTTAAAAGTTGAAATTTCATTAAATTCAGAAAATTTTCTGAGCCTAAATATGATCAACACATTTTATTATTAATTAAAAACTATAAAACAATGAGAGATTGACTTGTTAAATGAAAGGTAAAAGCTACAAATTTTTATACTTTTTGATAAATTTCAGTCCCCAGTCAGTGTTGTTAAGAAAATGTGTTTAAAAGTGTTTTATTAATTATTTTCTTTACAAATTTATTGATTTTTTAATATTGACTAGAACGACCCTAGTATGATGTTTTTATTTTTTTACAAAACCATAGTATAATGTTAAAGTAAAAATTAAATATTTTTTTCATGTACATAAATATTATATATAACCTATGGCCATATTAGTATCTTCTGTCCTTTTTATAAGAAATAATTTTTAGCATATTTTACGTATGTTAAAATTAATTTTTTTATATAAAAAGGACATGATGAAGTATATTAATTAGAGTTTTGAGTTTTCTATTTTGAATAATACATATTAGTGTTATCCTAAATATTCAATTGTTAGTTATCTTGAAGTCCTAAGGATTTAGGTTTTTTATAAGAGAATAAAATCACAAATCTAAATTTTCTACAAGTAAATTAATGATAAATATTACATGTATATAATATTACATGTATATGTATAACAAATTATAAATGTGTTAAACTATTAATAGTTAATTTTTTATCAACGATTAAGATTTATTATTTTATTCTTTGAAATAAGTTATTCACTTAAAAGAAGTCAAACCCCTACACAAATGAATAGTTTTAATTAACATAAAGATAAAGTTATTATTAAAATATAAATGTGAGATAAAGTCTCATATTGGATAGGAATGAGAAAATTGAACACTATACAAGTGAGGAGAAGACTGACCATAAACCCGAACCTTAAGGTTTTGGGTTAAAGTATGTGTCAAGTTTACTTATATGATTGTTCATATCTCATTGGTATAAATTTTTTCTGGTGTTTACTCCCCTTAGTTGCACAACAATTAGTATCAAAACCGATGATTTGATGTAATGACCGACTCAGACGAGAAAGATGGTGATGATGAATCCATGAACATGGGATCCCTTATATCTAAAGTCTTCCTAACAGGTAAGTCCATGCATGGAGGGTCAGCGATGTGTCCTGTGGCCATGGAACGATGAAGAGCATGACGATGCAAGATATTAGAGTATGTTGGCGGTAATGGCTAGGCAAGTCGGGACAACCACTGGTTAAGCTCTAAAGGCAACCATCGGATACTCATAGATTGAAAATATTTTTCACTTGAGGGGGAAATTACCATGTGAAAGAGACTCAAACTTGAGGGGGGGATTGTTGGAGTACAAGTGTGAGGTGAGTGAAGTCCCACATTAAGTAAAACGAGAAAGTTAAGCATCATATAAGTGAGAAAAAAAAACACATAAACTAGAGCTTTAAGATTTTGGGTTAAAGTGTGATATCAAGTTCACATATGGGATTTTCTTGGTGGTCCATTGGTGAAAATCTCCTCAGTGCTCCCCCCTCAATTGCATAACAATTGATATTAGAGTCAATGTTTCGACATAGGGGGAGACTACCATGTGGAAGAGACTCATTGGTAAAGTTCCACATTGGGTAGGAATGAGAAAACTGAGCACCATTTAAGTGAAGAGAATACCCATAAAATAAGTCTTGATATTTTGGCATTCAGGAACAAAAATGTCGTGGACATAAGGACTAAAGTTATTGACAAATACATCTCTAATTTAACAAAGTATTGGCATTTTTATCCTTCAATTATACAACTTACTAAAAAATATATCCATGAAATATATAAAGCTAATTATTTGACATTAGTAATAAGATACATGCACCAAAAATACATTAGACTTAGAAGTTTCTGATTTTGTTATTACAAATATTTATTATAATGTATTATAATTATAATTATAATTATAATTATTATGTCAACTTATCATAGAGGATCAAGACTTAAGAGGAGGCAAGCAGGCAGGTTCTCTAATAAAAAATCAATTTATCAAATCTTAAATAGATTATCCACAAGTAGAAGAAAACAAACAGGAGAGATCTAGTAACCAAAACTACAATGATTTTATAGTTTTCCCTCTTAGTTAGTGACCACCTATATATTTATAATAGATGTCAAAGAGAAAAATTAGATTAATTTGTCACTTTTTTCTTTGATGTCTATTATGTTGGATTAGGCTAGAATCTAGAAGGGGGATTGAATGGATTTTTTCAAATTCTTTACCAATTTGTTCTTAACATAGATTAAAAACACCCATTTAAACCAATCAAAATTTCTTCAAAAAGATCATTACAAATCAGAAACTTTAGTGATTATAGCATGTGTAAGAAAACAAAATATATTATGATGGCCCTTGAGATCAATTCCACAACCAAGATGAATTCAAGACTCGGAGTTTAAAGAATAAGACAATCACATAAGAGTTTATACTGGTTCAATCCAATCTAGACCTACATCTAGTTGTTCTAAGTCCTCTTAGAACTTCCATTATATAGAGAAAACAAGTGCAAACACTATGCATACATAATTCTTTAATAGAATTCAAATCTTTCTCTTGAACCCTACAAGAAAAGATCCAAAATTGAAACTTTATCAATTCTTTAACACTTTTGGTAACCAAGAAACACAATCTAAAACAATGAAAGATAAGTGATTGAATACTCCTGAAATGAGTAGATCTTTAATCTTCATTTTTTCTTCACAAGATTGTCAATTCTTGATGGTAGAATGAATGATTCTTTTATCAACTTCAATCTTTAGACTAAATGCAATGCTATTCTTTTACAAGAATTTCTTGAATTTTTTTTCTCTAGGATTGGTCGTATCAAGAGTTTCTCATAAAGAAAACGCATAAGGGTGTTTATAAATTTTGACAATTAAAACAAATTTAATCGATTATAAAACCGTGTAACTGATTAATTCGTTAAAATCTCCTTTGATATGCATTTCCGAAAATTGGTTAATCAATTATCAAAAGGGTAATCGATTAATTCGTTTTAATCTGAGTATTTATATTTCTTCTGTGTTGTCTAGGTAATTGAATATTATGTGTGGTAATCGATTCTAGAATCACACAGAGAGCTACTCTTTGTTTGTAGGTGTTGGGTAATCGATTATCAAATGGAGTAATCGATTATCCTAAGCTACAAATACTTCCTTCTTCTGAATCTGGCTTAGGTATTTGATTACCAAGTTAGACAATCGATTAATTCAATGTTGTTAGCCAAATTTCAAGTAGAAGTAAGTTCTTAAGAGACTTAGAGAATAAGAATACTTCATTCACTTCATATTTAATCAATCACTAAGCATGAAAAAAGCTTAAACTATATCACATACATGTCGAGTCTAAAACATTCAATACAAATGCCCCATCTATTAAACATGTTAGGCATTGCAAATTTATCAAACCAAAACTAAAAACTAAGGGCTTCAACATATTATAATTATATAGGTGGTCACTAATTGAGCGGCGAAGCTATAAAAGCATTGTAGTTCTAGTTGCTAGTAGGGGTGTTCGAGGTGCGGTTTGGGCGGTTTTTTTCTCAAAATTACGTCTGAGCCAAACAATAAATTAACATGCGGTTTGGTTCGGTTTGGATTTTTAAAAAAATAAAATTCAAACCAAACCAAACCAATCTATGCGGTGCGGTTTGGGCGATTCTTTTTATTTTTTTAAATTATAAAATCTTGTTTATAATCATAATAAAAATTAACATGTTGTAGATCTAAATATTCCTTAAGAAAATAAAGTATAAAAACATAAAGCAGTCAAATAATTCAAGTAATTCATAAAAATCTGCTACAACAATAATTCAAGTAAAACATAAAAACATAAAACAGTCAATAGATCCAAATAATTCATAAAAATATGCTACAACAATAATTCAAGTAAAACATATGAATAATGATTCTAATCTTCCAATTCTTCACCCTTAGTCTCCAATAATTGCATGTCAAACAATCCGCACCTAATGAGTAATGTCACACGTACTAAAATAAAAATTAAAACAAATATATAATATGTAAATATGTGGTTTGGTTCAGTTTGGTTTGGATTTTCAGCTAGAAATTGAAACCAAACCAAACTGTTCGGTTTCTATAAAAAGAACCAAACTAATCCAAAAACCCGCGATTTGGTTTGGATCTCGGGTTTTCTTTTGCAGTTTGCAGTTTTTCGTTTGGGTTGGTTTGGTTTTGAACACCCCTAGTTGCTAGGCCTCTCATATTTGTTTTCTTCTACTTGTGGATGGTCCATTTAAGATTTGACAAACTAATTTTTTATTTGGGAACCTACCCCTGCCTTGCCTCCTCTTGAGTCTTGATTCCTCTGTGATAATTTGACATTATAATTGTAATTATAATTATAATACATTATAATAAATATTTGCAATAAGAAAATAAAAAACTTCTAGGTCTAATGTGTTGTTGGTGCATGTATCTTGTTACTGATCTCAACTAATTAGGTTTATATATTTCATGAAAATATTTGTCAGTTAGTTGTATAATTGAAGGATGAAAATGTCAATAATTTATTAAATTAGTGACATATTTGTAAGCAGCTTTAATCCTTATGTCAACATGAGCATCAATTTCGTGACATTTCCATCCTTGTGTTTTTTTTATCTTTCAAGGACCAATTTGTTAGCGTTACACACTTTAAGGAATGAAAATGACTATTTATCCTATATTCTAACCCTAATGTCTTAGGTGAAAGAACCTAAATTATTTAAATTAATTCCCAATGTTTTGAAAATTTTATCTAAATAATCAACATTAGCGATTAAGAATTAACGGAGCCTAATTGGTATTGACCTATGTGTAGCGACAATCTCGATTAGGTACTCTTCTCAATTCAGAAATCAAAAGAGTGTTTTTCAACTAAACTAAGATTCCTATGGTCAAACAATAGGTGATCAATCTAGAACATGCATTAAGAATTGAAGAAGAAGAATAAACACATAAACAATTGTATTTAAAAGGGAGAATTGCATGAAATTAGGTCAATTCTTCTAACCCCAACAGATGAGAAGATTAGCTGCTCATAACTTGATTATAGTCCTCGATAGAATTCATACAAAGTGTAATGAATAACAAGCTAAAAGCTTAAGAATGATCTACTCTCTCTCACATAGAACAGCTGCTCCAATTCATACCACGACCTTTATTTCTTCATTTACACACTAGGTTTTTATAAACTGCAGTGGACTTAGGCCTCCCTCACTTAAGTGAGGCTCCTTCTTGAAATTGTAATTGTCCATTGTCTTACCTCACTTAAGCGCTCAAATTGGCTTGCTTAAGCAAAACCTTTGTATGTCTCCTGGCTTGGTTGTCCTTACTTAAGCTTCTTGTAGTGGACTTAAGTGAGGATCTTCATTAGATTCAATTGCACTCTATGTTTGAAATGCTCCATGTCAAAACAAGACTCCACTTATCAAAAATATTATATAATCACCTTAAATAATGTGTAGAAATTAAACATATTTGACGATTATTAGTGTGTAATAATGGAAGATATATAATACACATATAATAATTTTTATATCATTATTTTTTTTTGTATTTATCTCTCTATCATTCTATTATTTATTATATTTTAAATTTAAATATCTTTCCCTTTTTCTCTCTTTTAATTGCACACTTTTTGTATAAATATCATTTGTTATAGTTTAATAGGAACTGATAGTGATGTATTACAATATTGTGCGATTGAATTATTGCACCGGCAGCACATAGCTCGTCAACAATATGATGAGAATGGGCAGCTCAAGTGCATTATCTTCCAACTACTATTCTAATTGGCAATGATAATATCAACCAATTTTGGTCCCTTTCATTTCATATCAGGTTTTAATTAGACATGTAATGCCCTTATAATATACTTCTAATGATTATTTGCTCCTCCATATTTTTGTTTTCTTTTATCTAATAGATTTTGAAAAATAGTGAATATATCACTAACCATTCATAAAATAAAATAGACAAATTGCATTCAATCCAATTTTTTTTAATGAATAAATTTTATAGATTTATTTATGAATGGATGCATGATAGATAAATGAATTGTTCAGTCACACACACACGAGGAAAAATCAAATTAGTCCAATTATTATTACTTAAAAAATTTTATTATTTTTTTAACTTACAGTTGGATTGAAAGTTTCATTTACATAGATCATTTAAACAAGAAAAATCAAATTAGACCAATTATTATCATTTAATGAATTTTATTATTTTTTTTACTTATAGTTGGATTGAAAGTTTCATTTATATAGATCATTTAAACAAATTTAATATTATCTAAAGTTATTTGTTACTTTATTTGTATAGATTAAAATTGATGTAATATAAAAATTTTAAAATATATTAAAATATCAATCGTATGATTATTTATTTATTGTTATTCAATTTTGATAAAAAAAATTTACACAAACAAACTTGAAAATATGCAAAAACAATTCAACGGTTGAATCAATAAAATTATATTTTATATCAAATTATTAAATGATGTAATAGTTATGTAAGTTACACTAATATAATTTGATCATTTATAAATATTACTATATATATGCCAGATACACATTCACATCCCATCATTTCAAAAACAAATATATGACGGTGAATATGTATATTTTATTCGTTTTCCCTTATTTTTCACTCTTTTCATAATAATAATTATTAATTTTTATTTCTTAATTTAATTATCCCCTAACTCAAGTTCATAAATTCACCAATAATATTTATTTATCTTTCTATATATATATATATATATATATATATTAAGAGAGATAAAATTACTTTCAATCTTTACTATTTATTTTTTTAAAATCTAATGGTTCTAATGAGTAATCAATTTTAATTATTAAATTTTAAAAAAATGAATAATAAAAACATGAAGTAACTTTCTTAGAATTATTTTTGAAGTAATTTGATTTGTTGTATGTCTCTTTTATATATATATATATATATATATATATATATATATAACATGATAATGTAACTATAATTAATGTAAAATTAGTGTTAAAGCTCTAATGGTTGAATTGTCAATTTTCCATCATGTTGTTCTTAATTATTTCACTTGTTATACTTAGTTACATGATTACACTAGTTTTATTTTGTAGCTTAATGTAAGTATTTTTAATAAGTGACAATCTTATTAGAGCTGAATAACTAATATTATTACCGATGATAAAAGTTTTAGTCTAAATATTAAATATGATTATATATATATATAACTCAAATCCCAAATTATTGAATAAATTTTAATAACCACCTCTCACTAATTGTTCCGAGTGCTATAAAAACTGAAAGGCATGAGCAAATCATCAAATGAGTGGAAGTAAAAGGGGATAAATTTTTTATGAAGGACGTATGTGGGAACAAATGCGCTGCCTTTTCTGCTCCACCAAAGCAACTAAAAAGGATAAGATTCCAAGAACTTCACTCCTGCGTGTTCCATCTTCAAAGTGATTAATATTTGACGTAGAAAGCATACCAAAATAGTTTGCTTTTTCAAACACTCTTTATTTGCCTATCATAAAATGATTGGACTTGTGCTGAGGAAGGGTAGTTGATTAGACATGTGCAACTATCACCACCCTTTTCCAATTATCCTATTAGGTTCCAATTTGATAAAACATGCAATGTACGAGCGATTATAATTCAAAGTACGGTATTGCAAAGTACGAGCAACTTTTTTTTTATCCTATAAACCAACAAAACATGATTTAGCGGATAACCAAATCAAAGAATGATTTGATCGATCGAAGTTATATGTGGACTTGCTTAATTTATCCCATCACAATATGTAAATTGAAATCCTATAAATAATTGTAGGGAAGTGGGAACCGAAGTGGGATTTCGTCGTTAAGAAGCAATCTGATTACAACTTAAACATTTATAAGAAGTTGTTAAATGTATAAATTACTCCATTAAATTTGACGCAAAGATGTTGTACAGAGAGATAAAATCAATTGATAGTAAGTGTAAGTTTTAGAAAACTTATAGTTAAATATTTTGTTAATATTAGATTTTATCAAAATAATTGTAGCATTCAAAGTTCTCATTCATATTTTGTTTGAATTTTTTCATATAATTTAAAAATTAATTGACGTTTAATTCTACTATTTATTTCAATATATAATAATATGCTTTTAAATAGAGAATGATCCACTTAATAAGCAGTAAACTCTTAGTCATCTTCACAACTTTTTATACAACATATATATTTAAAAGAAAATATAATCAACGAATTAGTTAACATTGTCTTAACGATTATGTATATCAATTTTTGGATTAATTAAATTTATGTATAAAATCTTATAGTTGACATATTTTTTTATATTTTAAAATAATGTTATACCACTTCAAGCTTTTCTTTAGATCATAATGAGTAGAAGATAGAAGAACAAAATCTTTAGTAGAAGGAGAGGAGGAGGTGGCACATAAGGATAAGAGAAAGAGTGGATAAGATCTCACAAAAAGGTTGAGTAATGGAGAGAAAATGAAACATTCTTGAGAGTCTTGGAGGTAGAGGGTGTGTAGAAACCCTAGTAGGAAGATAAAAAAAATTGAATTGTTTATAACATAAAAATAATAAAATAATAATTCATATTTTTATGTTAAATTTGTTTTTTAATTAGTATAAACAGTTTTTTTACATTTATTTATTCACTTTTTTCATTCATCCAAATAAAAAAATTAAACTTATATCCATCCATATAATATTTATATTTTCATAAGATATAACTAGTTAGATTCTAAATATTAATTATCAACAAACCAATAAATATTTCGTACTAATAATAATAAAATGATAATAAAAAAATTTGTCATATTTGTTTTACTTTATTTTATTTTCTTATTTCTTTTCTCCTTACTTTACTTTTCATGTAAACACGACATTATTAAGGTCAACATAAACTTAATCATGGAAATAAGCTAAAATGGCCTATCTACATGGGAAAGCTAGGCTCCTTTCAATATTTAGTTGCACAAAAAGTCAAGGAATATTATTAAATTAATCTATTGCAATGTTTCTAGTTTATTGACAAATCGTTTCGCTTTAGTTGGTTCAATAATCGTGTTGTTCAAGATTTAAAAGCAAATGATTTTAATGTAGTTTTTTTTTTAGTTTGATTTATATGTGTAGTTTTAGGCTTTGAATTTTTTTAGTTAATTTAGTTTTTTATTTTAATTAAAAATAAGTAAATTTAGTTTTTCATATTGGTTTTTTTTCTTAATTCTTCAAATTTTTATTATCTATATAAATTTTCATAAATTGACTTAATTAAATTTTTTGAAATCTTCTTTTACTTAACCAACCAAAATATTAAATTTCAATAACAAAAAATATCATTTGGAATTATATATATATATATATATATATATATTGAAATAATTAGGCTTGACCCAATGGTATTTTTTTTGTCTAATTATTTCATCAGATACCAAAACAAAAACTAATATTTTATAAATTGGAAACAAAAACAAAAACTTAGAAAGTTTTTAATGACTGAAATCACCGTTTACCCATAAATCAAACCCACAAGCCTAAACAATACTATAATTTTTTAATGTGTTTCATGATTTTTTAGTTAGGACACACAACACTTGCCTTTCTGCTACTACTTTTGCTACCAGTCCAAGCCTTTTCTACTTTATTTTCCTTTTTTAAAAATTCCTTTAAAATGAAATAATCTAAACAATCAATATATATATATATATATATATATATTCATTCTTGAATTTTAATAAGTTAACAATATCATATATTTTAAATAATATCATGAAAGAATCCTCACTAATATTCCATTTTAGATGTTACCTGCACTTTCTTTATATATTCCATTTTCTCCAGCATTTTTTTTCCTGAACAACCAATCTGATATCTGGTTTTTCCCCTTCACACCCTCTCTCCTACATCATCACCATGAACCCCTCTGAGCATTCTATGGAACAGGGAGTATCTCAGCAGGTACCCTTTTCTTTTTTTCTTAGCACTCTAAACTAAGCAAACTTACTGTCACCCCTCAATGCTTGCATAATCTATTGTCAACAATGTGAATGTTTTTGTCTGCTCAATTTCTCTCAAACAAGATAACATTGAGCAAAGTCTGAAACTTTGAGCAAAATTTGGAATACCCTTTGTTTTGATGATTACTGAGAAGGGCATTTGTGGGTTATTACAGGGATTGAAAAGGTATTAGTGTCCTTTTCAATTGGCTGCATTATAGTGGATTTTGGTTGTGTTGAGTGTAATTAATTTTGACATTGTATAGTATAACAATGGGGTCTTCACTTTGCCACTTGAACTGTTTGGTAGAGCTGAATTAACTAAAAGTGTGAAGACATAAGGCTCTCTCAGCAGTGAGAGTATACATTTTTGTTTCCTTGGTCCTGATGAACTACCCCATTTGTTTCATCTCTTCAGAAGTCTTGTTTGCTTAGTGTTTTTGTATTCAGTTATAGGGTCACAACTCACAAGTAATGACAGATTTTAATTGGAGAGGTGTCATAATTCTAGTGTTTGGCTTTTCAACTTGTACTCCACAAAATAAATTGAATGGAGGAAGAATTAATGCTGTTTTGATACTTAGAAGGTGGTGAAATGCTAACTAGTAACTACTGAAATGATGAATTTGTGTAGAATTTTGTTTGCTTTGTCAATTGTCATGTAGCATTTGGTAAAACTTAATTGCATATGTTCTTATGCTTGGCTTTCTTTGTTAGAATTTCAAGAGGACGTCTTGCACAACTGTGCTTACTCTAGCTTACCAAAGTCTTGGGGTAGTATATGGTGACCTCAGTACTGCCCCTCTTTATGTTTACAAGACCACATTCTCAGGGAAATTGAGCCTCAAGGAAGACGATGAAGAAATTTTTGGGGTGCTTTCATTTATCTTCTGGACATTTACCATTATTGCTCTCTTCAAATATGTTTTCATTGTGATGTCTGCTGATGACAATGGGGAAGGTAGAATCTCACTACTTGATTCTTGCGTTTTAGATTATTATGGAATGTGTCTATCCAGCTCCATCCTTTCAAATCTTAAGGCTGCTATTTGGCACTTCCTTCCAGTGAAGCCAAGCCAATGATAACTATTTGGGAAGGATGCACAACTTTGTAATCACAGTGTTTCCCAGGAAAAAAAAACCTCTCCACTAACTTCTGGATATTTGTGTGTCATGCATGTCACATGAAATCACAGAATGACAAAAGCATAGTCTATAAATATGCTACTGTGGTGATTTGTGGATTTTGGATTTATATAATTATGAACATAGTTGTTTTCTCCTTTTTTTCACGAGTGTCTTGTAATATAATTGGGCTATATTTCTAATTAATTGGAAGGATAATATTTTCAGACTTAATTACATATAGTTACTATTCTTTATTCTAAAATAGAAGTTTCCTGTCAATGTACTTCCTCTTATTTTATGGATTGAACAATATGCCATTAAGCAAGAGTTGCTATTGTAATATCCCTTTTGATGAACAATATGAATATGAGATAGCAAATCACTTTTGTGCAGGGGGTACCTTTGCATTATACTCACTTCTATGTCGAAATGGCAGACTAAGCATTTTACCAAATCAACAATCCACAGATGAGAAATTGTCTACTTATGGCACAGAAGATTTTGCAGACACCTGGCAGTCTTCAATTTTGAAGTTATTCTTTGAAAAGCACCCGGGGATCCGGAAAGGACTTCTGATCTTTGTCCTGATAGGAACCTGTATGGCAATTGGGGATGGTGTGATTACTCCTTCAATATCAGGTAGTTAATCTGGAGCAGCCCCTGAGCTTCTATAATGATGTTTACTACATGCCTCATTGGTTCCTGTAAGCTATCACCTAAACTTTAGCTATCTGACATTACTTAATAACACATAAGGAAATTACCACTACATTTTTTGTTAATAAAAGAATTACAGATAGACTATCTGTCATGAATAAATTATTTTTCTCTTTTCACTTCAATTCATGTCATTGCAAAATTCTTCAATCAATATAGTTTTTTTCTTTAGTTAGTGTACTAGTTATAAGATCATGACTTATGAGTTAGTACTGGAGTTGATATTTTTAGACTTATGTGTGTTCTCCTTTGTGTCTTTTTTCCTTTTAGTTCTTGCTGCAGTTTCAGGCGTTAAAGTTAAAATCAGTGAACTCCATGACAGTAAGTGTAGCAAGCTTGTTTCATAACCACCTGTCATATATCATCCATTTACAGTCTATAAAAACTTCAGGATTTTTCCTGCAGATTATGTTATAATGGTCTCATGTGTCATTTTAGTGGGGCTATTCTCCATTCAGCATCATGGCACACATAGAGTTGCTTTCTTGTTTGCTCCAGTTGTTGCAACATGGCTTTTGTGTATTAGCAGTATTGGTATATACAACATATTCCACTGGAACCCAAAAGTATACCGTGCACTTTCTCCAATCTACATGGCGAAGTTCATCAAAACAACTGGGATTGAAGGATGGTTGTCATTAGGAGGAGTGGTGCTTTCAATCACAGGTAGTTATATATGTCTAAGCTATTTTATTAGCAGCCAGTTGGAGTTCTGGAAGTGATTTTTCTCTGAATACTCTCTCAGGTGTGGAGACCATGTTTTCTAACTTGGGACATTTTTCTGCTCTCACAATAAAGGTAAATTGACAGTGCAGTTTATGTTTAACTAACCTGATGCCATTATGTTGATCTTCCATACCAAATTAACCAAAATGAATTATGCTTTAACAGTAGTACTTTAATCTCAGATAGCTTTCACATGTCTAGTATATCCCTGCCTAATTCTGGCATATATGGGTGAGGCTGCATTCCTCTCTAGGCATCATGAAGACATTCAAAGAAGTTTCTACAAAGCCATACCAGGCAAGAATTTAAGTACCACAGACTATCTATGTTATTTTTGGTCTCTCCGGTGTAACTGTCACTATTTTTACTCTGCAGAAGCTGTGTTTTGGCCAGTGTTCATAGTGGCAACTTTTGCAGCCATTTTAAGAAGTCAAGCAGTAATTTCTGCTACCTTTTCCATCATAAGCCAGTGCCATGCATTAAATTGTTTTCCTTCAGTGAAGATTATTCATACTTCAACCAGAATATATGGGCAGATATACATCCCAGAAGTCAATTGGATATTGATGTGCTTTTGTTTAGCTATCACATTTGGCCTAAGGGACACTAACATGATAGGTCATGCATATGGTACACTCCTTTTTCCACTATGACTATGATGTTTGGTGTATTGACATGCAAAATTTAACTATTTTGTTGGATCTGTAGGGCTGGCAGTGACCACTGTTATGTTTGTTACAACATGCTTGATGACACTAGTAATTCTGATTGTCTGGAAGCAAGGAATAATAAAAGCCCTTACATGTTTGCTATTGTTTGGATCAATTGAACTTCTTTACATCTCAGCTTGTATCTGCAAGGTCCCTGAAGGAGGGTGGATTTCACTTGTGCTATGCTTTATCTTTATGTGTATAATGTACACCTGGAACTATGGAACAATGATGAAACACCAATTTGATGTGGAAAACAAGGTTTCAATGAATAGGATGCTATCTATGGGACCTTCACTCGGTATGGTTCGTGTACCGGGAGTAGGACTCATGTACTCTAATCTGGCTTCTGGTTTCCCTGCTATGTTTGGTCACTTTGTTACAAACTTGCCAGCATTCCATGAGGTGCTAGTTTTTGTCTGTGTCAAATCTGTTCAAGTCCCTCATGTGAGTGAAACCGAACGATTGCTCATCAGTAGGGTCAATTCGAAGGAGCTTGGCATGTTTCATTGCATTGTCAGGTATGGTTACAAGGACATTCAGCAGGAGAAATATAATTTTGAGAACAAGTTGATATCTTCTATAGTACAATTTGTGGAATCAGAGGAGGAAAGCATAGAAGAACCAACACATGAATTGTCTGCAAATGATGAAAACTCAAATGTGGAAGACCATGGTGTTTCTCTTTCACAAAACACATTTGATAAGTCATGCTGTGAAGAGAACTTACTCCCATCTTCACGTGCTTTGCTGGTAATGATGAATGGTGATAACCATCCAGAAAAGTGTTTCTACGAAGATGAGTCTCTGCAGATTATGAAAGCTAAAGAGTTTGGTGTTACCTATATACTAGGTCATTCCCTTGCAAAGGCAAAGAACTCATCTTCCATCCTAAAGAAATTTGCTATAGATGTTGTTTTTGGATTTCTAAGCAAGAATTGCAGAGAGTCTGATGCTGTTCTGGATGTTCCTCACACTTCTTTGCTAGAGGTTGGCATGACATACTATGTCTAATTTTTTAGAGGCATCTGCTCAGAAGAGAATAGTCAGAGTTAAATGTTGGTTTAAAAGAGTGACACTGACAATGACCTCCAGAGGCCAATCAATGGTCAAGATTAATCAGAGGTAGATTTGTAATCATTGATCTCTAGGTCTCCATATTTCTGTATCAAATAATGTAATTAAAAAGAAAAACTGTTTCACACAAGAGAATAGATTACACTGACAAATTTGCTTATAAAAATATGCATATTCTATTATTCTTTCATCACAACCACCTACTTTCTGTTTCTTGGTCCTTTTAATTTTGTGGATGGAGGAGTGTTTCAGTGATATTATTACTGATATACAGATGTTTCATTTCTTTTTGGTTCATTCTGTGAGAAAAGAAATGTTAGTAACACTCATTTCAACACATAATTTACTGTTAGGTAAAATATGAGTCTCACTGAAATGAGTTGTCAATTTTTTTTAGTGTGACTTGCATAAATTTCAATTAATAATTGGAAATGTGTGAGCATGATCATGGCCAATCATGGTTGAAATTTTCTTGGACTAGTTTAGTGATTAAATTGGACTAGAGAGATAGTTTGTCATTAACATTTCTCTTTCCTTTTAAGTAGTAGCTGCAAAGGTTTGAACCATAATTATTGGACCCAGCTCAGACCGGCTGAGTTGACCCATTGACCAGGGAATCAAATATCCAACCAGTCTCAGCCACTTGTTGGGTCGGTTATGCATGTGATCCGGTCAAACTTAGTGCAACTCGGTAGACTCGGTGGGTCATGCACTTTTTAGGTGTTTATTTTATTTTATTTTATTTCTTACATTTGAATAACTTTACTCATATTAGAAAATTCAATTTATGCATTACACTTGTGTTGTTTATATATTTGCTTATTTTTTTACTAAGCATAAATACATTAAAATTTGAGTTAATAAAGCTGGTGTCATTTCCTATTTTCCCTTGTCTAATTTATGTGTATTAAATTATGTCTTCATTGTAAAACAATTATATATATTTTAAATTCTAACTTAAGGTTATTTATACTAAATTCTGGAAAAAAAATATGTCGCATGTTTACAATTTTAAACAAATTCATAATTATGTTTTTAAATATGTTAAATTTTATTAAATTTTAAATCTTAAGTTACAAGGTTCAATGTTATAAAATTATTTAGATTTTTATTAATGTAGACCTGGTCAAATGGTGACTCATTGGGTTGACAGGATCCAGTGACTCAGTACCTTGACCGAGTCGATAACCAATTCGAGTATGATAACACTGGTATGAACCCTTTTTTATCCCACATCCATTGATCAATCATCAATGTCAGTTTTAATTTTGGACAAAAATGTTACATATATTGGTTGTAAATATGCTATGGACCCTAGTTGAGCTAGGAGAAGGATGGATAATTAAATGATAAGCAGGCATGATGGACTTACTAGCATGTTCAAATTGTAGCAAACAACCCATTTGAGGGATTTTCTTCCTGCACCCAGCATCATTTCTTCTACACCCAACATACGTAGTGAAAAACCAATTTTGCCCCTCCTTCATTGATGCTTAAAATGTGAAATGTGGATTAGGAATTCGTCCGTCTGCACCATTCATTCATGCTCACTTCATTTCTTCTCTCAAATTCTCTCATCATCTCTTCAATCCATGGCTGATCTTGATCAAATCATGGTCCATCTTCATCAATCTGTGTGTGCTCGTCGTTGGTTCCACCATCGTCCCGCTATCGTCACCGTGAGTTCTACTGTCATCTGTGTTTTTTTTTTTTTTTGTATTATACGGATTCACAATCTATATAATCCATACAGATTGTCCGCTATCGTCGCTGTGAGTTCCGTTGTCATCTAAGTTTTTTTTTCTTTGTATTGAACGTATACGGATTGACAACCCGTATAATCCATACAGATTAATACGTAAAGTATTTTATTTAATAAATTTTATATTTAAAATTTTATGTTAAATTTTTTTTATTTAATTATTTTATAAATAATTATTGTTGTTAATTTTATATTATTATTTAATTTAATAAATTATTTTTCTTTTTTCTAATTTAATAAATAAATAATTTATTTAATAAATTTGTTTATTTAAAAATGAATGTATAAATTATTTTTTTATTTAATTATTTTATAAACAATATTTTAATACTTTTATATATTTAAAATAGTTATTTTTAAAATAGTTAATTAACAAAAATTGCAAATTTTTATAATGTATATATATTTTAAAATTTAGTTAAACAAAAATAGGTAACTTCAACACAATGAGAACTGTCAATGTCAGTATAATTTACACGCACGAACTCGGCAGCAATCTGGTTTAAAGTATACCTTAATAACATGCCAATTAATCTCTAGTATAAGATAACTTTAAAAACATGTTTGACCACATGTGTACTTGTCTCAAAAGATGATTTAATTTCATTGTATTGCAGAGTGATCATGTTGTTCATGATTTCTCAAATACTACATACTTCTCTAAGACTATTCTACAGTAGTTTCTTTAAGGCCCAATGTGCAGACTCAACCTTGCATTTGAAAAACAAAAACAAGTAAACACAAACAATTATTTTTTATCCATTGACGTGTTGTTATTAAAACCAATATACATTTACAATTTTTATACCTATTAGTTGTTGTATCTCCTAGATGAATCACCTTATTCGTCCAGGCTTTAACAAATCTTTGCTTATGGAGAATCAACCATGTTTTTTTGACATAGTCAACAAACATTAGTCATGATGAGCACACAATTTCAAACTTCATAAAATAGTCATCGAACTCTTGCTTAGAAGGACGATCCTCCAACTCCCCCATGCTTCCATTACATAATCTTATACATTTTTTTGACCTGCAAGGGTTTTACATTTTGTCTTCCTTCACATTCTTATCAATGTGAAACTGACACAACAAGTTAGTTGCCTCATGGAATACATTTTTCACTGCATTCATCAATGTTGAATCTCTATTGGTAACAATAACTTGAGAAATTACATCACGTCTCAGAAAAATACCTCGAAACCGTTTCAAAGCCCAAACAACATTGTTTACACGTTCTCCCTCCAAATAGGCAAATGTAGCTAAAAATGTTATTTCAGTTGGTGTCACACCAACAATGTCAAGTAAAGATAGTTTGTATCTATTTGTTTTGTATGTACTATCTATGAGAAATATCAAATTACTGGCATTGGTTAATTTCACTGCATCTGGATGACTCTAAAATGTATCACGTACAACATCTTCATCTTTCAATCTATGTCAATGAATATATTGATCGTGTTCAAGAAACTTCATTAGTCGTTGCATTTCACTATTACTACCTCTTATAGAAGAGCGATATGCAAATCTTGCATTGTATACTTGCTTCATTGTTGTACAATTGTTAGCATTGTGCTCCTTCAAAGTGAGAAGAATATTCTTTGGTTTGACCATTGACTTTGTCATATCACCAATAATAATCTTCTCATCCTCGGTTAGTCGACCAACATATAGATATCCAACGAATGACTTTGCCCATGCATGATTATGACTCTCACATATTAACTTCACCATCCACCCTTCACCTCCCAACACTGGTTTCGCTCGCAGTTTAAAGGGACACCCATATTTTCTATTGTTCGTGCTAAATCTTTCTTGTATGTCCTATATTTTCCACTCCTCTCACAACCAATTAAAATATATGAGGTCCTTCCTCTCTTTCCAGTATCTGTGTCTGACCTCATTATCACCGCCACAAAACTAATATCATACGTAACAAAGCGAGCCCAATGCAAAACGTCATCACGAGTAGCAAACACCTACAAAAGGGACAACACACGTTTAGTCTTCAACGAACATTCATTTACTTACTTTAACAAAATACAAAATCAAATCAACACTTGATAAGTATTGAAGACATCAAAACAATCAATATTTTTAAACACACCAGGTTCTTCTCCATTGTCTTCATTCATATTAATTTCTTTAGACATTATGTTGTCATATATCTACTGATCTTCATCCATCTTAACAAAACATTAAAAAAAATTCAATGACAAACTAACAATACCATACATAATTCTAATTATTTACAAATAAATTTATTTATTTTAAAAAACTTTATGTCGATATATCAATAAATATGTTTTTAACCAGCAACGGATGTTTTTAATATATTGGGTGTAGAACAATTTCTATTGGGTGCAAGGAAGAAAAAAAACCATTTGAGTAATTGAACAAGCAACGGATGTATTTATGCTACCAACTTCACTGTTTCAACTGCTCAATAAATGTTTATAGCTGTCTGTTGAAGAAACTTGATTAAAATAAAATCTCCTAACTTCCCCTGATGTGTAGCACATTAGTGAGTAGTGGCACTACTTCCCTCACACATAATAAAGGACATAACTTATTATTTCTTTTCCTGTGTATTATCTTGGCTTTACACTTTTTTCTTTCTCGGGACAAGGAAAAGTCAAAAGAAAAGGCAAGCTAAAGTTACTTACTAAGGGGAACAACCAAACTCACCATTGTTTCTAGTTTCTACTTTCTAGTCTACCAATTGAATTTGAGCGTTACTCTCAAACTTTAATATAAAAAAAGTTAGAAGTGTTTTTTTTTTAGCAAGTTAAAGAAGATTTAAGAACACACTCTTTAACATATCTTTTTAACACAGGTGTATTTATTGATTGAAATTCATTAAAAAAACTATAAAATTAACGGATAGATTTGTTAAATATGACATGAAATCTATAATATTTTATGATTTTCAATAAATAAAAAATGTGTTTTAAAAAATATATTATTTGTCTTTTTCAAAAAGTTATATGCAAAGACATTTTCTGATGAGAATCATGAAACTGGCCAAATACAGGCTAAAGGCCCAAGTGGAGAAGGACGAAAGCCTAAGTGGAGAAGGACAAAGCCCCCGAGTGGAGAAGGATGAAGGCCCAGAGGCAGAGACACTATCAAGACAATTAATTGTTGCTAAAGGCCCAAACTAATTTGAAGGCCCAAGTTAAATATGTTTTTAATTATAATTTATTTTTATTGTAATTTTGGCCCAAACTGTTTAGAAAGCCCATGTTTATTTTTATCTTTTTGTTCAGCTACACTATAAGTATTGGCTTTTGTTTAGAATAAAAAAACTTTTGACATTTGATAAAATTTGGTGAGAGTTTCTCTCTGAGTTCCTTGTTGAACCAATCTCAGACTTATCAAGGTAATCCTTGTGGCGTCTACCCTGACTTATCTTCCTTCACCGGAAGTGGCGTCATCCAAACCTCCGTAGCCTGTATCAAACGATCCACTCCTACTCAGGTTCACATCATCTGGTATCAGAGCTTCGGCTCTTGATACAGGTTCTATCCTATCCTATCCTTTTTTTTTCTTTTTTTGGTGATTTGTCCTTGTTTCGTTCTTGTTTGCGTCTTGTTACGTTCTTGTTTGTGTCTTTGTTTCGTTCTTGTTCTTGTCACGTTTTTTGTTTTTGTTCTTGTTTCTTGTATCTTTCAGACTTTGTTTTAAAAAAAAATTTGTTTGAGTTCTGTTTCAAGTATAAAAAAAAAAGATGCAGAATTTTTATTTTATTTTTTTTTAAAAAAAAAAGAGAAGAAAAGAAGAAAAAAAAGTGGGTGTTTGATCTTTGAACACGAAATTGAGGCATTTAGAGGTGTTTTTTTTGGAAAGAAAATCGTGGATCAAGTCCCCTTTTCTAGATTCTCCTCTGAATTCTGAGCGTTTTGATATATAGTGGGCCTCAAACAGACAACCGTAGCAAAAGTTATGAGCATTTGAAGTTTACTTGTCATATCTGTTATCTTATCTGGTATCCTATCTATTATCTTATTTGTTATCATATCTGTTATCCAAATTAAATCTAATTTGTTATCCAAATCTGATCTGTTATCCAAATCAAATCAAATCAAAATTTGTTATCCAAATCAAATCAAGTCTAGTCTGTTTTCCAAATCAAATCCAATCTGTTATCCAAATCAAGTCTAATCTGTTATCCAAATCAAATCTAAATCCAAATCAAGTCTAATCCATTACCCAAAATCAAATCTGATTTGTTATCCAAATTAAATCTGCTACACAGTCTGTGATAATTAAACTGTCTTTCCTGTTATATACCTTGTGTGTCTAATTTGATTCATCCAGGAACTTAAGAGGGAGTGAGTGGTAAAAGGCAAGAGTGAAAACATCACACAAAAGCCTATATTGAGAGCATCAAACACGCGTGAACTATCATCAAAGAGAGAAACACGTGAGTAGAGTGTGGTGAGGTCCTGAATTTTTATTTTTTTGAATTTACTGCAAAATTCTTTGTTCCTTAATCATGGCAAGAGCTGGTGACAATGGTGGTGTATATCATCAACTGGACGAATCTCAGCGCTTATTTCTGGACGCGTGGACTACACAAATGCAACGTTTGTTGAACCGTAACAAAGAAGAGCCCTACAGATGAATAGTCAAATCTTCCTCGTTTACTCTTAAACCTCTATCCCCTAGAGAAGTGTGTGATGACCAAATCAGAATGAGAGAAAAGAGAGAACAAGAGAAAGAAAATAGTGAGGCTCCACAATGGAATATGAAAAAGAAGAGTGATACACCCGAGGAAAAGAGTGATACACAAAAGAGAGAGAGAGTGATAATTCTAATCAGTTAACTATTTATGTTTCTCCTAGTGTTCAACCCTTATTGCAGGAATTTAAAGATGTCTTTTCCAAGGAGATTCCTCATGGACTGCCACCTTCAAGAAGCATAGAACATCAAGTTGATCTCCTTCTAGAAGCTTCATTGCCTAACAAGCCAACTTACAACAGCAAGCCCCAAGAGACTCAGCATAAGGATGCACAGGTCAAAGTTGAGTATGTGAAAAGATTGTATGACCAAGTGAAGGTGCAAATTGCAAAGAAGAATGAAAGTTATACTAAGCAAGACAACAAGAAAAGGAAGGAAGTGGTACTTGAACCTGGTGATAATCTTGGACATTTGAGGACAAATGTTTTCCAAGAAGGAGGGAATGATGAGAATCATGAAACTGGCCAAATACAGGCTAAAGGCCCAAGTGGAGAAGGACGAAAGCCTAAGTGGAGAAGGACAAAGCCCCCGAGTGGAGAAGGATGAAGGCCCAGAGGCAGAGACACTATCAAGACAATTAATTGTTGCTAAAGGCCCAAACTAATTTGAAGGCCCAAGTTAAATATGTTTTTAATTATAATTTATTTTTATTGTAATTTTGGCCCAAACTGTTTAGAAAGCCCATGTTTATTTTTATCTTTTTGTTCAGCTACACTATAAGTATTGGCTTTTGTTTAGAATAAAAAAACTTTTGACATTTGATAAAATTTGGTGAGAGTTTCTCTCTGAGTTCCTTGTTGAACCAATCTCAGACTTATCAAGGTAATTCTTGTGGCGTCTACCCTGACTTATCTTCCTTCACCGGAAGTGGCGTCATCCAAACCTCCGTAGCCTGTATCAAACGATCCACTCCTACTCAGGTTCACATCATTTTCAATATAGATGAGACAAAAATCATATTCTTTGATGGTTGAGAAAAGGAGAAAAATAAAACAATTGTTTTTTTTATTAATACGTAGGATCTAACTTTTTCATGGGGATGAGGTGTTAACTTATCAAAACAAAGACTTGGGGCAATCACTTGTTTTTGGATATAGCATTAGAATGTATATAGAAAATGGATTTATAAGTTATAAATTTGGGCCTAATTGATTGAGTTAATTCAATTTATAGAACTTAAAGTCAGTTTGATTAAATTTATTTGTTGAAAAAAGAGTTTATTTTAATAAAATAAATAGGTTTTTTAATGTGTTTGTTTAAATTACTTCTGTTAAAAAAAATTCTGTTTATTTTCAGAAATAAATCTTATCTACTTCTTAAAAAATGCTTATATAAAAAAAACATTTATTTTAAAGTTGATTTTTTAAAATTTAAATAAATTCACCCAATATTGATCTATCGAGTAATTAATTAGGTTAAAATGAGTTAAACTTAGATTAATGAAATGAGTTAAACTTATAAATCACTGCCTCTTAGGTTCAGCTAGCTAATTAATGACTTCAAGTATGTAATGGCATGGACCCAAATGTCTTTTAGTCATGGATTTACCGATTTACGCATTCAGTTAAGAGTAACTCGTAACTATTGGATGAAGAGGCAGATTGTTCATTTTATCTTAGTAGGTCAGACTTAATAACTATCCAAGATTTGCATCGTTTGATTTTCATTCAATGGTATTGATTCATAATCTGGGTTGGTATTGGTATAACTTTTTATTTGTAGTTTTGAACAAATATTTGAAGGAATTGAAAGCTGTTTTTTTTTTTTTGACTGACTTCTTTCTCGTTCTTCTCCCAAATGATAAGAGAAGCTAAGCCTCACTCAATACAGAAAACTACCAATTTCAATCACTTCACACTCTTTTGGTAGCATAGAGGTTGAACTTTGAAGTCTATGGTAGGAGTAGGAAGAAAGAAAAGGAGGTAAAGGAGTTCACAAGGGACATTGAACAACATAATAAATTGATAAAATAAAAAATAGTTGATATCAAAGGGATCTTATTTGTTATGCTGTAGTAATCAACAACTTTCTTTTCCTTGTGAAAACTTTTTCACTTCAAGAAACCTCACTATGGTACCTTTTTTTCCTACCCACCTTTGTCCTTTCCCCCCTCGTTGCTTGATAAGCAATGAATAACCAAATGCCATTCAAATTACAACACTCACAAAAGATGAAAGGAAACCATCACAATGACGAGAGCTTGACCAATGATTCCAATTTCCAATGTTACCACTCCATATATTACACTTGGACAAGAGATATTTGCCATGTTGGGATGGTTGTTAGGACTTTGTGATCAGTTGAGTAGTCATCAATCACATTCATACCACGTGTATAATAATATACATGAAACTCCAAATCAAATTGCATTTGAAAAAGGAAAGATAGGAGTAGGACTCAGATAAGAAACATAACAAGCGTGGCCCCTTGTTATAAAAGTGTGAAAGCACAAATGATTATTAAGAATAAATTTGTATGTACATGATTCAAGTCATTATGTAATCAATTTTAATTTTAATAATAAAGTATTATTTTATTTTTATTGTTATATTTCATTATTTGATTAAATGATTCATTTGATAATGTTCTTGATTAAAATTAAAGACTTGTTATTATAATAGAGATTATGATAATGAGAAACAAGTTTGTTCTAATTTTAATTTAAATCGCTTTTGGTCATAAGATTATTGTAAATAGGATATCAATAATCCGGATAGATTAATATATATGTGATAGTATTTATTGGATAAATATTAATAGATCTCATTTATTAATTTGCATAGATGGTCATTGAATTGAAATTCTCAAGAAGAGGTATAATAATTTTCTTTGACCCAAGATTGTCATAGTAATTGACAGGTTATTTGTCGTATTTTGATTTCTAACACCTAATGCTTTAGAGCACTTGTTGAATGCATATTAGATATGATTAAATACTTGTAAAATTAATGATTAATCAAGAAAGAATTCATCAACTCTTGGTAACGAGTTTGAGCTCTATGAATAAAATTATATCCTGACCAGGGAAATTAAATGAAAGAAGAAATGAGTTTTTTAAGTTACTATGAGTTAACTCAAAAGGATTTGACAATAATATCATACTCTAGAGTTAACCCAGAGCTGTAAAGATGAAATAAATTATCACACTACTCTTCTAATGGTTCTTGAAAGTAAAATGCTACTTCATGCTAGCCGGACGTTAAGGAGTATTGCTAGACGCCTACCTTGATTAGTATATTAATTTGATTAATATATTACTGGCTTAGTATTGAACCTATGGAGTCACACACAAACGAGTGTTTTAATCTTTGTTAAAGAAATTATTTTAATATTTGATGATTAATTAAATTAGAGAATTTAAAATAATCAAATGATTAATTGATTTTAAAAAAGGTAGAATATTATTATATTTTTGCTAGCACTAAAAATATAAATAATATGAAAGATTTGGTGAAAGAAGAGAAACAAACATGTATGATTTTGTATTTGGAATTTGGGTTGAAAAAACAATTAGATACAAGTTTAACTTGGTCAATTATTATTTCAATTTTAACTACTAAATAGTTAGCAATAAAAGGTAACAAATATAGCTTAAAAAGGGATACTATCAATAATGATTTTGATTTGATCAGAAATTTAGTATCCTTAGTGTGCTATAAATAGAGTCTTGGACTGGACGTTGAAATATCTCAAAATATCACTTCTTTATTCTTATTTTTCTACTTGTCAAAGTTGTTGGCGAATAGTGGTTAATATCGATGTGGATACACCTAGAGTCTTCACACTATTAAAGAATTTTTATGCTTCAAGAGTTCATGAACAGATACATTTTTAATATGTCATTTGTTTATAATATAATTTAAATACAAAATAGATTTTTTTATTTCGTAATGTGTGTTTTTTGAACACCTTTTTTCCTACAATGATCTCTGTAAAAAAAATTCAGTAGTGTACATGAATGTTCCACTAACCCTTAAACATATGACATTGTAACAGAGAGAGAGAGAGAGAGAGAGATTAATTTGTAAGTTTGACTAAAAGAATTTAAGGTTGTACCTAACTTAACATTTTAAAGGCAGTTATCAGATATTAGTGACTTCCAGAAAGCCGAAGTAATCTCTCATCTACGATAATATTTGCTACAAAGGCATCATAATGAATCTTCATAGCATAGAGCATTGAAGTTGTGAAATGTCCAAAGCATCCTTATTAAGACTTATTTACTCAGCATGTCCAAAAGGTCATTGGCTTCTTTCATATTAACCCCTACTCCTAAACATACCAACCTTATTTCAATATAATAATAAAAATAAAAAATACCAACCTTACTTCAAAAGTAAAACCAAATATGAAAAGAAAACGACTCAATCATACAAATATCAATTCTATAATCACAATGTTGAAAAATGCCTTAGCTTTCAGTTGCTGAATAAATGGTAAGCAGGCCAAGTCTTTAAAAGATGTTATTGTGAGGTTTTCTGATATGTTTCTGTTTTTAAGAGCACTGATTTGTGGTGTTTTTATTTTTATTTTATTTTTCTGTTATGCTTTAGTTCTATAAGGAGCACTAACATGCTTATAATTAGTGTACTTGCTGTTATAAATTCCAGTCTTCTATTTTTCTGCCTTTTCATATTTTCTCAGTTTGCTTTTGCTTTGTTTTTCTGTATAACAACACACACTATAACCATCCTTCTAAGGAGGGAAGAAGGAGGGAAAATGTCATTAGAGAATGAGTCTGAGATCACCCATCTCAAGAAAAATCTTAAAGTCCAAATGGAAAGAAATGTGTCACTAGAGAAAGAAAACAAGAATCACAGACAAGAAGTAGCACGTTTGAAGTCACAGATAATGTCACTCAAAGCACATAACATAGAGAGGAAATCCATGCTGTGGAAGAAGATACAGAAAGCCATGGATGGTAATAATTCAGATACCCTTCAGCATAAAGCAGCAGTTAAGGTAACAATGCTTGAAAAGAGTCCACCAAATGAGAGAGTGCATACAAATTCAGATTTGCTAGAAACACCTAAAGTTAAGGACAGATCAGTAAAAGTACCACCACCTGCACCCTCTTCCAACCCTCTTCTTCCTTCACACAAAACTGAGAAAGGAATGAAAGTGCAGCCATTGGCATTGCCAAGAACAGCACCACCACCTCCTCCAACACCACCAAAATCACTAGTTGGATTGAAATCAGTGCGTCGTGTGCCAGAAGTAATAGAACTATATCGTTCTCTCACAAGAAAGGATGCCAACAATGATAACAAAATAAGTACCAATGGAACTCCTGCAGCTGCATTCACCAGAAACATGATTGAGGAAATTGAAAATCGATCAACTTTTCTGTCAGCTGTAAGTTTAGTTGCTGTCTGCCTGTTTTTCAAGTTTTGATAAATATTTACATATATCACACAATGCTATCTTGATACTCAAGGAAGCATAAACACTAAATAGTAGTTGTGTCATAATATCTCATCATAATTAGATAAGCATAAACACTTTGAAATTTGAATACTCTTAGCTACATTTTATATTATTTTTGAAACCTTGGTATTAATTGAGATGGAGATGGGAATATCACAATAATTAGATAAGTTATAAATTATTTCATGTTAAGAAAGATATATGCCTATTTTCAAAACATCAATTTTCTCTTCTGATAAAGTATTTGTGTTTTATGTTACATTTGTTTTAATTTTATACATGGTATTATAGTGTTGTCATGTGTGAAGGGGATCTAACTCAGTTAGTTGAACAGAGTATATGAGTTGCTGTAATCTTCTAACCCTCTCTTGGATTCTTACGGATAAAAAAAAAATAGTCTTGTCAAGTTGTCATATCAGTGTCTATGTTATACTTACGGAACAGATAAAATCAGAAGTTCAAAGACAAAGGGAGTTCATCAGTTTCTTGATAAAAGAGGTAGAATCAGCCACATATGCAGACATTTCAGAAGTAGAAGCATTTGTGAAATGGCTAGATGGGGAGCTATCATCACTGGTGGATGAACGTTCAGTGCTAAAGCATTTTCCACACTGGCCAGAGCAAAAAACAGATGCACTCAGAGAAGCTTCTTGCAACTACCGAAATCTGAAGAGCCTTGAATCAGAAGTCTCATCATTTGAGAACAATCCAAAGGAGCCATTGGCCCAGGCTTTGAAAAAGATGCAAGCACTCCAGGACAGGCGAGCATGTGCAAAACTAGAATGTTCAGTAGCTTAGTGTGTTTGTTCAGTGCTTTAGAGTCATTCCAAGATCCACTTTGAGTGTGCAGGTTGGAGAGAAGTGTGAACAGTGCAGAGAGGACAAGGGAGAGTGCAAGTAAAAGATATAGGAGTTTCCATATCCCTTGGGAGTGGATGCTGGACACAGGCCTCATTGGTCAGGTAGGCAATACTTGGCTTATTTTTGCAATTGTGTAATAAAAACTTGAATACATGCACTAACCGAGTAAACTATAAACACCACCAAGGATCAACTGATATGAGATTGTTTCAGCTTAGAGGTCTCAGATTTGAGTCCTGAATACACAATCGTGTTAAATACTTAAATGAATAGTTTTGTCGTCCTTAATGATTCTACTCAACTTCAACAGGATTGCCTCCACTAGAATATACATGCGGTCTAGATAAAAAAAAGTAACACTATAAACATCTTTTATATTATCAACCAATTACAAATCATAATGTATGATAAATTTATTAAAAGTCATACCAACAATTATTTCTGATTATGATATAAAAATCTTTACATTGATAATTAATACCCTTCTACTTAGAGAACAATACCCTTTATTCTTAAAAGAACAACAACCTGACATGTACACTTGGAAAGTAAGAGAAGCTTTGCTCTAAACAAAGTAAGCACTTAAAGAAATAGGATATATTGGTTAGTTAACTAATGTGTATGAAGAAATTTAGTTTTGGTTATTCATGAACCAAGGTAGTTAACTATTAATTAATGACATGACAATAATTGATTAACCTAGTATATTTGGCTGCATGCAGATGAAGCTGAGTTCATTGAAGTTATCAAGGGAATTCATGAAAAGGGTAACCAAAGAGTTGGAATCTAATGAAGCCTCAAAAGAAGATAACCTCTTGGTACAAGGAGTTAGGTTCGCATTCAGAGTACACCAGGTAGGTAGATTACACATTTGCACTACCTCAGATATTCACAAAAGGAACATTAATTTAAATTTGGTCATGTCATGAACCACCAAAACATTCAGTTTGCAGGTGGCTTTGATTCAGAGACCATACAAGCATTCCAAGAATTGAAGAAGATTGTTAGTGCTAGTACCAAGCTATAGGAAATTGATCATTACTCCAAACCAAACTTGTTACCAAAATGGACCACAAATGTGTTTCCTATATTGTCTTCCTCCCATAACTGCGTGATGTTTCACACTTCGAAGGTGGAATTGACAAGCATGCATATGCTCCCATATTTATGTACTTTTTCAATGCATTGCCTATGTTTGACATGTAGGCTTATGCTTCCCTGATTATGCAACTATACCTGAAGAGCCAAACCCACGATAGAGGTTTTTATTTTTATTTTATTTTTTAAACTCGAGTATTCTGTAGGCGATAACCAAATATTGACACATACATTTATAAATCACAAAATTAAAATCAAGATATATCGTTTTTTTAATAAATCAAGATATATATTATGTTATATATTTTAAAATAATAATATCAACATAAGTATAATATAAT
The DNA here is from genome assembly GCF_004193775.1 of Glycine soja. Taxonomy (NCBI): domain Eukaryota; kingdom Viridiplantae; phylum Streptophyta; class Magnoliopsida; order Fabales; family Fabaceae; genus Glycine; species Glycine soja. The sequence goes on along the minus strand of NC_041012.1, from coordinate 23,702,694 downwards.
GTTATGTAAGATCTATTATTTATTACATCAAGAAATTTTATTATAATTCTGTAAAAAAAATGGCAGTAAAAACCTATGAAGCACCGACACTGATACGGACACCGAACATGACACAGACACATTTACTCCTGTAATACCCAAAATATAGAGCACGGACATGACTATATATATATATATATATATATATATACCAGAGGGTCAGCGGATTAGGATCAAACGGACAGATAGGAAGTAAGAATGCAGTATGATTGAAATGAAAATATAAACTTGAAAACAGATATCAAGGGCACACCGGAGACCGGCTTACAAACCCCAGGTTTTCATAAACAAAGAAACCGAAGCGGCGGCAGAGCCGCACAGGATCGGTGAAGGGAGAAGAGAGAAGGATGAAAAATAGAAATTTATTGAATCTAGAAAGAAGCGCTTACAAAAATCTTGTTTCAGAGCACCTCTCTTCCGAAACCTGAAAAAATGGCTAAATGAAAGGGTGCCTCACAACATACTTGAGGACTCCTTATATAGCCAAAAATCTAAGACCGGTAGTTGCCGGTAGTTTTGACCGGGACTATTTGACTGTTTGTTACAAGACAAGTAGTTTTGACCGGGACTTTAATGGCTACAGGACAGGTAGTATTGTCCATCATTAATTACACATTAATTACAAACAGACGGTTTTGTGACCGAAATTAAATTTAAACTAAACAGATACCAAAACAATCATCTTCGTTTTGGTAAAAGGGATCTTCTTCGTCTTCTTCAGCAGAACTTGTTTCTTCCTTCTTTGAGGATGAAGCTTCTTCTTCCTGTTGTAACATTTGTAGAACTTCCTTCAGATTTTTAGCTAAGACCTCCTTTGATGTCGATCCTGCTAAAAATGCTGCCAGATGAGACTTTTGGTTCAAAAACACAGAAGTCTCTGGATCAGCCGCTTTGAGGAATTCTGGATGGGATTTGAACCATAGTTTTACTTGTTCTGGATCCGCTTTGGATGAGTCAAATTGTGTCCACCATTTTACAAATGCGTGTCTTTGTAGTGATGGATATTGGTTTGTCTTTTCAATCTTGCTGTAACGATATTGCCATGAGAATATCCATGACAGTGCAAAGCTTGAAAAGTATTTAAGATCTGCTGGAATTCGTGATTCCTGCGAATTGTATTGTTTCTTAAATTGGGAAAATCCTTGTTGGACCGTTTCTGGGAATATCTCTGGGATTGGTCCAAAGAAGTCCCACCATTGCAAAAACCAATTGGGAAAATTGTAAATTGTGTTGGTCTTGAAATATATCAGCCATGAATGCTTGAAGCGGGTATTTTGGTGCCAAAACACCTTAGTCCAAGCATCAACGTAATCCCAATAGGTATAACCTACCGGATCAAATGGAACTGAAAATCTCTTTCCTTTGTTCAAGTCCGAACCAAAGTGTCTTGGTTGAAGAACTTTTAGTATTTGGATGGTTGAGTGGGTGTTTAAGGTTTGGTCTTTTGGATCTTTGAAATGTTTGATAGATACTGAGTTTGAATCTACCAAAATCAATTCATAAAAAGTTCTTGTCTTCAGGATGGTGGTTGGTTTGTAGTGAAATCCTGGTGGGAAAGCCTTGGCCGTCGCCTTGAAGGGATTTTTGTCCCAAAATTCAGGTTCCATCTGCAAAACAGTTAACAATTTATTTTTACAAATATAATTGTTAGTTTGTTTGGTAGGTGGTGTTTGAGCTTTGGCTAAAGGTAGTTTTCCTTTAGTATTGGTGGCTATTTTGGTCATTGACGCATTTTGGATCATTGTTTGTAAATTTGATTCAGATTCATCATCAGATTCTGAGGCAATGTCTGCCCAAGATTTTTTGATTATTTTTGGAAATTTGGTCAGACCCATGTCTTGAAGGGCCTGAAGGGTTTCAATTGGCCAAGCATAGTCGGCCGATGTTTGTTTGGCGGTTGCCGGTTTGGGAGATTCCTGAGTGGATGGCTCAGGTTTGATTGAGGCAATCTGGGTTGATGACCCTTCTAAATTGGTTTTCTGGGTAGATGACCCAGCCTGGGTTGGTGACCCAGAAGAGGTAGATGATTTCTTCATGGTTGGTTCTGGAAGAGCCAGCCTGGCTCCTTTGCCTGTACTCCTTCCTCCCCGTAGGGAGATTCCCGATGCCTTAGGAGGCATTACCACTTTTCTGTAAGAATTCACGGGTAAGGTAGTCAGGTAGTGAATTTGAGGTGCCCTTGATGTATTCTATGTCAAAATCAAAGACACTTAAAATTGCTTGCCATCGTGCAAAAATTTGTTTTGAGGCAAGGTTTTTAACATCTTTTTGTAAAATATCTTTGGCTGATTTACAATCAACCCTGATTAAAAATTTTTGGTTTAATAAATCCGATTGAAATTTGGAAATGCACAAAACAATTGCTAAAACTTCTTTTTTAACAGTTGAATATTTTAATTGTGCAGGATTCCAATGTTTTGATGTATATGCAATGACATGATCTTGGCCATGGACTCTTTGTTTGAGGATGCCACCATAACCTATGTCTGAAGCATCAGTTTCGACAATTTTAAATGCCTGTGGAATAGGAAGATACAGACATTTAATGGATTGGACTTTGACTTTGATTTCTTTAACCGTTTGTGTATGGAGGTCAGACCAAGGAGGCGGATTTTTCTTCAGCCTATCATGTAATGGCTTGACAATATTATTTAAATAGGGGACAAATTCTCCTACGTAATTTAGACAACCTAGAAATCTTTGTAACTGGGTTTTGTCTAAGATTTGGTTGGGGAATTTGCTAGCAAACTCTATTGACCTTTCGATTGGAATGATTGTACCTTGATATATATTGTGACCAAGGAATCGAATTCGAGTTTGGAAAAGATTGATTTTTGATTTGGAGACTGCCAAACCATTTTGTTTGATGATATGTATGAAGGTTTGGAGATGTTTGAAATGTTGGTCAATGTTTTGGGAAAAGATTAAAACATCATCTATGTAGACAATGACAAATTTTGAATAGGGATTAAAAATATCGTTCATAATTTTTTGAAATTCTGAAGGGGCATTCTTCAGTCCGAATGGCATCACGTTCCATTCATATTGCCCGAAAGGTACAGTAAACGTTGTTTTGTACCTATCTGATTCTTGGATTTGGATTTGCCAAAATCCAGATTTCATATCAAATTTTGAAAATATCTTTGCAGAATTTAATCTGTTAAGCAAATCTTTTTTGTTTGGAATAGGATATCTAATCCATTGTAATGCTTGATTTAATGGTTTGTAATTTATGACTAAGCGGGGTGTTCCACGCTCAATCTCAGATTGTTTGTTAACATAAAAAGCCGCACAAGACCATGGGCTTTTGCTTTTCCGGATTAGGCCTTTATCAAGCAAATCCTCGATTTCCTTTTGACAGTATTGAAGAAGTTCTTCATTCATTTGGATTGGTCTGGCTTTTGTGGGAATTTGTTTTTCCCTAAAGTCTTTCTCATAAGGGAGATCGACAATATGTTTCTTTCTGTCCCAAAATGCATGTGGCAATTCAGAACAAACGGTCAATTCAATATGATTTAATAAAGATTGAATTCTTTCTTTTAATCTGTATTAAATCATATTGTCGATCTTTATTAAATCATATTGAATCAACCGTTTGTTCTGAATTGCCACATGCATTTTGGGACAGAAAGAAACATATTGTCGATCTCCCTTCTGAGAAAGACTTTAGGGAAAAACAAATTCCCACAAAAGCCAGACCAATCCAAATGAATGAAGAACTTCTTCAATACTGTCAAAAGGAAATCAAGGATTTGCTTGATAAAGGCCTAATCCGGAAAAGCAAAAGCCCATGGTCTTGTGCGGCTTTTTATGTTAACAAACAATCTGAGATTGAGCGTGGAACACCCCGCTTAGTCATAAATTACAAACCATTAAATCAAGCATTACAATGGATTAGATATCCTATTCCAAACAAAAAAGATTTGCTTAACAGATTAAATTCTGCAAAGATATTTTCAAAATTTGATATGAAATCTGGATTTTGGCAAATCCAAATCCAAGAATCAGATAGGTACAAAACAGCGTTTACTGTACCTTTCGGGCAATATGAATGGAACGTGATGCCATTCGGACTGAAGAATGCCCCTTCAGAATTTCAAAAAATTATGAACGATATTTTTAATCCCTATTCAAAATTTGTCATTGTCTACATAGATGATGTTTTAATCTTTTCCCAAAACATTGACCAACATTTCAAACATCTCCAAACCTTCATACATATCATCAAACAAAATGGTTTGGCAGTCTCCAAATCAAAAATCAATCTTTTCCAAACTCGAATTCGATTCCTTGGTCACAATATATATCAAGGTACAATCATTCCAATCGAAAGGTCAATAGAGTTTGCTAGCAAATTCCCCAACCAAATCTTAGACAAAACCCAGTTACAAAGATTTCTAGGTTGTCTAAATTACGTAGGAGAATTTGTCCCCTATTTAAATAATATTGTCAAGTGTCGCAACCTACCCTTCGGCGGGAGGGCGACGCGTGACTCGCGGGATGCGTGTTCCATGAAAGGAATACGCGCGGAGTCGCCACCAACGTTTATTTGAGGAAAACGTCGGAAAAACCGGAAAAGACGCGATCTACGAACTTTTAAGTGAAAGGTTCGGGAGTTGTATTTACGCGCGGGGAAGGTATTAGCACCCCACACGTCCGTCACAAGGGACGACAGCCTTTAATCGAATGTGCAAACATGACTTTGATTTTTACGTTCCCTTTTATGTCCTTATATCCTTTATACCCTTTTTATATTTTTCTCTTTTTGTGGTCGACAAGGGTGTTTCCCTTTGCTCCTACGTATTCCTCAATTTGCGATGAGGAAATCAGACCTACGTAGTTCTTTCGGAACAAAGTGTTTGGTTAAGTTATTTTTGTCTTTTTTGTAAAATATGTTTTTATTTGAACAAAAGGTCATTTAAGGTGTTGGACCATTAAACGGTCTTTTGATTTTGAAAGGAGAGAAACGTTAAGGCGTTGGACCATTAACGACCTCTTGTTTTTGAAAGGAGAGAAACGTTAAGGCATTTGGACCATTAACGATCTCTTGGGGTGGTCGACAAAAGCGGGGCTTTTGCTCCTACGTATCCTCGATTGCAATGAGGAAATCATACCTACGTAGTTCTTGCAAAAGCGGTAAAGTTACATGTTGATTTTATGCTTTTGAACGGTCCATGTTAACCGATAAAAGCAAAGAGGACCGTTTAAGGCGTTGGACCTTAAAACGGTTTTTAGTGATTTTTTTCGGAAAAAAACTTGATTTGTGAGTTGATTTTAGTCTTAGTTTCACTTTGGTTATTAATCAATTCATTCAAGGAAACTTCCAAAGAAAAACGTCCAATTGATTTTTTTAATTATTTTATTCAAAGATATTTTGATTATTTTATTATTATTTTTCAAGATATTTTGATTATTTTATTATTATTTTACTTTTTTTGGTTTAACCGAGGTTATAGCGTGAACGATCGGTTAGATTTCGTTTTAACAGTGATTAAACGAGATTACAACACAAATGATCGGTTGAAATTCATTTTATCATTTATTAGACGAGAAAACGGCTTAAATAAATGGTTAAAGCACGTTAAAAACGGAAGAAAAGAAAACTGAAAGTAAACGAAATTAAAGTGAAAGTACACAAAACAAGAAATGAATTGAAAGTCTCGAATTCGAAAACTTACCCGTTGAAGAACGAAGAACGAACGAAGAACGGATGAAGAACGGTGAAGAACGACGAAGAACGATGAAGAATTTCCACAGAATCGCTTACGGAAGCGTTACGGAAGTACTTCGACTCGATTTTTCTTCACGAAAACGTGTTTTTTGCCCAAAATAGCCGAAATGCATAGCCAAAGGGGTCTTGAACATTTTGAAATAGCTCCCCCCTCCCCAATTTATAGAAAAAAAGGGAGGTGCTTGCCGCCCAAAGACTTAATGAAGAAGATTTCTAGGCGCACCCGAATTACTAAGTTCACCCCCCTTTTCGTATTTTACGGAAAAGTTACGGAAGCCTTACGGAACTGTTTTCGAATTTGATTTTCATCTTTTTTCTCTTCCCTTTCACCAATGTTAAGTGGAATATGCTTACCCAAGGTTTTCGGAAATTTTACGGAAGTATTACGGAAGCCGCGGAAGCCTCGAAAACCATTTTTCAAAAACGTGGAGGAGCTTGCCGCCCAGTTGCTTCCTCCTTAAGCAACCCAACTTCCAAAATGTTCTGGAAGGGCCTAGATTTGAATTGCTATTTACACCCCTATCTTGATAAGTTCACCCCCTTACCTTTTTTGGTGATTCTTTTTTCGTAAAGTTACGGAAACTTACGAATCTCGTAACGATACTTGTTTTCTTTCCGTAATGTTACGGAACCTTGCGGATTACATAATCATCCCCTTTTTGACTTACGGAATGTTACGGAATCTCACTTAATTATGCAACGATGCTTCCATTTGATTTCCGGTGTGTCACGGAAACTTACGGATTGTGCATCAATATTTTTTGGTTTTCTGGCATGTCCTGGAATTTCACAAATTGCCTAATGATGGGTGCCAAGCACCTCACAAGGACCAAAGAAAGGTCGCATGTCATCAAACAAAGGTCCCCGGACGAAATTAGGGTATGACAGTTGCCCCTCTTTACTTGTCTTTTATTGGAGATAAAAGGAAAGTAAAGACAAGACACTAATTTCGTTCCTCTCGATTTGACGAGAGTCGCGGGTGACCATAAAATCTCCACATGCAAATGACTTGTTGTTCCCGGAATTTCACAAATTGCCTAATGATGGGTGCCAAGCACCTCACAAGGACCAAAGAAAGGTCGCATGTCATCAAGCAAAGATCCCCGGACGAAATTAGGGTATGACACTAATTTCGTTCCTCTCGGTTGACGAGAGTCGCGGGTGACCATAAAATTTCCGCATGTAAATGACTTGTTGTTCCCGGAATTTCACAAATTGCCTAATGATGGGTGCCAAGCACCTCACAAGGACCAAACAAAGGTCGCATGTCATCAAGCAAAGATCCCCGGACGAAATTAGGGTATGACACTAATTTCGTTCCTCTCGGTTGACGAGAGTCGCGGGTGACCGTAAAATTTCCGCATGTAAATAACTCGTTGTTCCCGGAGGAACAAAAGGTGCAGAAGACTATGTCAGTCTCTGCATGTCATCGGGCCCGCCGCCTCTGGATGACACAAGGGTGCGGATAACCGTAAGGTATCTCCGCGTGTCATCGGACCCGCCGCCTCTGGATGACACAAGGGTGCAGAATGACCAAATTTTGTCTCTGCGTGTCATCGGGCCCGCCGCCTCTGGATGACAAAAGGGTGCGGATAACCGTAAGGTATCTTCGCGTGTCATCGGGCCCGCCGCCTCTGGATGACAAAAGGGTGCGGATAACCGTAAGGTATCTCCGCGTGTCATCGGGCCCGCCGCCTCTGGATGACACAAGGGTGCAGAATGACTAAATTTTGTCTCTGCGTGTCATCGGGCCCGCCGCCTCTGGATGACACAAGGGTGCGGATAATCGTAAGGTATCTCCGCGTGTCATCGGGCCCGCCGCCTCTGGATGACACAAGGGTGCAGAATGACCAAATTTTGTCTCTGCGTGTCATCGGGCCCGTCGCCTCTGGATGACAAAAGGGTGCGGATAACCGTAAGGTATCTCCGCGTGTCATCGGGCCCGCCGCCTCTGGATGACACAAGGGTGCAGAATGACCAAATTTTGTCTCTGCGTGTCATCGGGCCCGCCGCCTCTGGATGACAAAAGGGTGCGGATAACCGTAAGGTATCTCCGCGTGTCATCGGGTCCGCCGCCTCTGGATGACACAAGGGTGCAGAATGACCAAATTTTGTCTCTGCGTGTCATCGGGCCCGCTGCCTCTGGATGACACAAGGGTGCGGATAACCGTAAGGTATCTCCGCGTGTCATCGGGCCCGCCGCCTCTGGATGACACAAGGGTGTATGTCACATGACCTCAGGGTCAGTATGACAAAGATTATGGGGCGGCCGACAAAAGCAAGGCTCTTGCTCCTACGTATCCTCCAATGAGGAACTCAGACCTACGTAGTTCTAGATAACTTGTGAGACTTGAAAAAGTCTCCACCAGAAGATGCCTACATCTTCGGAAAGGGTGCAGATGACCATATTGGCCTCCGCTTATCAATCACACTCGAGGTGCGGATAACCGTAAGGTGTCTCCGCAGGCTACCAGCTCTTGGGTCATGGTAACAGAAAGCAGTGTGGTCGACAAAAGCGAGGCTTTTGCTCCTACGTATCCTCCAATGAGGAACTCAGACCTACGTAGTTCTGGATAACTTGTGAGACTTGAAAAAGTCTCGGTGTTTTCTCCACTAAAAAAAATGCAAACATGCTTTAGCAAAGAGACAAATATTCCAACTGTTTAGAGCAGCATATGCTTTTTTGAGTGACAAACAATGCGCCTACCAGGGAAGGAGAGTCTGCTGATGGGATCCCCCATAACCATAAATGAGATCTTGGATGTTAGCATTTCGTTTCTAAATGATCATTTAGAGGAAACACTGGGTTCGACAAAAATAGAAGAAAATCACTCAAAGTGTATCAATCTCGCACAGGTAAGTGTTTCATCCTAATTCCGGACCATAGATATGTCATGACTTGACTTTGCAAATTATTTCCTATCAAATCAAAAATTACATGCGTGATCATGGATCAATAGGGCTTCCCTTGGGAATGGGTTCTTTTGGTGGTTTTTTTTTCGGCTTTTGTGTGTTTTTGGCTTTTGATTTTTCTGGCTTTTTTCTTTTTCTGTTTTTTTTGTTTAGTGCGGGGCGAAAAAAAGTCGCTAGCGCACGGGATTTTGGTTGGTAATCAAAGGGAGAAGACCATTTTAGGTCGTGGTTTCTTTTCCTTCTTTTTTGTTCATTTGGTGACAATTCTGTATTTTTCAGATATTATCCGGTCCAAAGACCTCTCTGCACATTTCTTCTGTTTTTCCTTCGATCCCCGATCAGGAGCTTTCTTTCCTTCTTCTTCTTCCTTTTTTACTTTCTTTCATTCTTTGATTGGGAATTTCCTTTCTTTTCTTTTTGCTTTCTCCCACTCTTTGATTGGGGAATTTTCCTTCTTTTCTCTTCTTCTTCTTCTTCTTCTTCTTTTCTTTTTTTTTTTTTTGCTTTCATTGGAAATTTTCCTTCTCTTTTTCTTTGATTGGAAATTTCCCTTCTATTCTTTTTTGCTTCCGAGGGTAAGGATTGACATTCTCACCCTGGGTCAAGGTTTATGGTGAGTCGGGATTTTGGCTCAAAGCTCGTAGAATGGCTAGACATGATACATGTCAGGGCTTGGTTTGGTTCAAGGATAAAAGGGATGCCCCACATTATTTCCATGACACAAATGCAAAAATGATGATTTGGAAATTTTATGCAAAACTGGTCATGCATGCACCTATGCGGACACTCAAGTGTCAAATTTTTATGGTCATGTGATGCTAGGGCTCAGGATTCATTTCCTCTATTTTAGTCAACCCAATGTTTCCAAAATATGTTCTTTTATCAATTTGTGCATTCCTCCAAGTCATTTTGGGCGTCTGGGAAAATCTTCACAGCATTCACCCTTCAGGTGTATACACATTTTTTCAAAAACTAGTTATGATCAGTGAATTTTTCCAAAGAAAAGTTGGAAGTCATCTCTTTTCAAAAGCATGTTGGTTTTTCAGCTTGACAACTTATTTTTTCTTTTTTCTCCTTCTTTTTTTTTTATCATTATCATTTGTTTATTTCTTTTTCTTGTTTGTTTGTTTTTTTTTTCTTCTTTTTTTCTCATGAGGTATTTTGCTACCTAAACATGTGCATATTTTTGTGAGGTATTTTTGCTATATACATGCATATCCAAGGTATCTTGCCACCTAAACATACATATATATGTTTTGTGAGGTATTTTTTTGTTTACATACACGCACATCTAAGGTATCTCTCTACCTAAACATACATATATATATTTTGTGAAGTATTTTTTTGTTTACATACATGCATATCTAAGGTATCTTCACTACCTAAACATACATATATATATTTTGTGAGGTATGACTACCTTCCGAGCTTGCGCTTGTTTTATTTAAATCCCCAGGATCATGAGCAACTAGGTGCATCCTACTATAAAAAGTGATCAAATAACAAGCATAGATTCAAAAGGTACTAGGTTGCCTCCTAGTAGCGCTTCTTTAACGTCTTTAGCTGGACGCCTTATGACTTGTCGGTCACTGACCTAGTACTTTTCTTACATTTGGCTTTGGACTTGGTCGCCTATTGGTCGGCCATGTTGTGTAGGCAATACTCAAACCTTTTTGTGGATGAGCAGAGGTGAACTCTAGAGGTGATGGCGGTGCGTCTGTTTCC